>NC_082713.1:131672233-131980634 GCF_030144855.1 Hypanus sabinus
ATGTCTATTTATAACAAAGATGAGGAGGAATTTTGTAAGCCAGAGGGTGGTGAATCTAGGGAATTTGTTTCTACAGGCAGCTGTGGAGGTTAAGTCAGTGGGTGTATTTAAGGCAGAGGTTGATAGATTCTTGACTGGTCAGGGTGTGAAAGGCTATGAGGAGAAGGCTGGAGAATGGGGTTGAGTGATATGATGAATGAATCACTGATCAGGCTCAATGGGCCGAATCTGCTCGCTTGTTTTATGGTGCTTTTGTCTTTTCCCACAAATCAGTGGATCGGTAAATTGGAAATTGGAATGAGCAGCCTACGACAGAAAGACAGAACTAGATCCTAAGTGAATCATGGTACAAAAACAAATTAGATCACCATTTGAACATGATAAATACAATGACAACAAGAGAGGATACAGAATTGATAAACTTTAGGTGGATGAAGTCTTATTGTAATGAAGGGCTAAGCTAGCTTTATTCTGTGACTGAAATATATGATTACTGAATTTCCTATCCACCATTTCAATTTAATTCAGAAAATGGGACTGTGGCAAAAATTTACAATGGGGAACATTGTTAAGTTAAAGAGCAGCCCAAATGAATCATTGCATCAGCTTGGACAAGTGAACAGATAATTAATCTCAATGTTTATCTCAAGATGTAAAACATAAAAACAGTGATGTGCACAATATAAATATCAAAGAAAAATTATGGAGGTTATTGGGACAGACAATACACCACCGTGCTGCTGATATTAAGAAATATAAACATGAGAGTGACTGTGGCTACAATTATAAGTAAAGATTCAAATTGTTTTAGTCTGTATAAGGCAACATTCAAGCAGTTGAATACTGTGGCTTTGAATATACACTGAGACTTTAAAAATTCACAATGTTGCTGGAAATTTCTAATGCTATCCTGAAGGCAGCGACAATGGGGACCTGGGAAACAGCCTATCTCCCAAACCAGTGTAATTAAGGAATAGTGGAATAAATCAAGATCGAGATTCAAGATTGTGTGTTGTCAGTTTCCATACACTGAGTGTAAAGGAGAATGAAATGATTGTTATTCTGGATCTGGTGTAGTATATAAAAAACACAATAAGCATAAAGGACACAATTTTAAAAGAACAAAAGAAAGCAGTAAATATAAAAGTATTCTTAAAAAACAAGTAATTATTTGGGTGTGGTCTTTCCTATATACAGTACTTAGATTAATCGTATGTACATAAGCTAGGCGCAGGAATATCTGTAGAATAAAATAAATCTGAAATGATAAAGTGACACGATGACTCTTGGCAAGAGGAACTCTTCTAGTTAGGACCAACCTACCCTCTTTGGTCCGACCCTGGACTAACCAGGGTAGCACCAACCATGTTAGGTCTTACACAGTGAACGATTGGGCACTGAAGAGTGCGGTAGAACAAAGGGATCTGGAAATACAAGTGGGTAATTAATTGAAAGTGGCAGCACAGGTAGATAGGGTTGTAAAGAAAGATTTTGGCATATTGGTCTTCATAAGTCAAGATGGGATGGAGATGGGATGTTATGTTAAAGTTAGATAAGACATTGGTAAGGCTTAGTCTGGAGTATGGTGTGCAGTTTTGCTCACCTACCTACAGGAAAGATGTAAATAAGGTTGAAAGAGTACAGAAAAATTTTACAAGATTGTTGCCAGGTCAAGAGGCCCTGAGTTATAAAGAAAGATTCAATAGGTTATGTGCTGTACTATTCTATGTTCTATGTTCTAGGTTAGGACTTTATTCCTTGGAATGTAGAAGATTGAGGGAAGATTTTATAGAGGTATACAAATTTATGAGAGGTATAGGTAGGGTAAATACAAGCAGGCTTTTTCCACTAAGGTTGGGTGGGACTACAAATAGAGAGCATGGGTTAAGGGTGAAAGGTGAAAAGTTTAAAGGAAGCTTCTTCACAGAGGGCCATGAGAATGTGGAATGAGCTGATAGCACAAGTAGTGCATGCAAGCTCGATTTCAACATTTAAGAGAATTTTGGATAGGTACATGGATAGTTGGGGTATGGACTGGTATGCTCCAGCTCGATGGGACAAGGCAGTTTAAATGGTTTGGTGCAAGGTAGATGGGCAGAAAGGCCTGTTTCTGTGTTGTAGTGTTCTATGACTCTATGACTGTAGGTAGCAGCAGGACATATGAAAACTCAGTAGAACAGTGACTGTCAGTGTAGTTACGAGGTGTGTAGTGTAAGCATAAAATGGCAGTACATGGGGGGGAGAGAAGGATGTTGAGGGGCTGCGGCCATTTTGTTTTCTTGTGAATGGATGCGGGCTAGGCTGTTGGCCTAGTCAGATTGGCTCTTAGCCTAGCTCTCTTGTCATGTTTCTACTTCCTCTCGCAACGCCTGCATTTGCTGCTCTCTCAGCTGAGTTACCTAGGCCAGGTCACTGTCGCTGGGTCTGGCATCCATAGAAGCCCTAGGCCACCGAGCTCCGCTATTAACTCCCTTCCCAATGGATTTAAAGCAATTTTGTCTGAGAGTTCAGTGAAGCTGTATTTGCAAAAGCTTCAGTTGACTGAAATCCCTTACTAGAAAAATTACAGCACTCTCTAAGAATTTAGAACTAGTATCATTACTGGGAGCTGAAGAAGCTGCTGCATCCCTGCAAACCACTGTTCAGGAAAGATCTGAGATGGACAATGATGTAATGTAGTGAATTCCAAGTCAAATCAGAAATAGAAAAGACAATGAATAAGAGGAAGTAAGTATCTATTTTGGAGACATTTAAAAAGGCACAAGGAAAGTCAGAAAGGAAAACACAAAAAAAGATTTGAATTTACTCACAAATTGGAATGAGATTCATATTTAAAAAAAAACTATCCTGTTTCTGTCATACCTTGTTGGGAAGGAAGGCTTCACAAAATCAAGAGGTGTTTTTATCAGAGGATACCTGTTCTTACATGCTTGGTTCAATAAGTTTCTGGACCATAGTACCTATCATCTCAGTTGAGGTCAAGATGGCCAAGGGATCTCTTGTTAGACATGGGACCATAAGACGGGAGCAGAATTAGGCCATCTGACCCATCAAGTTTACTCCACCGTTCCATTGCAAATGATTTATTATCTCTCTTAAACCCATTCTCTTGCCTTCTCCCCATAAACTTTGAACCTCTGACTAATCAAGAACCTATCAACCTGTTTTAAATATGCTCAGTGACTTGGCCTCCACACCCAGTTATGGCAATCAATTTCACAGATTCCCCACTCTCTGGCTAAAGAAATTCTTCCTCATCTCTGTTTTAAAACAATGTTCTATTCAAAGGCTGTACCCTCTGGTCCTAGACTCCCTCACTATAGGAAACATTGTCTCCACGTCCACTCTCTATAGGGCTTTCAATATACGATAGGTTTCACTGAGATCCTCTTTCAGTTTCCTAAACTCCAGCAAATACAGGCCCAGAGCCATCAAAAGTGCCTCATATATTAACCCTTTCATTCCAGGAATCATTCTCATGAACCTCTGGACCAATACCAGCACACCTTTTCATAGATAAGAATCCCAAAACTGCTTTCAGTATTCCAAGTGCACTCTGACCAATGCCTTATAAAGTCTCAGCACTTGGCCTCCATAGTTGTCTACAGCAATGAATTCCACAGCTTCACCATTCTCTGGCTATAGTTTCAATAGGTTTCAACAGATACACTTAATGTCAGAGAAATGTATACAATACACATCCTGGAGCCCACCTGGCTTGTTGCTCACGTTTGTCTAGGGGAATCAGCTTTCAGCCCCGCCAAACAAGGTATTCAAGTTTGGGTGGACGCTGTGTAATGTACCCCAGTACAAACCCCCAACGCAAAATATCAGACAGTACACAATATGCGACTAAATGATTACACTTTATATCTCTTACTTTGTTATGTAGTTAGTAGAGAGACAAAATATAAAAGGAAAAGGCGCCACTTTTATTAAATAGTTCGTGCAGAAAAATTGTTGGAGCTCACACCTCAGGTGTTCCTCCATAAGTGACCTCTGCTGAAATGTCGCTGACCTCCGGACGCTTGAATTCCCGTACACACCATCCGGTGATCAACGAGCGCTCTCCGCGCTCATCCTTCCTCTTCACTCTCTTCGACCGAAAGCCCATGAAAACCCCGCTCCCAGACATACAAGAAAGAATAACATTTCTCCCATTGGTTAGCCACCCATTATCAGTAGTTATAACCCAAAATTCACTGCTAACACAAAAACCATTACCTCAGCGGTTAACATTACAGAGAAACCATTACAATCCTTTTCAACTCTGTTCCAAATGGACATCATTCTATTCTGAGGCTGTGCCCTCTAGTGCAAGACTCTCTTACTACTGGAAGCATCCTTGCCACGTCCTTTCAATATGAGGTAAGTTTCAATGAGATACCTTTTCACTTTTCTCAACTCCAGCAAGTACAGGCCCAGAACCGCCAAAGGTTTCTCATACATTAACCTGTTCATTCCTGGGGTCAGTTTTGTGAACCTAGTGCTGTGACTGACTGAAACAAAGCCAGATGGAAATTGTAACTGGGAAATATAAAAGCCTTTATTCATACAGTGAACTTCCAGGAAAGAGTGTCGAGGAGAGTCCAAGGGTATCTCATTCTCCTGACATAATGTTTTAAACTTCTTCAACACAAAGGTAACAAGAAATGATTAACTACGGATACAGTTGCTATAATCACCTAATAAATTTAACATTTTGAATATAGTCATAAAAACATTTTAAATATTGTCAGGTAAATTTACAATGGTAGCACATCCAAGCTAGCAGAACCCCTTTGACGATTCAACACCGGAGTCGGCTCCAACAGCCTAAGAACAAGCACCGAACACCCAAAAATAACCCTTTTGTTACAGTGTTGAAGGCTGGCTCCATGAATATAGAACTAACCAAGGTTAAGTGACAAAAACAAACCTGTGCTGAACTGTGCCAGGAACATTCTCCACTATCTCCCTTTATGGAATTTCCCATTAGACAGAATCAGAATTTCCCACACCCAATGACTGGTTTCATCAGTGAGGAAGAATCAGTTGGAAGTTAAATTGTGTACAGGTTTCACATTGTAAAGATAAATTCTAGTTAATCCATAATTTCATAACTATGTGTCAAAATGGTTGTTGTGACATGTCTAATGTAGTAGTGCTTGTCGATCTCACTTTCAGCTTCCACCACTGGCTAGCAGTCCTGTGAAAAGGAGAGCTGAATGTTTAAGTGTCTCCCTGCCAAAACATAGCCTCTCCAACAGCAAGCCTCATGTAGTGCCTCATCCCTGGCAACACGCAGAAATTGAACTCCTTTTTGGGCTCGGGCTGAACTACAGAGGACAAGGAGGAGGTCTGGCCCCTGCACATGTGGCTTGCAGGCCCACTGGTATGTGGACACATCCTGGTGCACATAAACAAGACCCCCACCTAAGGTGGCTGGATGACATTGAACTTCTGTCCAGCAGCTCCAGTAGCCAAGCTGATGGCCAAACGTACTGCTTCATAAGCTTTCCTTTGAACCACACTGGTGAGGCTGAGAGGGAGATCTTGATGACTGGGCCTCTCAGGACGTCAATACCTTCCACCCAGGCTTGTGATGATGATCATCACCCATTGTCCTTCGAGACAGAAGAATGCCAACACCAATTATACTATCCATAATTTCATAACTCCAGACTAATCCTTAACACACCATCCTCTTGGCCCCTGCACAGAAATCTGTCCCAGAAAGGCCAAATTTTAAGAAAGATCTATGTAAGTAGGGCAGTGAAAATGCCCTTCATATAGGATCCTCTCCCCAATTATTCGCTACCATTTACACTATCTAACGGGTCGATGGTTGGGAAGAAGAGATGAAGGGTAAGCAACTTCCTGTCATCCACTCTCCAGCAGCTGGAAAGCAGTGTCTTTTGCTCAGCATCCCCTACACCACAGCCTTGGTAAGATGGTACCGATAAGCAGGGTCTCTTTGTGTGCAGCTCTGAAGAGAATCATCAAATAGGCAGGGGACAAAACATAAATGTAGCCAGTTAGAGGGGTTGAAATGTGTCTATTTCAATGCTAGGGGTATTGGGAATAAAGGGGATGAACTTAGAGCAAGGATTAGTATGTGGAACTATGGTAGTGTGGCTGCTACTGAAAATTAATTGGAGAAAAGGCAGGATTAGCTGATGCAGGTACTGGGGTTTAGGTGTTTTAAAAGAAATAGGATGGGAGATAGAAAGGGGTGGGGGGGGGAGCAGCATTACTGGCCAGGGATAGTATCACGGAGGACGCTGCAGAGAGAGTGCCTACTGAGTCAGTCTGGGTGGAAGTCGGAAATAGGAAGGGATCAATCACTGTGCTGGGAGTAGTCTGTAGGCCCCCAAATAGCCCTTGGGACTCCGAGGAGCAGATAAGCAGGCAGATTTTAGAATGGTGCAGGAAATAAAGGGTTGTAGTTATGGGTGATTTCAACTTCACTCATATTGACTGGCATCTCCTGACTGCAAGGAGGATAGATGGGGCTGTGTTTGTCAGGTGTGTTCAAGAAGGATTCCTGACACGGTATGTGGACCGGCTGACAAGAGGAGAGGCCATACTGGATCTAGTTCTGGGTAATGAACCTGGTCAGGTGACAGACCTCTTGGTGAGGGAGCATTTTGGTGAGAGTCACCACAACTCCCTTGCATTGCTATGGAAAAGGATAAAAACAGACAAAATGGAGAAGTGCTTAACTGGGGAAGGGCTAACTATGAAGGGATAAGGCAGGAACTAGCGAGAGTAAATTGGAAACAGATGTTCAAGGGGGAAATCATAGAAGTAATGTGGAGGAAATTTAGGGACTGCTTGTGCTGGGGTCAGGATAGGTTTCTCCCACTAAGACAAGGAAAAAATGGTAGGAAAAGGGAACTGTGACTGACGAAACACATGAGGCAACTCATCAAGAGGAAAAAGGAAGCATATGTTAGATATAAGAAGCAGGAAGCAGGAGGGGCTCATGAGAAATATAGGGTAGCCAGTAAGGAGCTTAAGAAAGGACTTAGAAGAGCTCAAAGGGGGCATGAGAAGGCCTTGGCATGTAGAATTAAGGAGAACCCCAAGGCGTTCTATGTGTATGTGAAGAACAGAAGGATGACAAGAATGAAGGTGGGGCCATTAATGGATAAAGAAGGCAACATGTGCCTGGAGGTGGAGGAGGTTAGGGAGGTCCTAAATGAATACTTTGCTTCAGTATTCACAAGTGAAAAGGACCTTGATCAGGGTGAGGTTGAAATGATCAGGGTGGGATCGAAATAGAACAGGCCTGTGTGCTGGACAATGTGGAGATTAAGGAAGAAGAAGTGTTGGATCTTCTTAAAAACATCAAGATTGTTAAGTCCCCGGGGGACGTGATATACCCCAGGTTGCTGTGGGAAGTGAAAGAAGAGATCACTGGAGCAGTAGCTATGATCTTTGAATCCTCTTTGGCTGCAGAGGAGGTGCCAGAGGATTGGAGAATGGCAAATGTGGTTCCCTTGTTTATAAAAGGTAATAGGGAAAATCCTGGGAACTATAGACCGGTAAGTCTTACGTCAGTGGTCTGCAAACTATTGCAAAGGATTCTTAAGGATAGGATCTACAAGCATTTGGAGAAGTACAGTCTGCTCAAGAATAGTCAACATGGCTTTGTGAAGGGAAGGTTATGCCTCATGAGCCTAATTGAGTTTTTTGAAATGTCGCAAAAGAAATTGATGAGGGTAGGGCAGTAGATGTGGTCTACCTGGATTTTACCAAGGCATTTGATATGGTCCCCCACGAGAGACTCATCCAGAAAGTCATGAGGCATGGGATCAGTGGAACCTTGGCTGTTTGGATAAAAAAAAATTGGCTTACAGGAAGAAAGCAGAGGGAAGTACTGGAAGGAAAGTATTCTGCCTGGAGGTCGGTGACTAGTGGATAAATGACCTGGATGAAGAGGCGGAAGGATAGGTGAGTAAGTTTGCAGATGGCACGAAGATTGGAGGAATTGTGGATGGAGCTGTACGTTGTCAAAGGTTACAAGAGGATATAGACAGGCTGCAGAGTTGGGCAGAAAAATAGCAGATGGAGTTCAATCCGGACAAGTGTGAGGTGATGCATTTTGGAAGGACAAACCAGAAGGCTTAGTACAGGGTTAATGGTCAGTTACTTTAAGAGTGTGGATGAACAAAGGGACCTTGGGGTTCAAATCCATACATCCCTCAAGGTCGCTGCACAGGTTGATAAGGTAGTTAAGAAGGCCTATGGGATGCTAGGCTTCATTAACAGGGGGACTGTGTTCAAGAGTAGAGAGGTCATGTGACAACTCTACAAATCTCTGGTGAGACCGCACTTAGAATATTGTTTTCAATTCTGGTCACCTCATTATAGGAAGGATGTGGAAGCTGTGGAGAGGGTGCAGAGGAGTTTTATCAGGATGTTGCCTGGATGGGAAAACAAGCCTTATGAGGCAAGGTTAGCAGAGCTGGGACTTTTCTCTTTGGAGTGTAGAAGGATGAGAGGGGTCTTGACAGAGGTCTGCAAGATTATGAGCGGCATAGGTAAAGTGGATAGCCAGTACCTGTTTCCCAGGGCATGATTAGCAAATACCAAAGGGAATATGTACAAAGTTAAGGGAGGGGAGACATCAGCTTTTTTACACAAAGGGCTGTGGGTGCCTGGAATGACTTGCCAGGGATGGTGGTGGAGACTGAAACATTAGGGGTATTTAAGAGCCTCTTGGATGAAAGAAAAATAGCAGTGGGGGAAACTCAGTGTATTGTGGGTTTAGTTCTTTTTTTTAAGGAATATATGGGTCAGCACAACATCGAGGGCCCAAGGTCCTGTACTGTGCTGTAGTGTTCTAGTGTCATTCCTACTTAGCGCTACTACAGCTGAAATCTATAATCCTAGTCATCGGTATTTCAGTAAGCAACATATTTTAAGACATTGCAAAAAAATTATTGGTATTCAAAGTTAATGAACCTCAAACGGCAGACTTAAGTTGCAAGTTTTCCACCATCATCCTGATAGCAGTGTACATTCAACCTCAGGCCAATGCCAGGCAGGCAGTGGAGGAGCTGACCAACATAACCAGGCATGAGACAGTGCACCCTGATGCTTTTCCTATCATTGCCGGGGATTTCAACCAGGCCAGCTTGAAGAAGCCTCTAAACAACTAGAACCAATATTATCACCTGTGGAATAGAGTCTGCACACTTGACCACTGTTATACCACCACTAGTGTTTACTGTGCCATCCCAAGCCAGTCTTGGGAAAGTCCATTCACCAGAATAAACTCCTACTCCCAGTGTATAGGCAGAGACTAAAGACCAGACCAAGAAGGGATGGTCAAGGGAGGTGGAGGATTGCTTCAGTACAGCTTTGACTCAGTGGGCTGGACAATATTTGGGGATTCATTGTTGAATCTGAATGAGTATGTTATCACCCACTTCATCATGGCCTGTGTGGTTGAGTGTGTGCCTTCAAGTACCCACTGGACATACCCAAACCAAAAGCTGTGGATGAGCCAGGAGTTTTGTAGCCTGCTGAGGGCCAGCTCTGTGTCATTAAAGACTTGTGTTCCAGACCCATAGAAGAAGTCCAGGAATGACCTATGGAAGGCTATCTTAAGAGGGTTAAAACTATTCCAGTTGAGGTTAGAGAGGAAATTACTTGCACATCATCTCTGGTAGGGTTTGCAGGCCACTTCTCTTACAAAGCAAAACCTAACATTGTGAATGACTGTGATGCAACCCAGATGAGCTCAGTGCATTTTAAGCACATTTTAAAAGGGAGAATAAGACTACACCTGTATGAATCTCTGAAGGCACTTGACTCTCCACTCAATCTTGGGTCACCCAGATATTAGAACATCAGGATGTTGTTTATTGATTAGAGCTCAGATTTAAGAACGAACATAACCACAGTTCTAATCAATTAGCACCAAAACCTTGGCCTTTGTATTTGAGAATGGAACGAATTTTTTATATTGTAGTGATTATTGATTCCTTTTTTAATTCTATTTTGATAACCTTTTTTTAAAACTTTTTTTAATAAATTGGTGAATTTACATTTATATTTTGTAATATGGCTTTTTCAAAATGTCATTTCTTCTTCCCATAAGTCTTTGCTTTTGAAACTTCATTTTTTTGTATTTGAATATGGATTTTTTAAAGGCATATTACACTGTTTCAAACTTTAATGTTTATCCTTTTTTAATTAATGATCTTTTACTTTATTATATTACTTTTTTTTCATTTTGATTGATATATATTCTTTTTTTTTTGCAACCCTGTACTTAAATCTGGGTATTTTATAATCTCTTTTTATCTTTTCATGGAGTTGCCATCTTGAAATGGGGGTAATATTGGTATTAGTTTGTGCGCCTGCCGCTTGGCTCTTTTTCGAGTGGTTGGGGGAGGGGGGAGGGATCTTTTTTCACGCTTTTGCTTTTTATTTTTTTTGCTTTTAGTTTATGGGCCAACTTTAAATTATTAATATTGTTGAGGTGTCATTTTCTCCGGTTGCTCCTGAATCATTTTTTCTTCTTCCTGAATTATGGGTTATGTGTCTTTTTAACCTTTTATGATATACGCAATCAATATTGGCATGATGGATAAGTCTATTAATTTTATCTCTTGGAATACTAATGGTTTAAATCATCCGATTAAACATAAAAAATATTTAAAGTATTCCATAGACTGAATGCTAATATCTTTGCACAGGAGACCCATATTAGGAGGGAGGATAATCAACGCTTTTTTAGGTTCTGGAAGGGTCAACAATTTCACTCGAATTGTACCTCCAAAATTAGGGGTGTGTCTATTTTTATAGACCCCTCAATTTTGTTTACACATCATGAAATTATTTCTGACCCACAGGGCAGATTTTTGTTGATTACTGGTTCACTTTTTAATCGAAAAGTGGTTCTAGTTAATATTTATGCTCCAAACTTTGACTGCCCTGAATTTTTTAAACGTTTATTTACTTCCCTCCCTAATCTAAATGAATATATGTTGATAATGGGTGGAGATTTTAATTGTTGATTAAATCCTTTGATGGATAGATCTAAACTTATTCAAACTCTTCCGAATAGATCAGCCTTACTTATTAATTCCTTTATGGTTGATTCGGGAATTACTGAAATATGGCGGTTTTTGAACCCTAAAGATAAAGAATTTTCATTTTTTTCACATGTATATCATAGTTATTCTAGAATTGATTATTTCCTTATTGATCATCGTTTATTAACAGATGTTACTGATTGTAAATATGATTCTATTGCCATTTCGGATCATGCACCTTTGAAGTTATCTATCAAGATTTCAGACTCTTCCATTAATACTAGATCTTGGAGACTCAACGCTACTTTGCTTCAAGATCCAGAATTTATTACCTTCATAAAACAACAAATTGACTTATTTTTTTCAACAAACTATACCGAAGAGATTGACAGAGGAATATTTCAGGACTCTTTCAAGGCTTTTATCCGTGGACAAATTATCTCATATTCCGTTGGTAAAAGAAAACAAAGATATTTAGATATAGCTTTATTGGTGGATAAAATTAAAGAAATTGATAAGATTTATTCCGTTACTCCTACCAAAGAACTTTATAAGAAGAGAGTTGAGCTTCAAAAGGAACATAGCTTATTATTATCTTCTTCAATTGAGAATCAATTAATTAAGACCAGGGCTCAATTTTATATTCATAGTGATTGAACTGGTAAATTGTTAGCTAACCAATTAAAAGCTATTTCGACTAGGTGACAAATTATTAAAATTCGTAAACAAGATGGTAATCTGACTACTGATCATAAAGAAATTAATAATACTTTTCAAGATTTTTATAAGTCTTTATATCAATCAGAATTTGATGGCGATCTGTCCATGATGGATAATTTTTTTAACAATTTAAGTATTCCCAAACTGACAGATGAATATCTAAGTGTGTTTGATGCTCTTATTTCTATGGCCGAAGTAGGAGAGGCTATCTCATCAATGAATTCAGGGAAAGCTCCTGGTCCTGATGGTTATATTATAGAATTTTTTAAAACTTTTTCTTCTTTGCTTTCCCCTTGGTTATGTGAAATCTTTAATGATGCATTTACTAAGAAGAGATTACCCCAGTCTTTTTATGAAGCTACTATCTCTCTAATTCTTAAAAAAGATAAAGATCCTACTTTATGTGCATCTTATCGCCCTATATCGCTATTAAATGTAGACTCTAAGATTCTTACAAAAATTTTAGCTATTAGGTTAGAAAAAGTATTATCACAGATTATTTCAGAAGACCAAACTGGTTTTATTAGGAATCGGTATTCTTTTTTTAATGTTAGAAAATTGATTAATATAATTTATACTTCTTCACCCACAACCTCAGAATGTGTTATCTCATTAGATGCTGAAAAAGCTTTTGATAGAGTTGAATGGACATACTTATTTAATGCCTTGAAAAATTTAAATTTTAGTTCTAATTTTATATCATGGATTAAATTAATATATTATAAACCTGTTGCTTCCATTCTTACAAATAATTATAGATCCTCTTTTTTTCAATTAACTCGTGGTATGAGACAAGGTTGTCCCTTAAGTCCTTTATTATTTAATATCGCATTAGAACCTTTAGCCATTGCTATTCGTGAATCTCCTAATATTTTTGGTATTACTCGTAATGAAAAGTTATACAAGTTATCACTTTATGCTGATGACTTGTTGTTATATATTTCTGATCCTGATAGGTCTATTCCCGCTATTCTATCCTTGTTGGTTCAATTTGGTAGTTTTTCTGGTTATAAACTAAATTTGGATAAGAGTTAAATATTTCCTTTAAATGCGCAAACTTTATTGAATGACAGGACACCATTTAAAGTTGCTACTGATATCTTTATTTATTTAGGTATAAAAATTACTAAGAAGTATAAAGATTTATTCAGATTGAATTTTTTTACCCATGCTTCATCAAATTCAACAACTTACTACTAGATGGTCTCTTTTATCCTTATCATTAGTTGGTCGGATTAATGCTATTAAAATGATGATTTTACCGAAATTTTTATATTTATTTCAAGCCTTACCAACTTTTATTCCTAAATCTTTCTTCGATAACATTGATTCAAAAATTTCCTCATTTGTGTGGCAAAATAAAAATCCCAGGTTAAGTAAAAGACAGTTACAGAAATCTAAAAAAGATGGTGGTTTAGCTTTACCTAACTTTAGATTTTATTATTGGGCGAATAATATTCGAAACTTAATATATTGGAAACTAGATTTGGATTCACCATTGTGCCCACAGTGGGTAAATTTAGAATGTAATGTTGCACAAGGATATTCTTTTTTCTCCGTTCTTGGTTCTTCTCTTCCTGTTGATTTAGTTAACCTCAATAAACAGATATCCAATCCTATTGTCAAACACACAATACGAATTTGGTTTCAGTTTCGTAAGTTTTTTACTCTGAAAAACTTTGTTCTTGGTAGCCCTATCTTACTTAACTTCTTTTTTAAACCTTCTTTAACAGATCAAGCTTTTAGCATATGGAAAAGGAAAGGTATAATATGTTTTCGTGATCTCTTTTTTGAAGGTAGTTTGATGTCTTTTGACCAACTTTCCAACAAATTTAATTTACCTAAATCTAATTTTTTCAGATATTTACAAATTAGAAATTTTTTATATAAAGTTTTACCATCCTTTCCCAATTCAACTTTGACAGATTTTTCAGACATGATTTTTACCCTGAATCCTTGTCAGAAAGGATTAGTGGCTCTTATTTATAATAGGATTATGAAGATACAACCAGGAATATCAGGTAGAATTAAACAAGAGTGGGAAAAAGAACTTCAATATAATATATCAACAGAAAAATGGGAAAAAATTTTACAAATGGTTAATTCTTCTTCTATATGTGCTAAACATGCTTTAATACAATTTAAGGTCGTATATAGAGCTCACATGTCTAAAGATAAGCTTGCTCGATTTTATTCTCATATTAACCCTCAATGTGACAGATGTCATTCAGATGTGGCTTCATTGACCCATATGTTTTGGTCATGTCCCACTTTACATAACTATTGGAAGGACATATTTGCTACCATTTCCTCAATTTGGAATATTGATTTACAACCTCATTTTATTACTGCAATTTTTAGTATACCAAATGAGGATGGTAGTCGACTTTCCCCTTCAATTAGACGAATGATCGCCTTTGCAACATTAATGGCCAGAAGGTCTATATTACAAAAATGGAAAGAAGTAAACCCTCCTACCACATTTCAATGGTTTTCTCAAACTATCTCTTGTCTGAGTTTAGAAAAAATTAGAAGTACTATTTTCGATTCATCAATTAAATTTGAAGAAACTTGGGGACCGTTCACTCGACACTTTCATATGAATTAATTTGGCCTCTTTCAAACCTTTTCTCTTTTTATTCTTGTTCTGGTATGGAGTTCCGGAGTTTTTGACACTATCACACTCATATAAACTGGTATTATTGCCCATGTTAGTTTAGGTTTATTTTTTTAATATACATTTTTTCGTGCATTTTTACATTTTTTTTCTTTTGATGACTATTTTTATTCTTTTTCATGTTCAATCAAAATAGGTTTGATTGTTTATTCTAAGTTTTTTTTGGCTGATATTTAATAAGATATTGTTATCCTATTATAAATTTAACTTCAAATCTAGTGCACTTATAACCTATTTATATTATGTTATGTTTTTCTTTATATATGAAATTCAATAAAAAGATTGAAAAAGAAAGAAAACCTGGGCCTCTGGACCTCCCTGTGCAAATGGATCCTTGACTTCCTCACTGGGAGACCACAGATCAGGAATAACATCTCCTCCTTGCTGATGATACAGGCGCACGTCACATAAGTGTGCTTAGTCCACTGCTCGACTCTCTCTACACCCATGATTGCATGGCTAGGCACGGCTAAAATTTATGGCCATCTATAAATTTGTCAACATGGTATCTATTGTTGGCAGAATTTCAGATGGTGATGAGGAGGTGTACAGGCACAAGATAGGTCAGCTAATTGAGTGGTTCTGCAACAACAACCTTGCACTCAATGTCAATAAGACCAAGGAACTGACTGTGGACTTCAGGAAGGGAAAGTTGAGGAGACACACATCAGTCCTCATCAGGAGATCAGCAGTAGAAGACATGACCAGTTTCCAGTTCCCATGTGTCAATATCTCTGAATGGCTATCCTTGACCCAACATGTTGATACGATTACACAGAATGCATGGCAGTGGCTATATTTAGTTAGAAGTCTGAGGAGATTTGCTAGAAAGACACTTGCAAATTTCTACAGATGTACCATGGAGAGCATTCTTATTGTTTGCATTACCATCTGGTATGGAAGAGCCACGGCATTGGATTGGAAAAGCTACTGAATGTTGTAAACTCTGCCAGCTCCATCATGGGCACCAGTCTCCCAGCACTAAGGCAACATCCATCATTAAAGACCCCATCACCTAGGACATGCCCTCTCTCATTGCTACCATCAAGGAGGTATGGGAATCTGAAGACACACATTCAATGCTTGACCATCAGATTTCTGAATGGATAATGAAGCCACGAATACTACCTCACTATATTTTCCTCTCTTTTTGCACCACTTAGTTTTATTTTACACACACACACACTTCTTACGATTTACAGTTTTTAAAAATTATGGATTGCAATGTACTGCTCCTGCTAAACAACACATTTCATGACATATGTCAGTGATATTAAACCTGATTCTGATTCCGACTCTGAAGAGACTGACAGCTGCAGGATCTTGCAAGACATTCACAGAATGAGGCAAACTGAAACTGAAAAAAACATAGTTGTACTCAGAACTACCATGATGGAACAGGTTTGATCTGTGTTTCCCCAGCTCGGTTAATGACACTGATGCTTGGCCAACTTTTTTGATCAGAGAGGGACAGTGAATCTGAAACTGCTCCCACTCACACCACAGAAAACTTGTGCAACCTGATCAAATCACATTAAAAATATAAAAGCTGAACGAGTAGAAATTAAGGTTAAAATGGACAGCTTGTGGATCAATAAATAAAACATTTTTTGTCAAAAACTGTCATTTTCCACGATGGCTCCTTCAGCTGTGACTGTAGCAGCCTGACATTGCCACTGGTTCCTTACTGGGGCTGCAAACCTGTGTGCTCTGTTGGGTAACGGGCTTATTAGCAAAATCTCTCACTCTCAGCAGCTGTCCAATATGTGAGCTACAGGCACCAACAATCAGAAAATCTGGAAGGCTCATTCCAGGGCACATACATCAGAGTATCGAGGAGCATCACGGAGACGTTTGTCTCAATCACAGAAATTCAATTGAAATGTGGAAATAATCCCCTGCATTGGGGCAATGACAGGGTTCTCTCAAGAGAAGCCAGCTTCAGCAACCTGGGGCTACAGCAGCCAACTATCTGACACTCGTCTTCTTCCATCCATCAAAATTTCATATATATCATTGCTCTTTCATTGGCTATCTGTATTTCCTTCCAAGTGTAGTGTGCAAGATCAGTCATTCTGTATTCCCACAAAATAAACCCTTTGAGGAATTAAACACTCACTCTAAATCTAGCTGCATTGTAGTAAGCGATAACAATGTTTAACATTTGGTTACAGTCATTATGCAAGTTGCCTTTATGTTACTTGGCTCAGCTGCCCCAGCCATCAACTTGGAATGAGATAGATTCCGCATAATCTTTTGTACATGGAAATAAACTGGGATGGGACAGATCTGGGAATGTGCATGAATAGAATATATAATATATATTATAACATGTGTATATATAATATATATTGTACTGAAAGAAAGTTCAACTGAATACTGCATCACAATTTTGAAATTGCCTCCCTCCCCTAGTTCTGTAAACACTGTGAAGTCTTGGAAAGGAGCATTTAGATTACTCAAAGCAAATTAAACCTGCAAAAAGATAACCTTTAATTATTCTGAATTTGCAATGTTTATATTGAAAGATGAAAGTCGATAACCCAAATCTTAGCTCACTCCCTAAAATAACTTTGCTCCTGACAGGCACCACACACAATGTGCTAGCCTCCTCACTCTGTCTCATTGCTGTTCCCCTTCTCTCCCGTGTAAAACAAACACTTCTTCTAGAAAACTGCAAGTGCTGACGACAAGCTTGTTGACGAAAATGCCAATTAAGATTAATCAACGTCGTTGTGCATGGGAGGTAATTCAACATCATTGTTCACGGGGGGTAATTTTGATGGAATTTCTTTCCGATGTGCAGTTTTCAAAAAAAGAATTGAGGAAGTAGCAGCTTTGCTACTGCTGCCTACAACCCCCGAGAGGGACATCAATGAATAATGTACTGTAACTCCTTCAACATTGATCTTTTGAAAGACAGGTTAATGGAAAGACTATAGCTGGAAATAAGGTTTGCCCTATTTATTAATTATACTGTATGAGAATAACCAATTAAAATTGTTAATTGACAGAAAAATTAATTACTCCATTAATTGTAGTGCTACTGAACAGCCAGTTTTATATACGGATGCTTCCATTTTACACATACATCAAATGTGGCCATGCTTGCAAATCTTTTCTTGGAGAAAGGAAAACAAATAGGAACATGGTATTTTTTTTATTATTTTGCCAGCAGGGAAACTGGCATTTCTGAGAGAGCCAGGGGATTCATTCAGCAGAATATTCAAAGACTAATGTGCACGACACAGGGCACATATTAAGTAAGACAGGTACATTAGTTTCCTCTTGGAGGTTTGTGATATTTAAATATCGAATGTTTTTATTGAATTACGGGATGGATCAAGCCCTTTTCTTCAGATGAAACAAAGGAATTGTCATAACACCAGTTAAATCGACACCTTCATCCAACTTATTGTATAAACAAAGAACAAACTGGTCTATTGTTCTCCGTTCTGAGGGCGGTGGTGCTGAAACTTAATGAAAAATGTTTGATTAATTTTAATATTAAACATGATAATCAGTTACACAAATCAGTGAGCATTCAAAACTGAGTAGTTGCCTGTCTATTGCACCGCTGTGCTCTGCATTACTTTGTGAGCTGTGGCGCAGTCTTCATTACAATTAAATCACTAGTTAACTAGGTTGAATTCTCACTTAATCTTCAAGTTCTATGACAGCTGACAAGCAGGATTTAGCTTAGATACAATGGAAGCTTGGGAATGATAATTTTCACATATTCAGGCTTGTCGACCCTCCATAAAGTCTTGGGGAAACATGACTGACCCTGCTCCTGGGTAAAATGTGTATTATCTTTCCCAAATCCTCAAAATTTATAACAATACAAACTTCCATTTATTGGGTCCTGGAAATCATCACTTCTTGGGAGTGTGAACAAATTCACAGGCAAACCATGTAAAGATCTTTCAGTCAATGTCCAAGAGTTTGGCCAGAGATTTAGGTTTAAGGTATCAGCTTGTGGAAAGGAAGAGACAGCACAAGACTTACATCATCCAATTCCAGAATGCAGGGCTGTATCAAGTAAAAGCACAATGGAGAAGTCCATTTGAGAAGGATCGGGAAATAAAGAGTCCGAGATATGCTGAAATCTGATGAAAACCATTATGTTACCTCCTCACGGACTAGCTCTTTATTGCTGGTGTAATATTTTGGCTCTCGACATGAATCCCATCAGACAAACATTAACTCAAATTGCTTTTCAATTGATAGTTAGACAGCATGGAAGCTGACACTTTGGCCCAGTACTTCTACACCAACCAAGATGCCTATCTACACCTTGCCCATCTTTAGTCCATATCCTTCTAAACCTCTGTCCAAATGTGCTTTAAATGATATAAAGCTGAGATGCTGTAAATCTAAAAATGATGCAAATATGCAGAAGATGAGGTAGCATATGGAGCAAGGTTGACAACAGTTCCAGAGCTACCACTTAGTTGAAAATCTAGTGCACTATATGACATTGGTGTGTCATATTCCCATTCCCATATAATTTTCCTGGTCTAGTCACTGACACATAAGGTCATAAGATATAGGAGCAGAACTGGCCCAACAAGACTGCTCCACCATTCAATCACGGCTGATCCTTTTTTAAAATCTCCTCCTCCAACCTAGTTCCCGGCCTTCTCCCCATAACCCTTGATCAAGAATCTATCAATCTCTGCCCTAATGCACCCAATGACCTGACCTCCACAGCTGTATGTGGCAATAAATTCTACAAATTCACCACCCTCTGGCTAAAGAAATTTCTCTGGATTTCTGTTTTGAAAGGGTGCCCCTCTATCCTGAGCCTGTGCCCTCTTGTCCTAGACTCCCCCACCATGGGAAACATCCTTTCCACATCTACTCTGTCTGGACCTTTCAACATTTGAAAGGTTTCAATGAGATCACCCCCTCATCCTTTTGAAAGATTACTTAATTTAATGTCAATTATATACTTATTTTTATATAAATTGTATCTCTGAATTAATTTATTATCCATTTTACTTTGAATCTTCAGTGTCTGAGGCTTATGCAGCTGCTGGGTCTTTTCAACAGTTTTATATTGATTTCCACCACCTGTAGGCTGTATTTTTCAATTTACACTTTGAGCTCCCTCATCACTGCAATTATTTTACTAAACTATTTCTGTGTACTCTCTAAAGCCAATATATTTTTCCTTAAGTATAATAATCTGAAATGGACATAATAGTCTAATAATGCCCAAATCAGCACTTTCTAAGGGTTCACTATGACTTCCTTCCCTATGTAATCTATCCATAAATAGAGCCTGGGATCCCATGTAATTTTCAACTATTTTTGCTAACCTGCCTTGCCACTTCCAGATTGGGGAGGATGAGAGGATACACTGAGCTTGGAGTGAAGAGCTGCCGCTGTACAGCTCCGGACACCCGGATTCAATCCTGACGTCCGCTGCTGTCTGTGCGGAATTTACGTGCTCTCTCTGTGATCACATGGGCTTCCTCCCACATCACAAAGGCAAGCAAGTCGGTGTGTTAATTGGCCACCATAAATTACCCCAGTTGAGTGGATGAAAGGCAGAATCTGGGATGGTTGATAGGAATATAGGGAGAATAGAACAAAGGGATTAATGTAAAGGGGAGCTAGAGGAACAGCATGGACTCACTGGGCTGAAGGGCTTGTTTTCTCGTAGCATTATTCCGTATAATACCAGATCCCTCTTGTACCTCTTTTAAAATTGTTTCCCCTTGTTTATATTGTCCCTTCTTATGCCTCCTACTGGAATGTAATATGTTACATATTATTAAGTTCCATCTTCCATCTCTGCCCATTTTACCTGCTTGATTACACCTCCTACAGTTCTCCTTGCCCTCTCCGATTGACCTTTTTCTTACCTAGGAGAGAGCTATATACTTCCCCATTGCTGTTCTGAGCCACGTGATAACCTAACGATCGTTTCCTTTATGAAGACTGAGTGCAGCACATTATCCTGGAAACCGCCCTGCTTCACTTGTTTAAGCAACACTAGCATACCTCTCACCGCCTTTACAGTTAACCTTCCTCACCACCCCCACCCACTTAATTCAAGTTAAGATTTTCTGTGGTATTTCACCCTGTTTTTGTAGTGCTCCTCCCGCAACACATAGCAAGAGAATATCTGTGAAATATTACCCTCATGATTCACTGAACAAAATAAATTATAAGGCAAATGAGAACCACTCAATCCTATCACAAACAAGAGAAAACCTACAGATGCTAGACATCCAAGCAACATGCACAAAATGCTGGGGGAACTCAGCAGGCCAGACAGCCTCTATGGAAAAGAGTACAGTTGACATTTCACGCCGAGGCCCTTCGGCAGAACTGCGGAAAAAGAAGCTGCATGTTGAATGCAACCTGCTCCATGGTTAGAGCAAGAATTATTTAGATTTATTCAAATTACAACTCACAATGTAATCACCATTTCCCAAACTGGCGAGTTCAAAGTGCAAATGAAGATGAGTGTGGATTGTGACATGGTCTTTCTGAAATGATAAATGAACCTTTAGAACAATCAGGAAATAAAAACCTTGTTTCCTCTCTCCCACATATAGTTTTTGTTCATTGAAACATATATTTCAACAGTTGACTTTGCAGTATTTTTATTCACAGCCTGGTGTCAGAGAGGTTTTAACACCAGCAATCAGTGATAGGAACTTGTACTGTTTAATGTGATTCAGGAACAACGTACAGTATTCCCCTTTTTCATCCAATTCCTAAATGTACATTGAACCCATGAACACTACTTCACTTTTTAAATATATATTATTTGTTTTTTGCACGATTTTTAATCTATTCAATATACATATACTGTAATTTATTTGTTTATTTATTATTATTATTTTACTATTTTTTCTTCTTCTACAGTATATTATGAATTGCATTGAATTGCTGCTGCTAAGATAACAAATTTCACGACACGTGCCGGTGATAATAAACCTGATTCTGATTCTGATGTCAAGTGAATTGCACTGACTGAATAGCCAACTCATTACCTGAAAATGTCTTCAACTTTTGCCAGGTTGACACTTGATGGTGTGTTGTGAGAACTTCAACAGCAAAAATGCCATCAGAAGGCAGAAAGGCAGTGGCACAGCTGCTTCTGTGGCCTCCGTCGGTCGGGGTCGACCATGGGTACTGCACCTCTGGTAGTCACTGGTTTGTCGAGCTGCGTCGACTGTGGCTATTGAGGCCGATCCCGGAACGGCAGGCTCTGCCACAGGTGCTGCATGTGTAGGGCGTCGTGGAATTGTTGCCGCTGTCCGCTGTGCTCTCCGTTTCGCTCTCCGCTCCTCAAACGGACTCAGGATCACTCTTTCGCCTTGCTCTAGGGGTTGCTGAAGAGTGCCTCGCCATTTGTTGCCATCATCTGCTGTATCCTCCCAGCACTCTGTGTTGATTTTTACGGCTTTCATGTTGCATTTGCAGACATGAAAGTCTTTTTTAAGTGAAGCTGGGGTCTACCAACATTCCTCTTGCCTGTTGCTAGTTCTCCGTAGAGGATGTCCTTTGGCGGTCTACCATCCTTCATATGATGGACGTGGCCCAGCCAATGCAGTCTGCGTTGTCTTAGAAGAGTGAAAATTGTGGGAAGTCTATCGTGGGAGAGGACCTCAGAGTTTGGGACTTTGTCTTTCCAGGTGATGCTGAAGATGCAGCGAAGGCTGTGCATGTGAAAACTGTTGAGTTTCCTCTCATGTTTGGAATAGATGGTCCGAGTCTCGCTACCATACAGGAGGATGCTGATACGCATGCATTGTACACAGCAGTCTTGATCTTTGTAGTGAGTTTTGGATTCTCCCAGACCCGCGAGGAGAGTCGAGCAAGGATCGATGCTGCTTTGCCAATACGTCTATTGATTTCAGCATCGAGGGAGAGAGTGCCGCTAATGGTCGACCCCAAGTATGTGAACTCATGGACCACTTCTAGATTGTAATCGTTAATGGTAATGACTGGTGTCTCCACTACGTTCTGGGCAAGGACATTTGTTTTCTTTAGGCTGATGGTAAGCCCGAAGTCCTTGCATGCCTGAGAGAAGCGGTCCATGGGAGTTTGTAATTGCTGTTTGGTGTGCAAGGTCATCAGCAAAGAGCATGACATGTATTAAGATCTTTCGCACCTTTGTTCTTGCTCTCAGGCAGGCAGTGTTGAACAGCCGCCCACCAGAGTTGGTGTGCATGTAGATGCCTTCCGTCCCAAACACGAGCTTCAAAAGCATAAAGAAGATGATGCCAAATAATGCTGGGGCCAACACGCATCCTTGTTGGACTCCACTACAAATAGCGAAGGGTTCTGATGAGCTGCCATCGTACTGAACAGTAGCCCTCATGTCGTCATGGAATGACTTGGAGTTTCAGGGGACAGCCAATCTTGATGAGAATCTGAAAGATCCCATCCCTGCTGAAAAGGTCGAATGCCTTGGTCAAGTCGATGAAAGCGATGTAGAGGGGTTTCTGTTGTTCACTGCACTTCTCCTAGAGTTGACGGAGTGAGAAAATCATGTCGACAGTTGACCTCCTTGCGTGAAAACCACATTGGGACTCAGGGTAGACCCGTTCTGCCAGAGTTTGTAGACGTGCCAGAATTACATGAGCAAAGACTTTGCCAACAATACTCAGGAGGGAGATACCCCCGTAGTTGTTGCAGTCACTCCTATAACCCTTGTTCTTGAACAAAGTGACAATTTTGGAGTCGCGCATATCCTTCCAGCACTGATGGAGGACCTCATGTAAAGGTTGGAGGAGTGAGCTCTTGCAGTGTTTGATCAGGTCTGGAGGAATCCCATCATTGCCAGGAGCTTTCCCTGGGGCCAGACTGTCAATTGCCTCACTGAAGTTTTCAATGTTTGGTTCGGAGTCAAGTTTATCCATGACTGGTAGACAATCGATGGCATCAATGGCTGAGCTAATAACAACATTTTCTCTCGAGTAGAGCTCAGAGTAGTGTTCTACCCAGCGTTCCATCTGCTTGCTTTTATCAGTGATTATTCCACCTCTGGATGACTTCAGGAGTGCTGTCTTGCTCTGCGATGGGCCAAGGGCCTTCTTGATACCATCATACATCAGTCTGATGTTGCCTGTCACAGCTGCTGTCTGAATGTCCTCACTGAGCTGGAGTCAGTACTCATTTGTGCACTGCCTTGCAGTCTGTTGCATTTTGCTTCTAGCAGCTCAAAGTGCCTGGAGTGTTTGGTCGGATGGTGAGCGCTTGTACTCCGTGAGAGCCGCATGCTTGGTTTTGATGACAGGAGTCATGATGTTGGACTTTGCCTCAAACCAGTCACTGCTTTTTGTGGTCTCTCTTCCAAAGACAGAGAGTACTGATGCACGGATGGTGTCGTGAAGGTATGACCATTGTTCTGTTGCAGTGTCTCCTTGTGAGGGGGTAGTCATAGCACCCTGTACTGACTTGGAAAACTGCTCAACCTTTTCTGACTGTTTCATCTCTGTTGTGTTGATGCGAGGTTTTCCAGTTTGTTTGGAGTGGTGGATTTTCTTCAGACATAGCTTGATCTTGCAGCATACTAAAGCATGATCCATATCGCAGTCTACACTGTGGTATGAGCAGGTGATTAGTACACAGTTGATGAAAGAGCGGCTGGTGATGATCATGTCTGGCTGGTGCCAATGTTTAGACTGTTGACGTCGCCATGAGACCTTGTACTGTGACTTAGTCTGAAGTAGGAGTTAGTTACACACAGGCCGTGATAGGAGCAGAACGTCCACAAACCTGTAATCTGTGACACAGTCACAGTCAGAGGCAGGAACGAGGATTGTCAGAATGGACTGGATGGGGAGAAGGCCAGGTCATGATTGGCAGAACACTGATGTACTTGGTTCAAATTCTAAGCCAGGAACTATGCAGTTTCACAGCAGATCCTTAAGAATAAAATTGATTACAGTGATTCCTGTAAGAAAATAGCACTGATTCTATCTACATTCTATTTACATTTGATCTATCTACATTGGCAATAATGAGCAGTTTGGTGCTAAAATGATTGAGTGAAGGGGTTGGGGAATGGAATGGGGAATAACAAATCACCATTACAGGACAAATAAACAATGGAGCAAACATGGATAGCTTTTGTTGGTGACCTAGAAATATCAGTATATTGTTGTCATACGTACAGTATATTTACTATGCTTATGCTATCTTCATGCTGTTAGATTAGTGAGAGCTATTCTATAATTGTGGGCGAGAAGCTACCTGCTCCCCTCAGGAAGTAAAGGCAAGTCTTATTGTTAAGATGGCGCCTCTATAACATTTAGAATACCCAAAGTAGTTGTGAGCTGATTTTGTTTAAGGATGCGTGTCTGCTATCACCATCAATTGAATTAACCAATATCACTGTCTCTGATGAATGGACTCTCTGATGACACAACTTCAGCGCTGAACACAAGAAGAGCAAACCTGGTGCATGAACCTTGGGAAACAAAGTTAGAGTCAATGGAGAAGTTTATTTTGAGACGAAATAATCACATTAGGATTGGGATTGACTGTTGTTCCAAGAGAAGGAAACCTAGCATTTTCAAATTGCCGCAGGATGACGCGAAGCTAATGTGCGTATACTTAAGCTAATATCAGAAATTAAGACTCACAGAATCTACAAAATATTCCATTACCAAGCGATTTCTCCTCACATAATGTAATCCCTCAATAACCTACATGTGGTCTTATTTGTAGGTACATGCAGACATTACAATAAAATCAAGTAATTGTTATTTATACTTATTACTGGTTGGCAGAATGAACAACAATCTCTGTCCTAAATAAACTGGGCAATCACAAGAGTTATGATCATCCAATAAAGGGCATCCAGTTTTATTTAACCACAAGGCACGGCTCTTCCATGGTTATTTCTTCCAATGGCCTTTGAGTAAAGCAACGATAGAGTGAAAATATCATGATGCTGATCTCTTCCAACATTTCATAAAGATTTTATAAAGAAAATTAGATTCAGTTTCATGTAGAATGTCTGATAACATTGTTAATATTTCATCTTTTTCATAAAATCAGGAAGAATCAGATAACAGCCAGCAGAGAGTGCGTTAATGTTAATAAACATATAGATTTCGGGGAGACCTCATCAGGCAAAATGCAGCAAAAATTCAATCTCTAATTCAATTCTTTAGAGCCAAATAGAAAAACGTGCTTGAATGACAACTTTATTAAGCCAAATGTTCCTGCAAATTTTATGAAATGATGTGCCTTCCATGCAAAGCATTGCTGCTACTTGTTAGCATTACTGATGAGACGGAGTAGAAAATGTAGCTAATTCTCATTGAACATATCATTTACCTGAAGTGCTAGAATGAAAATTAACTAAAGACCATTTGTCCATGGCACATTAAGTCTGTCATGTGGTTTTTATTGTACAATTATTAAAAGCAAGAACTTGTAATTTTAATGCTGCCAAAACTGCAAAGAGAACTAAAGTATTTCTACAGAACAACTTGAAATACATATAACAAAATGCCATCACAGATAGGTCAGAGGTCACTAAAGGACAGACTAGTAGGGAGTCAAGAGAACAAATTATCACAGAATTTAGGGTTTTACATTGGATATTCTTTAAGCTTCAACTTGCCACTCACGTTCATATGGACAGTACATTCGGTGCTTCAGAGAATGTGTTTCAATTCTTGTTCAAACAACAGTTTTTAAAGACAAACCTCATGACGTGCATCAGCTTTTAAAATATTGACAGGATGCTAACTTCAAAATCAGTATTAAAACAAGCCACAACTTTGAGCTATTTTACATAAAGATCCTGCAGGAACAAGTTTCCTGAGCAGAAGCTAAAAGTCTGATCTAATGAAAAATAACAAGTCAATCTAAAAATATCACCTTCAAAGTCATAAACAACACAATGGATTTAAAACTAAGTGGGATCAAATTTTTTTTTCAATCTTTTTTATTGATTTCCAAATAAAGAATAAACAAATCAGAAAAGGAGTTTAACAAGTAGATAATATAAAAGACATATAAACAGCAATAGTAAAAACAAAAAGTATATAATATCAAAATCAAGTAAGTAAAATATTATGCTGTTATATATACAATTGTCGAAAAAACTACAACTCAGAACAATCATAAAAAAAAAGATTGGAAATTTTACTGATAAGGAAAAAAAACCCACTAACTAAACTGAAACAAAAAACAAAAAAAAGAAAGAAAGAGAAAATGGAAAGAAAAAGAAAGATTGGGCAGTCCAATTGAAGATAAAATTAGAAAAAAAAAAGAGAAAAAAAACACATCCTTCCAGTCATCTCCGAACCTTCATGGATAAGGATTTTCCCCAAAGAGAATAAAGAAAAATAAATAAATAAAAATAAATTAAATCATGTGAAAATATTGAATAAAGGGTCACCAGACTTGTTCAAAGTTAAAGTATGTATCAAATGTCCGGCTTCTAATTTTCTCCAAGCTTCGACATGACCTAATGGAGGAGAGCCAATAGAAAACAGTAGGTGAGTTAGATTCTTTCCAGTGTAGCAAAATAGCTCTCCTAGCCAGTAAAGTTGAAAAATCTATCACATATTGGGCGTCAAGTTCTGAAATATGGCTAATTCTCATTGAAGATATCAATGAGCAAGTGTGACAACATTTCATTTTGTCCCTGGCACATGAAACATTGGTCAGCTTCCAGATTTTGTACACACAATTTCCCGTCTAACTGCATGATCAGTGAAAGAGCTTAAAACATTAATACTGCAAATTTGCAGGAAACACTATGACGAAAATCCATTACCACCTGTTGGGTAACAAGCCCTGATAATTTTTTGTTTCAATGATGTAGGAAGAGGGTGAGTGAGAAGTAGATGTAGGAGAAGTTTAAAAGGAAATGCAAAAGACAGGCAAGAGAAAACCTGCAAATGTTGGAAGTCTATGCAATGCACACAAGATGCTGGAGGAACTCAGCAGGAAGACAGAGGTACTTGAGTGAGAGAGGAAGGTGGGAGACAGGTGATCCCGAATCGAAGAGGATGTAGGAAAGAGGTTTTAGGGTGATTATATCTGTTTAGTGATGATGTTGCCTGAGTTGACTGAGATCTCCCAATCCACTCACTAGGAGACTGTAGTTTGGCGAGGCAGCTGAAGATTTTCACTTTGTCTGAGGGGTTTGGGCTAAGCTTCTGACTTTAGGCAACCTAGCTACTGGGACCAGGGAGGAGTGATGTCACAGTGGAAGCCAATCAATAGTATGGAGTGATACTGAAGAGGGAGAACCATGCTCATCCAGCGGATTAACTCTTGGAGGACGTGAATAGTCGGCAGCTAGAGAGAGCTGGTGGGAGAGGAGAGCTTACAAGCAGATTAATGGAATTTGAGTGAAAAGAGGATGGAAAGAGTTTAATGGGAGGCCACACTGGGGACAAAGGAAACTGGTGTGGATAAGACCATGTCCGTGCTTGTGTGGTGAGAGGGCAGTGTGTGTACATGGTTACGTATTTGTGAGTGTTCATGTGCTTCTGAGTCTGTGCGGCAGAGTTTGGCTTCCAATCAGCTTGGATCACCTTATCACAAGCCCAGGAACTTGCTCTCTGTTCTCTAGTGTACAACAGCCAAGTTAAAAGAATTCATGCAGAAGTAAATTCCATTCCTCAGAACTGGAACCATCCTCAAACACAAAGAACTACCTGAAGAGGAAGGAGTAGGAGGAGGAAGGAATGACAATGGAGCCACTCAGATGATGGAATCCGGAGTAACAATCTCATGGAGAAACTCAAGGGGTTGAGCCACATCTGTTGAAAGGAAAGTCCAAACCTTGAATCAGGACTGCTGACTGCTGACAAGCTCACCCCACTCTCTGTGTTTCTGTCTTGTGCATGTGTTTAGCAGTAGCTTCCAAACTTCTAATGGCTTCAATAGAACTCATTTTCAGCATATTCTGCTACATATGCACTTTTTGTACAAGTCACTGAGCAGAAATTTCTAACCCATTATTTTCTGAATAACATTGCTCTTCCTGTCACCCGACTGTAGTAATCATCATGTTATATTTACTGCTGACAGATCATACAAAGATCACAATGAAAGACTGCACAGACAAGTGAAAAAAAACTTATGGGCTAATTATCACTTCATTGCAACAAAAAAAATCTAATTGGGTATGTTACCCAGAATAACTAATTGCTTTGAATCTATCAAAGGCTGTGACACAATTAAGAGATCAAAGCAATGCTCATGAAAAAAAAATGGGCTTCTTAATTTGATACAACATGTGTCGGCTTCAATTGTGCTGCTGCTGAAAGACACGTAGATATGGACAGCAGATGGCTTGCAGCGTGTGCAGTATTTTACAAGGGGTGATTGATAAGTTCGTGGCCTAAGGTAGAAGGAGTCGATTTTAGAAAACCTAGCACATTTATTTTTCTACATCATCGCCTCCTACATTTACACACTTAGTCCCCTCCTACATTTACAAACTTAGTCCAGCGGTCATGAAGCATACGGATCTTGGACCTCCAGAAAGTGTCCACAGCAGGGGTGATTGATAAGTTCGTGGCCTAAGGTAGAAGGAGATGAGTTATACAGCTCTCGTTACATGCTGGTGTAGGTCAGCTCTTTGAGTGATTATGCAGAAAGTTTGAAGTTAATAACTCATCTCCTTCCACCTTAGGCCATGAACTTATCAATCACCCCGATGAGTTACTAACTTCAAACTTTCTGCATAATCACTCAAAGAGTTGACCTGCATGTAACGAGAGCTGTATAACTCATCTCCTTCTACCTTAGACCATGAATTTATCAATCACCCCTGCTGTGGACACTTTCTGGAGGTCCAAGATCCGTATGCTCTACAACCTCTGGACTAAGTGTTTAAATGTAGGAGGGGAATATGTTGAAAAATAAATGTGCTAGGTTTTCTAAAATTGACTTCTTCTACCTTCGGCCACGAACTTATCAATTAGCCCTTGTACATACAACCATATTCACTTGTGGTACTTTTGTGAAAGTCATAAATCTGGAGTTAAATTCCTACATTATCTAAACTCAGCCCTCAATGCAGTATTAAGAGAATATCATAGTTACTTCTTATGGTTGAGAAGTTAAACTGGCCTCCTTTTGTCCTCTCAGGAAGATATTGAGATCTCCAGTACTTTTTTTTTAAAAGAAGATAGCTTTGGAATTTCATGTGACATCCTAACCAAAATTTGTTCCCCTAAGCAATGTAATAAAACTTCATCAAATCATATATCTTATTGATTCTTGCAGGATCTAGTGGAAGCCATTTGACCTTTTGTTACATCAGTAACCACATAGAGAGGCTTTTCATGCATTTTGGGACTTCCAAAAGGTATTATTTCCATAACTGACCTTAATGAATACACTAAAGGTATTGTCACTAAACTTACTGAAGACCAGAGTGTAAATTGTGAAAAAGACAAGGAGATTACAAAGGGATATAAGTAAGTTTAGTGAGAAAAGATCTGATAAAGAAAAGGGGAACATTTAAAACTGTTATCTACATGGTGAGAGAATGCAGAGCTTTAATCAACAAAAAACAGACACATCTTTCAGTTGTGTTGAGCTTTAATGAGATTGCATCTGGGCTACTGTGTGCAGTACTGGTCTATTTGTTGAAAGAAGGATGTTAATGCCTCAAAAGCAATTTAGAGAAGGTGAGCTAGACTATTACCTGGAATAGTCAGTCTGTCTTATGAGGAAGGATTGTACAGGTTATGTTTGTAGCAGTGGAGTTCAGAAGTGTGAGAGGGGACTTCCCAGAATCAGATTTATTATCACTCACTTAGAGGACATGAAATCTGTTGTTTTGCAGCTACAGTATGGTGCAAAGACATAAAATTACTATGAATTACAAAAACAAATAAATCGTGCAAAAAGCAAAACCTGGAATACCAAGGGTTTGACCCTTCAGAAATCTGATGTTTGGAGGGAAGAAGCTGCTTTTGAATAATTGAGTGTGGTTCTTCAGCTTCCTGTACCTCCTCCCCATGAAGAAGGCATGTCCCAGATGGTGAGGATCCTTAGCAATGAATGCTGCCTAGTCCTGGCACACCTCTGCAAGATGTCCTCAACGGCAGGATTAATTAAAATAGATGAGGCCTTGAGGGGTTAAGACTGGATGGGTGTGGAGAGGATACTTCAGCTTGTGGGAAAATCTGGATATTGGGGTCACTGCTTAAAAATAAAATGTTATCCATTTACGGCAGAAATAAGGTAAAATTTCTGCTGAAGAACTGAGTCTTTCAAACTATTCTTAAAATGTTAAGGGTGGTATCAGTATCATTGGATACCTTTAAGGCTGCTAGAGTCTTGATAAACAAGGGAATTAAAAGTCACCTGGGGTTGGTGCTGGCTTTAATCAGGCTACCCATCACCTTCTCAAATGTCTCCCCTTAATCGTAATTTATACTTTCCATAAGTTTGTAAATTACTTGATCCAGAAAGTATGCAGCCAAAGTGTCAGTGAAAGAAAGAGTGGAAAATTTGATAAGGTACCCCATGCAAAGCTTATTGAGAAAGTAAGGAGGCAGGGGATCCAAGGGGACATTGCTTTGTGGATCCAGAATTGGCTTGCCCACAGAAAGCAAAGAGTGGTTGTAGATGGGTCATATTCTGCATGGAGGTCAGTGACCAGTGGAGCCTCAGGGATCTGTTCTGGGACTCCTTCTCTTCGTGATTTTTATAAATGGCCTGGATGAGGAAGTGGAGGGATGGGTTAGTAAATTTTCTGATGACACTGGCCTCTTAAGAGGTGTAGCTAGGCGTTTCTGTGGCTGCAAGCAAGACTCCCAGGTTCCTGTTTACTCCCTGGTGCCAGGGTCGAGGATGTCTTACAGTGGGTGCAGACATTCTGATAGAGGAGGGTGAACAGCCAGAAGCTGTGGTCCTCATGGACTCATGACATAGACAGGAGTAGTGATGAGGTCCTGCAGAAGGATCTGAGGGAGCTGTATAGAATGTTAAAAATCAGGACTGCCAGAGTTGTGATCTTAGGATTATGCCGTGTGCTGGTGAGATGAGAAACAGATACATAGTGCAGGTCAATACATGGCTAAAGAGACATTGCAGCAGGGAGGACTTCAAATTTACGGATCATTGGCCTCTCTTCCAAGGCAGGTGGGTTCTGCACAAACAACAGTTTGCTCCTGAAATGGAGGAGGACCAATACTCTCACTGCGAGGTTCGCTAGTTCTACCCAGGAGGATTTAAACTAGAATAGCTGTGAGATGGGAACCATAGCACCAGGGTAATGGGTGATCAGGTTGAGGGCAAGAAAAGCAGTAAAACAGGTAAGATGAAAAGGACAGACAGCAAAAGCAGGTTAATAAACAAGGCGGGGCTGATGGACTGAAGTGAGTTTGCTTTAAGGCAAGGAGCATTATGGGGAACAAGGGTGATCTTAGATCCTGGTTCAGTACATGGAACTACAATTATGCCATTACAGAGACCTGGTTGCACGAGGGACAGGAATGGCAGCTCCACATTACTGGGCTTCGTTGTTTTAGACATGATAGAGAAGGGGCTAAAAAGTGGACAGGTTGCTCTACTGATAAGGGAGAATGTCAGCTTGCTCAGAGAGTATCGGGTAGATCTCGAAATAAAGAAAGATGCTGATGGGAAAGGCACAAAAAAGTTGTCATTGTGGAGGACCATAACTTCACTAGTATTAATTGGAAATTCCCTCATACAAGAGGCCTAGAGGGGCATGATTTCAATGGGGTTACATTTCAGATCGGAAAGATGGAATTTCAGGTGAGAAAAGCAAAGTCTGAGACTTGCTCTCCCCACCTCCTTGCCATTTAGGTTAATTGTCAATTTTGCTTTGTTTCATGCCCTGATTCAACTGTCCTTTTGCCTGCTGGCAAAACAGCATGAAGTAAACAACCTGGTCCTTGAGACACAATGATTGAATTGGCTGTTTGCTTGCATTTTGAAGGGCTTATCCCAACATTTTGTTAACTGGATAGCTTTTTGACCATTTGGTATTTACAAAGGCTTTGGAGATTGAACCATTCATTATTTATTATGCTTCAATTCAATTCAAGTTTAATTGTCACTCAACCATCATGAATACTGCCAAATGAGACAGCGTTACTCTGGTCCAAGGTGCAAAACACAGTACCAACAGTCTCACACAGTACAAAGCACGCGTAGCACATAGAAGTTAGCAAGCACATGGAAGAATCAGTAAAATACAGCTACCAAAAAAATAGCCCAGACCCTGAGTCCGTGAATGCCACAGAAGTCTGCTGTCCACCGTGATACACCTAGCCTTCTGTCGAGCGAACACTGGGAGGGCGGGGGCAGCACCAACATTAGCCTGGACACCACACCACATGGAGCACTCCAGCTCCAGCACCTTGCGAGTTTTATAGTTCTTGTAGGTATTCAAAAGCAATAAGAACTCAGAGTGGAAAATTAAACTCAAGCAAATGTATGCAAATGCATTTCTTTATTGTCATTGTACATTTACTGGAGCTTTATTTCTCCTGTGACATGCTGAGACAGCACACTCTAGTCCATTTCTAACCACGTGGATCATTACAGTACAATCACACAGCCTTGTGAATGTGCGTACAGGATGGAAAGCTTCTGGCTGTAGACAGGGCTGCAGAAACTGGCAGTGGAGAAAGAAAGGAGCAGACAAACCTGCAGAGGGTTGTTAACTCAGCCAGCTCCATCACAGGCACCATCGAAAGCATCTTCAAAACATCGTGCCTCAAAAAGGCAGCATCTATCAGTAAGGACCCCCACCAGCTGGCATATGCCCTCTTCTCATTACTACCATCGAGCTTGAACACACTCAACGTTTTCAGGAGCAACTTCTTCCCTTTCACGATCAATTTTCTGAACTGCCGATGAACCCGTGAACATGACCTCGCTACTTTATCTCCTTCTGTACTACTGAATTATTTTTCTAAACATATCCCTGATTAAAATTTATTCAACATTTTATGAACTGCACTGTACTGCTGCCACAGAACAACATGTTTCATGACATATTGTATGTCAGCAATAATAAACTTGATTCTGAATCTGAGGAGATATTTAACAGATGATTATATGAGATGAGGTTAGTCAAATGAAGAGAAAGTCAGGAAAGTGGTCAGGGCATGCCAGCAGCTATATTTCATTAGGAGTTTGAGGAGATTTGATATATCACAAAAACTCTAGCAAATTTCTACAGCTGTACGGTGGAGAGCCTTCTATCTCGACATTACAGCCTGGTGTGAAGGCACCAATGCACAGGATTTCAACAGGTGCAGAGGGTTTCACAGCCCTCCGTCCATCACTGAGGACATCTTCAAGAAGCAAGGCCTCAAGAAGACAGCATCCATCATTAAGGAGCCTCATCATCCTAGACACTTACCCTGTTCTCATTACTACCATGAGGGAAGAGGTACAAGAGTCTGAAGACCCGCACTCAGTGATTCAGGATCAGCTTCTTCCTCTCTGTAATCAGATTTCTGATGATCCATGAACACTGCCTCAGTATTCTTTTATTTTGCACTAGTCATTTCATTTTAAATATATAGCGATTTTATGTCTTTCCACCATAATGCTTTTGCAAAATTATAAACTTCACATCAGTGATAATACATCTGATTCTGGAAATTTAATGGGTGTGGATGGAAATGCAGAATTAAGCTCATAATCAGATGAAATGTGATCTTATTCAATAGCGCAGCAATTTTGAGGGGCTATTTCATAAGCTCTGATTCATATGCAGCACTAATCTGGAGAAAGTTAACTTCCATCCTAAGTGGAGGAAAGAAAACATTTTACTGTGTCAGACCAGCACCGACGTTTTAAAACATCTCGAGATCATGGAAGAGCTAGACAAATGCAAGCTTTCTATTTCAGCAGCTGGGACGTTGACCACACTAAGCTGTTATTGTTGATCTTTCAATGCAAATGAAAGGTTTGTGCTTGACATACAGTTATGTGGCTCTTTGTAGTCTCTTATCAACTAGATATTATCCTATGGCTGGGCTGGTTACCAAGGGAAATGAATGAAGACCAACACTGAAAAAAATGACAGAGACAGAATATTATGCCAGACAGCAGTACAATGAAAATGTAAATTGCTTGGTTGTTAGTAATAAATCTGATTAAATTCTGGGATTTCTCCCTTCTAGAAGGGAGATGAAAGGTTGATCCCCACTGAGAAGAAAAATCTCAGAAAGATATCAACGAATGAGACAATCATGAATGGTTTAGAAACACAGCTTCCATTTTCAAAAGATTTTAAAGGGAGGGCCTGAAGGGCAAATAGATGCTCTGCTTGTCATACGTTCATGGACTGTGCTTGGAACATAATAAAAAAATATGATGGTCTTGGCGCTGTATGTTTAATATGCAGTAGTGCATATGTGATAACCCCTAATTTCTGTTTTATGACTTCACTCGTTTTATTGAGACGGTGCACAGTAGCAAGTGATTTACCAAACTCCATATAGATGCCTATTAACCTTTCCATGAAGGAAAGGTTAGGGGCTGTATCACCACTGAAGAATTGAACCCTTGAGAATAGATTTAATGTAGTATAAACTCTTTAACAACATCTGAAATTGGTTCTATCAGCTGCTCCATCACAAGACTGTATTTCAGTTGTTAATATAGTGTACACAAGCTTTTTTTCCCCTTTATCCAACATGTATTTTCACTTGCATGCAATCAGCAGCATTTGTCTAGCCCTACTATTGCAGAACTATTCTGATACTATTTCTGATAAGAAAATACTATTCTTTTGACGCTGGTAGATTTTGAATGAACAGAACACTTAGTTTGCATCATGATGCATTTGTTCTGCTGATTAATCCACATGTCATATAGGAAGGATGAATGTCTGTATCCCTGCTTCAACTGTGGGCTACCATTGCAGGCAACACGCGGTGAAAGCTCTAATCAGTGTGCATAAACAGCGCACCAAATAGCATTAACAACACAGGTCAGGCTTCAAACCAACAGGTTTCAAGTAAACCAATGCAAAGCAATTTCTGTTTCTCTGCTATGAAACAGAAACAAGCAGATTTCAGGATAATTCTTCCAGAAGAGGAAGCAGCAGAGGATAATGGAGAAGTCGGATAGTGCTTCCATGAACAGAAAGGAGCAGCTCAAAGTTGGTGTCAGAGCCAAGATTTTTAATTGAAATATTGCCAGCACATCAAAACAGAGCAGCTAGTACACATCTTGTAAATTGGCTTGTTATTATCACATGGTACAGTGAAAAACTTGTATTGCTTGCTGTCCATACAGATCATTTCACGCAGCAGTGCACCAAGGGAACAATAACAATGCAAAATAAAGTGTTACAATTACAGAGAAAGTGTAGGCAGACAATAAAGTGCAAGGCCTTAACAAGATTCTGAGGTCGCGAGTCCATCTTATCATACTCAGGAGTTCAATAATCTCATAACTGCAGGGTAGAATCTGCGTTGAGCCGGTGTTATGTGCTTTCAGGCTTTTTTTGTACCTTCTGCTGGATCGAAGGGAATATAAGAGAAAATGTCTGGGGTGTGTGGGATTCTTGATTATGCTGGCTGTTTTACTAAGGCAGTGGGAAGTATAGAGAGAAACTGCGGAGGAGAGGGTGGTTTCTGCGAAGTGCTGAAATTTGTCCTCAACCCTCTGCAGTTTCTTGTGGTACCAGGCAGAGCAGTCGCCTGGCTGAAGCAAGTACACAGCTTTTGAAGCATGCTTGTCTAGACCTCTGCCTGGAACATGACAGTAACTAGTCAGACTTGCTGGGATTCCACAGGATCACACCAAGGAATTGCCTCACATATATCACAGACCTAGTGCAAAATCCGGAAGCAGACCAGATTCAGAAACGTTGTTTGTAAGGTACTAATTTAGGGTTAAAGGAAATGGTGGTTATATCTTCAAAAATATATTTTTACTTTACTTTAAGGTTTTTAATTATGTCTATGTTCACTATGCTTTAACCAACTGTATTAATTTTTCAACAATTTTAAATTATTTACCTCAATTTTATTCACTGAGATATCAGAAACGTGGTAACTTAATTCAATGACAGCTCTAACAGAAGGCAAAGCTCTACCACGGTGTTCCCTCTTGGCAGCAGTGTTTTGTCACTGCCTGTGTTCCAGATCATACCGGATACAGGGAGTGGTGGAGCAGACTCGATGGGCTGAATGGCCTACTTCTGCTCCTTTGTCTTGTGATCTTGTGACAGCAGGGTGACCCTACCATGTCCAACCCGGGTAAGTTGGGGTGTGATAGAAACCTTGGGCTGGCATCCTAACTGGGAGAGCCAGGTTGGCAAAATCTTACCCTTTGATCAACCTTTATTGTCATGCCCATTACTGTGCTCCTGCATAAATTGGTCCTTTGTATATCTCCAATGCCAAGAAACTAGTTAGAAAACAGGAGAAATGTAGGGATTATCTACCAGGCTGAAGTGGCAAATAAAAAGACCTGAAATGTAATCAGGTTGGAGATTGTGTAATTAATACATGTTAATTTTTTTAATATATTGATTATTTGTCAAAACAAAGCTCATTCCCTTTCCTTCTTAAAAGAGGGGAACTGAAACTTCCCTCATACACAGTGCATAACCCTCTTAAGTCCTCTTGAAGGTTACGGGCCATGTTGGAGGGAATGTTAGATGGATTGTGGAGTAGGTTTATATTAGTTTACACAGCATCTCAGGTTGGAGGGCCCATTATGTGTTGTATTGTTCTAGGTTCTAAGCACCACAATTGGATGGTTTCCAATTTTCAAGCAGATGAAAAGTCTTTAAAGCTAAGCGTGAAGTCTGCAAGCTATTTAATAACAGAAGCTGACCCATCGATCCTACGTTTGTCTGATCTCTGAAACAGGCTTTAAGGCAGCAAGGTCTTCACCTTGGGACGCTGATTGGAGGTGCCCCAACTATGATGAAGTTGACCGTGTGGACTCCGGACGTGTCGACATCACATTTGCTCTTCCGTCAGTGCTGTCCTGCTAAACAAGACAGCACTGTATTCCTTGACCAGTGAAGTGGACAAATTCTATCTAAAATATAGCCAGTTTTCTATACAAATTTACTTAAAATGACAGCTTGCTCCATTACTCCTTGCCTAATAGAACTGCAAGTCTCTGCACTCCTGTCAAACTTGAACCCAGCAGCAATTTATGGAAAATTGAGCTGTATCCCATCCAGTGGAGATACACAGTCGCAACATTCCATAAATGAATCAACCTCACAATCCACGGAGCTAGCGGAAAATGGGGCCCAGTGATTCACAAGAGGCGACTCCTGGTAAAACCTCAGCATTTCAGTTGTCAAGTGATTCACTTAAAAACAATCTGCTATATTTTGTAAAATCACCCATCATTTAAAATGGTGTGCCTTTAAATGCAGAAGAATTGCTAACCGAAAAGTGCAGGAAAAATTAAGCAGAAGGTACATTCAAAATACATTATGGTCCAAGCTTGGTGGACTTTTAGTCATGCATTGGCCATCTGGTAGTTGTGTTACAGCACTAGTTTTATTTGCTCCTAATCCACTTCTCACATCAGCATGCTGGCCAAATTAAGGTTTGTAAAATAAACGTTGACTGATTTAAAATGCATCTTCATCTGTTGGTGCTCTGTGTAACCCAGATGTCATCATAATCTGGTGTCATGATGGAATGGATTCAGATGACGTGATGTGAAGGAGGATATGTTAGATTGGAGTGCAAATCGAAACATAGGGCCAGGATTTTACTTGTATCTGTACGTATCACACAGTCAAATCACTAATGTCACTGGGGAATTACTGAGAACTCCCACCTCTGCAGCAGTGTGAAGTGGGAAAACAGACTGAAGCAAAAATGAAAGTAAAATTCCACTTCGAGTGGTACTGCTAAAAAGGATACTGGAGAACCCAGAGGAAACCCAAATGTCCACAGGGGTTCCACTTACATTCCAAACACGAGCCGGTTGGTAAGTTAATTGGTCATTGTAAATTATTCTCTCGTTAGGCTCGGATTAAACTGGGTGACAGGGCTCGAAGGGCCAGAACAACCTATTCCACGCTGTATCTAAATAAAATAAATAAACATATGATAGGAGAGGTATGGAGCATTTGTAATTCTGCCCAGACTGAGAAAATGTAAAACTAAACAACTGTGACAGAAATTCCTATCTCATAACTGCCTGAGTCATAAGACTGAGGAGTAAACTGAGGAGTATGAACATCAATCTTGTAAAATGTAGACAGCAAACAATCTTATAGCAATATCTGCACCTAGATATCAGATAGTCATTAAAACCGTTCAAGCATTTTTGTTCATTATTAAAAAAAACTTACTTTTATAATAAATAAAAGACTTGAATAGTTTTTCCCCCTTTCTATTTAGTATTTCATTACTCCACCATTTTATGAGCAAGAGGGTTCCCAATATGCTTCGATTCAGGGTTATATATTGTAAGTAGATTTCTTCCTTTGGAACTCCTAAAGGAGCAGATGATGATTTTCTCAATTCGGAAGGCCAGCTCCACTAACACAAGTCTCTCAGGAAGCCATCACTGTCAGGAGGGAACATGGACAGCTCCCAGCAAGAGATCAGGAATTGGGTGCACACGGATTTCTTCTGTCAGGGGAAAATCCAGGTCACGACAAAAAGTCACATCTTTGGAAAGAGGAGTGCCCTGAATAATGCTGCTTTCTCACTGGTGACATTGGCACTTTTATGACTTTCCATTGTTACTGTTATTTAGATTGGAGAGGAGACATTACAGTTTGTAAAATGGTTGCCAATAACAGGAGCCTGCTGTGACCTGGAACACGAGAGATAACTACCAACACAGTAAAGCTCTGGTGGGACCGAAAGAAATCTTAAAGCAACATAAAACTGCCAGCACCAGTCATGGTACTAAATTATTTTTATGGTGATCATTTTTTTTTTAAACTTGTCCTTTTCAGCTCCTGCACTCCTACTGAGTCACAGCAAAATCATTTCCATAGAAGGCCAAAGATTTATTTTTTGAAATAAAAAAATGTGCAGTGTTGTTTGTATTATTGAAGCTTTCTCACTTAAAAGAATGAACAAAGTCTGGCTCGAAAGGAAATGTGTGCCTCTGGCGGGACTTGTTTGTTGTAGCAGAATATGTACCCATTACTAAAATCTACAAAATTAACATATATATATATTAAACAGGAATCATCTTCATAAAGTGTTTTCTGTACATTGTTTTTGGGATGGAAACAGTATGAATAGCTGAACACTTTTCATCATATTATAAATTAGATAACTCTGCACTGTCCAGTGAGAATCTTACATTGTCATTAAACTAAGATCCGCCTCAATGTGAATTTCTATGAGGTGGTGAGGCAGTGGTTACCAAAGTAATTTCACTGTTTACAGAAACATCTGGTTGTAGATTGATAAAGAGAGGGGCTGGGAAAAGCAGTTCAGAGCTGAACGTAGAATCTCAAACCAAAAGGAGAACACTGGGAATGTCCAGGAGATCGGGATTTGTGCACGGAGTTGGAATGGATCAGTTGTAATCAAGTACTTTCAAAGTGGTAACCAGTTGAAAATTTAGTTTACAATTTTACCAGGGATAAACAAAAGGTCAGGATTAGGTGACATTTGAGGATTAAAAGGATCACAGGATTCACTAGGAGCTCAATGGCAGTCTGCTTCACACCTAACCCAAATTTCTAATTTTTTCTTATTCCTGAAATTGCAGTCTCCCTGAATGAATGTTATTAATGGAGCTGATTTGGTAGGTGACATCAGACTGTACAGCAAAAGTGGAAAAAAAAATCAAAATATTTTCACATAAGATGGAAACTTCTTGAAACTAAAAAAGCAAAGGGCTATCGAGTGCATGATGAAAATAATTCAAAACTCATTAAAAACAGTAAAATATTTTAAGAGCTCATTTGTAAAAGTAGACTTGTTAAAATTAATAAATAGAATTGTCAGTTTTCAAATACATTAAAATATTCATTTTATCGGTCTTTACCAACGATGAGAGAACCAGAGGAATGGCAAAGGTGAGATAAAATTAGTCTGTCATCCAGAAAGACTGAAATCTATCACTTGCTGAGATGCCAATTCAAATCTTGAGAGAGTCACAGAAGGAAATTGCTGAGGCCTTCTAAATGATACCTCCAGGACCACTGAGTATGGACAAGCACTGTAAATTTGTAGATGTAGAAACTACTTTTCATAGAAGACGGTCCAGAGCCAATTTAATTCATTATAGGCCTGTTAGCTTAACATCTGTGCAGGGAAAACTTTAGTGTCTTTAATCAAGGATAAAGTTACGCATCTCGATGAATGAAATCTCTTATTAAAAATCCAGGCCGAATGCAACAGGAATGTCTTTTCACAGTAGAGCAGCTCTAGAGCCATTGCTTCTCATCACCAGCCTCCAAGGTTCAATCCTGACCTTCTGAAGGTGGGCGTGGAGCTTGCACATCACCTTCAGGCCATATGAAGTTCATCCGTCTGCTCCGGTTTCCTCCCATGTCCTAAAAATGTATGGAAGGGAAGATTGACTGGATACTGTAACTTCCCCTGGGGTAGGTGGGCAGTAGAATTTGGGAAAAGTTGATGAGAATAGGTCACGGGGAAAACTAATGGAGTTGGAATGTTGTATCCAGTCATAGTTCAAATGGCCAGATAGACTACGTTGTAAGGAAGAATAGAAAATCATGCTTGACCAATCTCAATACTATAGATTGGAAAAAGCAGTAGACTTTGTGTATGGTAGACATTACCCAGAAAACACCCTAATACATGCACTGGATATGAAATTGGGAAAAGAATAGCCAACCAACCTGATTAATAATCATCATGGGAAAAAAGCAGAGTAAATATAAAGGGAAATATTTTGTAAGTTCCTTCTTTTCATTGGCTATGCAGGACAATGAGTCACTTCCTGACAGAATAATCAGTAAAGGTCTCTCGACCCCCCCCCCCCCCCACCTCCTGCCTTCAAAGTCCTTAGCTGCTGGCAAAGGCAGAGATCCATTTACCGCAGGTTAGACAGTTTACGAAAGTCACCGCAAATCAGCTAAAGTTCTCATCTCACATGAGACAGGCAACTGAAACATTTGTCCAACAAATAAAAGCCGGCCCAGTCTTACTGCAGTGTTGCTGGTTGCTTCCGGTGATTTTTGTTCTGCTCAAATGCATCAGAAGTATTTCCAAGGAGATACTTGCTAGTCTGGAGTGATGGCTAGTAAACAAAGAAATTAAGGCATTGTTCAAGGGCCATTGTATTTAGGATTTCCAAAGGCACTTCTGTGCTTTGGATGAAATAAAACAATGGGAACATGAGAAGAACAAGAATGAATTAGGTAGGATTAGTGTAAACTGGATACGTGCACTTGGTGGGCCAGTTTCTGTGCTAATCTCTCTAACTTTATGGCTATAACCTGCCTTTTTATTTCTTCCCAGCTCATCACCGGGGATGTTGTATTTCCGATTTAGTGCCCCTGAGCAGTGATTCCTCTACAGTGGAGAAACCAACTGCAGATAAGGTGACTGTTTTAAAAAGCACCTACAAGTGGGAGCCACAGCTTCCTCTTTAATACCCCTCCCATTCCCACTGGCCTCTACACCCTCAACAGCTGACATTGTTCCACGGAAGCCCAAAAGAAAAGCTGGAGTTCCAGCTGGTTACATTATAACCTTCCAGTCTCAATGTGGATCTCAACCATTCCAGCTATGGTTCTTACATTTCCAGCAATCACCGATGCTTTGCTTTGGGTAAGTTTAGATTTTACTCACTTGTCCTATTGACACCTCTCCATATATAACTTGTACACTAGCCTTTGTCATCCCTGCAGCTTATCACTTGTTTCATTCAACTTTTCCCAGTTCCGATCAACCTGAAATATTAATTCCATTGTTCCTTCCACAGATCTTATCTGACTCACTGAGCATTTCCAGGGTTGTCTGCTGAGTAAGATTGGCAGACTGTTGATCACATTCAGCGCTCTCCTCGAAACATGCTACTGGAGTAATGGAGGAAATATTATGGTGGCAGAGTGGAGATACGTCTCTGCAAAAGGAGCTGTAAGGCACTCCTTCCCTCTGCTAGCCTGCAGGTCACTATTGGGCAAGGGGTAGCACTTGCTTAAACCCCCCCCCCCAATCAGGGTCATATGAAACCATGAGAGCATCATAACTGCAGCTGCTGCAAACCACAAGTTTTGTTTATGTGACCACTGATGCCAGGCAGACTATCTCTGAAGTGTATTGATAATGGCTGGGGTCACCCATCTTGCCCAGAAGGCGGCAATGGCAAACCACTTCTATAGAAAAATTTGCCGAGTACAGTCATAGAAAGACCATGATCGCCCATGTCATACGGCACTGCACATAACAAACAAACAATATGAGGAAAGGGTACTATATTCTTCGGTTGCGGACTTGGGTGGAATCACAATCTGCATGACCAGTAGGGCTGCAACATGGGCAAATCCCTGTATAGTCAGTCAGCACCAACCTGGACAAATGCTAAAATGAAGGAAATCAGGGCCACAGTCATCTTTCCATGGGCAGGGACTTGCAAATTTCAGTCACCATCTTTTTGAAGAAATGAAAGCTCCAAAAGGCATTCTTTCTATTAGGTACATAGGTGACAATTGTTCCCAGAAAATATTTGTTGAATATGTCTGCCTGGTTTTGCTCTTCACCAATTCCTCTTCATACACATTTTGACAGCTGGTCTTTCGTTTCCTCTTCCCCTTTCCCTGTTGGAGACCCAGAGGAGTGAATACCCCTCCTGCCAAGAAATGAAGATGGCTAATCAAAATTGTAAACTTAGCTCCAGCCAGAGCTCGGATTATGGAATTGACCACGTATTTCCTTGTCGAGTAAGAGGCTGTGGCCCTCCAGCAAACTGAACCCTAAGTGAGTAACCAGCAAAACTTTGTGTTTGGGTGCATCCAAACAGAGCAGGTATAAATGGGCAAAGAGATGGCTGGTCTGAGTTATAGTCGCTCCTGTGCATAATTAACATGTGACAATAGCTGGATTGTCCCAGTGCCAATTGGAATAGTTAACGTCACATCAAGATTACACAAGATCAACGTCATTGCCGATTACTTTGCTTGCTCTAGGCACGAGTACACGGCACTCTGTTGTTCAACTGGACAGGGACTGTGAGCCGAGCTAAAACTAGTGTGCAGCAAAGTCATGAGTAAATGTGGGAGCACACTGACACAGTGATGTCAAAAATAGCCACCAGTTTGCAGCTTAACTTCATGGCCTGATTCCTTCTCAGTCTGAAGAACAGAGGTTGAATGAGGCATATTTAATAGGAGCAGGTCACCTTCCAGATCAGAAATAAAAGATAGAAAGTGAGGAATTAAATGGTAGTTGAATCATCAAGAGATGCAGCACACAAACAGGCCGTTTAGCCCACCGAGGCTAATCGAATCATCTAGTCTCCACACTTTTCCTTCAGAGCAATCTGACCTTTACTCATTTTATTCTTCTCATATTCCTGTCGACTCCACCGGAATCTACATTCATTTATGCTCCGGGGCAATTTTTTCAGCAGCCAATTAATTTACCAACTTCCATGCTCTTTGGGTTGTGTTGCTGCGTGGAGATACAGCTCTACCAACGGAGATGCAAGATGCTCCTTCCCTCCACTAGCCTGCAGGTCACCCTTGGGTAGGGTGTAGCACCTGCTTAGCCTCCGATCAGGATCACGTGGAGCCAAGGGAGCAGGTGATTGACAGTCATAGGAGCAGCTGGTGCACGTCACAAATCCTGGTTATGCGACCACTGAAGAGTATTGATAATGACTGGGGTCTACCATCTTGTAAAGACACTGCTTGGAAGAAGACAATGGCAAACCACTTCTGTAGAATAATTTGCTTAGACCTGTAACAGTCAGGGATGGACTATGATTCCCTAAGTCATACAACATGGCACATAATGATGATGATTTGGGAGGAACCCAGAGCACCTGGAGGAAACCTTAGTATCTACCAGGTAGAATGAAATGGATAAGGGAAGGAAGCTCCACATAAACAGCACTAGGTCAGGAGTGAACTCAGGTCAAATGAGCTCTATTTGCTGGGCCATTCTACCACCAAGAAAATGGTCAACTTCACTAGCCCAAAATATCTGCTGACTGTCATTTTTGGCTACTCTTAAGAATGCCAAAGTAGTCTATTCAGTTTTCAATTTCCATCTGCTTCAGAATCAGAATCCAGGTTTACCATCACCTACATGTGTCAGGAAATTTGTTAACTTAGCAGCAGCAGTTTAATGCAATACATGATTATAAACAAAGAAGTAAATCTATCACAGTATGTACACACATGTATATTGAATAGATTAAAATAGTGTAAAATCAGAAATAATAGATATTTTGAAAATGAGGTAGTGTTCATGGGTTCAATGTCTATTTATGTACCATATGGCAGAGGGGAAGAAGCTGTCCCTGAATCACTGAGTGTGTGCCTTCAGGCTTCTACACCTCCTTCCTGGCAATAACAATGAGAAGAGGGCATGTCCTGGATGATGGTGGGGGGGGTGGGAGGATCCTTTGTAATGGACATCATCTTTCTGTGGCACCATTCCTTGAAAATGTCTTGGGTGCTATGGAGGCTAGTACCCAAGATGGAGCTGACTAATTTTATGACTTTCTGTAGCTTCTTTTGGTCCTGTGCAGTACCGTGCCCACCCCCTCCCCTGTAACAGACAGTGATGCAGTCTGTCAGAATGCATGGTCCTTCCATAGAAGTTTTCATATGTTTTATTTGACAAACCACATCTCTTCAAATTCCTAATGAAATATAGCCACTGTCTTGCCTTCTTTATAGCTGTATTGATGTACTGGGACCAGGTTAGACTCTCAGAGATCCTGACACCCAGGAACTTGAAATTGCTCACTCTCTCCACCTGATCGCTCTATGAAGATTGGCTTGTGTTCCCTCATCATATGTTTCCTGAAGTTCAGAACCATGTCTTTCATTTTACTGATATTGAGTGCAAGGTTGTTGCTGCGACACCGCTCAACTAGCTGGTATATCTCACTCCTGTATGCCCTCTCATCACCATCTGAGTTTCTACCAACACTGGTTGCATCATCAGCAAAGAGATGGTATATGTTACACAGTCATGGGAATAGAGGGAGAACAGCAGTGGGCTAAGCCCTGAGGTGCACCAGTGTTGATAGTCAGAGAGGAGGCAATATTATCACCAATCCACACAGATCATGGTCTTTCAGTTTGGAGGTCAAGGATCCAGTTGCAGAGGGAGGTACGGGGCCCCATGCTCTGTAGCTTATTGATCAGGACTGTGGGAATGATGGTGAGCTATAGTCAATAAACAGCGCCCTGACATATGTGTTGTATTGTTCTGGTGACCTAAGGCCATGTGGAGATCCATTGAGATTATGTCTGCCATAGACCTATTGCGGTGATAGGAAAATTGCAGTGGATCCAGGTCCTTGCTGAGGCAGCTGTTCAAAACCAACCTCTCAAAGCATTTCATCACCATAGATGTGAGTGCTTCTGGACGATAGTCATTAGGGCACCTGGCACCACTCCTCTTAGGCACTGGTATAATTGTTGTCTTTTTGAAGGGTCACACGGGATAAACTTGCTCTGCAGTGTGCATTTCCATTGGAACAGTTCGCCAAACTCAAACAAGCAGTGTACTCCACAAGTGTGGAGCTACAACTTGTGATAAAGTTTAAAAACTTCTTCCCTACTCCAGTGACCAGGGCCAAACCAGACCTCCTGAACAATCTGCAAGGAGGTTTCACATTTTTTAAAATTTTTATGAGTTTCTACAATGTAACGAAACAAAAAAAACAGTTTATACAGTGCAAAACAAACATGTCAAATGTACAGTTCATAACGATTAAGAAAAAGCACCCATAGAATTGTATAAAGTTAGTTACCACCCCACCCTCCCACTACCCAACTCCAAGTCAACCTTACGATATACAAAAAAGTTGATCAGAACTTTTATGACCACAGAGCTGTATTTATAAAAAGGTACATTGCCCACTACCTAAACTATATTTACACATAAAAAAACATACATCGTAACTGTAAGAAGCTGGAAGTAAGGGATTTAAATGCAAATAAAAGGGAGGATACACCCTTAATCTAAACAGGAATTATGAAAGTATTCAAGAAAGGGTCCCCACACCTTTTGGAACTTTATGCCCGAATTAAGAAGTGAATAATGAATCTTTTCAAGGTCTAAGCAGGACATAATGTCTCTGAGCCATTGAGCATGAGTGGGTGGGGGGAGCTTTCACATTTGCCTTCTGACTGTGTGACTTGCTGCCTTTTCCTCCATTACTCAAAAGTTGAAAAGTTTAAAAGATACTTAAGCGTGTAGTTGGTCAGGAGAAGGGGATATGGCTCAGCATATATAGGCATGGACAAAGTGAGACTCTATTCATGGTCAGTATGCACTCAGAGGTCCAAAAGATCTATTTCCATGCCATATCACTCTACTTTTTTTCTTTCCCGTCTGTCCTCCACAACCTGTGCACCACCAATATACAAGCAGAACTGCCACTCCCTTCTCTGAGCAGTTTATTGGCTCTCTTACCACATAAAGTATTCAGAATGTCTTTCAGCCGGCCCACAGTGAAAAGCGTACAAATAGATAAACTGCTTTCAGCTCTCCCAACCGCTGTACGAAGTCATTCAGTTGACAGATTGGAAGCCAAACATGAGAGAAGATTGAACAGGATTCATGCGTCCTGTCACTTGCTGGTAATATGAAGGTTTCCTTCCAATTCAGTAAATTCACTCTGTTCAATCTGGTTGGCATTTCATGTCAGCACTTGACAATTTCTTGCTGTGGTTTAAAATGTATGCAGTTTAAAGGAAAAAGAAATTCACATGGTGATGGTTTAATTTGTCCTGATTCAAAGCTTCAGAACAAGAAAATCCGATTTACTGAATCCTGCTGCCTATCTTTTAACTTTCAAACAATATAGTGTGATGAAAGAAAGAAGCAGCAACCAAGGGGATTGCAATAAAGCCCATGCTTTTCCTGATTTGAGGTTCACCTGTCTAACAATTAAATTGATATTATTTTCCCCAAACGCTAGTTTAACATCGAATGATCTCATCATGTATTGACAGAGATGTCAAATATAATTTCAGAAATTTCATTGCTGTAAAAACATGAACTGCTTCCACATAAGGAAAATTCCCTCAGAACACTTCAGAATCAGCATCAGGTTTATTATCACTAACATACATTATGAAGTTTGTTGTTTTGCAGCAGTACAGTCATGACATTAAAATGATTATGAATCACTGTAAATTACATAAAAAAATAAATAATGCATTAGAGGAAATAACAATGCACTGTTCATGGACTTCATAAATCTGATGGAGGAGGAAAGAAGATGCTCTTCAAATATCGAGTGTGGGTCTTCAGGCTCCTGTACCTCCTTCCCAATGGTAGTAATAAGAAAAGGGCCTTTATGAGAGGCGTCGCCTTCTGAAGATGTCCATGATGGAGCTGGCTGAGTGATCGATCCCCTGGAGTCTCTTTCGATGCGGTATCATGGAACTTCCATACCAGGCAGTGATGCAACCAGCCAGAATGCTCTCAAAGCTCAGAGTTCAAAGTGCACTTATATCGAAGTATGCATACATTATACAATCTTGAAATGTCTCCTGACCAGCAGCCATGAAACAAAGGAACCCAAATTAATTTATTTTTAAAAGACTGTCAAACACCCAATGTGCAGAGAGAGAAAAAAACAAATCATGCAAAAAATAAACACAAGCTGATAACATTCTGAACTTTTCATTCAGCACAGAGCCAAGCAGCAAGCTGAACCAGTCATCTCTCACCTTGGGCTCCGACACCCTAACCCGGCGTCCAAGCATTGGGTTCAATGGCTGCAGTACACTCCGTGGCCGGAACCCTGCCACCTCGATTTGGCCTGTACCCGACCTTTCCAATTCGGCATGGGACTTAAATCATCGTCCAACATTGGGTTTATTTGGTTTGAACGGCTCTTAGGACTGGACCCCTTTACCTCAATTTGGCCTGCATCCGACCCTTCTGATTAGGCCTGGCACTTAAATCGTTCAAACCTCAGATTTTTTTGCTCTCGCAACAGGCCTGCTGCCTCACCTCGGTTCTGTCACATCAAATTGCCTCCAAGTCCAAAGAGAGGCTACAGACTATTGCTTGCAATGATCGTTTACTTGAAAATGAACGATTAACAAAGTACTTAGTTGCTTTCCTTGTTTCATTAGCCACAAGCCAGAAGTCACTGAGATTCACCAGCAGCACCGTACATCTACTGAAATTTACAGGTATCTTGGTGACACACCAAATCTCCTCAAAATCTTAATTAAGTATAGTCACTGGTGTGCCTTCTTCATGACTGCATCAATGTGTTGGGCCTAGGATAGATCATCTCAGATGTTGATCTCCAGGAACTGGAAACTGCTCAATCTTTCCACCACTGAACCCACAAGGACTGTTACGTGTTCTCCCAACTTCCCTTTCCTGAAGTCCATTATTGTTTCCTTGGTCTACCTGACATTGAATGTGAGGTTGTTGTTGTGACACCACTCAACCACCTTCTCTTTCACACTCCTGTGCATCGCCTCATTGTCATCTGAGATTCTGCTAATAACAGTGGTGTTATCTGCAAATTCACTGATGGCACTTGAGCTGTGCCAAGCCACACAATCATGAGTGTAAAGAGAGTAGAGCAGTGGGCTAGGAATGCATTCTTGAGGTGTAGCTGCATTAGATATCAACAAGGAGATGTTATTTCTGATCCATGTTGTCTGTGGTCTCCTGAGGATGTATTTGCAGATACAGAGGCCTAGGTTTTGAATCATATTGATTAGTCCTGAGGGGATGATGGTGCTGAATGTCACGCTGCATCAATAAACAGCGGTGTGATGTAGTTACTGCTGTAGTACAGGTGCTACAAAGCTGTGTGTGGTGAGCCAGTGAGATTGAATCCACTGTAGACATGTTGTGGAGGTAGGGAAATTGCAGCAGGTCTAGACAGGAGTTAGTTCTAGCCATGACTAGCCTCCCAACACACTAAATGTGAGTGCAACTGGGTGACATGTCTTTGAGGTTGCTCACCTTGCTATTCTGGGACACTGGTGCAATTGGTGCCCTTTTGAAGCAAGTGGAAAGTTAAACACGTCCCTGAACACTACAGCCAGTTTGCTAGCACAGTATTTCGGTACCTTGTCACGTACACCATCTGGCCTTATGCCTTGCAGGGAGTCACCCTGTTGAAGGACGTTGCGACATTGGCCTGTGAGACAGAGACCAGTGACTTGTTCAGAATTCTGCCTTGGCCCTGGAAATCTAGGTTCTGTTTCTTCTTTAACAGTGCATAGAAGAAAATCAATTTATTCTGGAGTAGAACATGATCATAATCATTTCCATCTTGTCGTACAGTTCCTTAAATTCATGTGTGCTTTACTTATCAGTAATTACATCTACACAAATGAAGTGTTTGCATCTCAGATGAATACCTAATTGCATAATTCCTTCTGCAATGTTCCTTTTGAATGATGATAGAGAGATTCACCCATATGTTCTGATGCCTGTGTCTAATCAGCACTCCCAGATGAATAAAATTTCAATAAATAATCAATAAGAATGATAAATTAAACAAGGCTTCTCTGAAGTGCAAAGAGGTGCTCCTGAAAGTATGGAGGAACTGTGATGTTAAAAATTATTTAATTTGTTAATAGAGTAGAAATACCTTTAATATAAAACAGGGTGAAGATTGGTTCAAAAAGGCACAAACAGAAAGAAATATACGAGACGTGAAGCATGCAAGTAATGTGGTAAATTGCAAGCCAAGTGAAAGAATGGTGCTTCACTGATAGAAGACAGGAGCCCCTGCACATGCACACACCAACACATGTGCTGAAAGCTATGGTGAAGACACAAGATTGCAAATGTAATTTGTTATTTCCAAATAATTTTAGTAACTTTAAATAGAAAAGGCTCAAATCAGGAAATCTCTTTCCTCTGAACTGTTAACGCTCACATTGAACTGATGCATCTGCTTGAGCTACTAAATGGTGTCATTTGATTATTTAGTGATGTTTGCAAATCTGTCAGCCAAAATCAAGATGTTCCTTCAGATTTTATATGCTAGGTGTATGCGGAATCTCTCCATCAGCAGAAATACCTCAAACCACAATGATCAAACCAGGGATTTTTCTTTTCTTTGTTGATGTCTTGCTACTTACCAGATGAATGAATGAATGAATGAAATTAATTTATATTGGTCAGTACAAACCATCCAAACCATCTTCAGTTTCTTCATTGTTACCTATGAGAGTTTCTAACCATCTACCGCTAACCTTTGGTGGCATCAATCCTGCTGCATCCATCATATATCCTGAGAACACCGTTGGTCAGAGACTTGGCTGGAACAGCCATACCAGTACAGAGGTTACAAGAGCATGTGTCCTTGGCCACTCCAACTGCAACGTGCATCACATACAAAATGTTCTATAATTACTTTCCTAGACTATTCTAACACCATTTTTCATGTGGGAGGAGACACTGGAATATCATAAGAAATTATGGAGAGAAATTAATGGTACAATGACAAAGACCCAGCAAAGTCTTCAAAGGATGCCTTGGAATTCTCAGGATACAAACAATTCCTGTGCAATTTTCCCTTTAAAATTCAACATAAACTGAAGATTAAATGAGTAAATTAAATTAAAAATAAGATGTGCTGTTGGGCATGAATCCTTGACATATGTATCCAACAGTACTCAATCAAGTTAGGACCTGACCAAGCCCTGGTACGTTGATAAAGCTTGCATAATATCAATTTCATATTGGTGGTAATTTCTATTGCTAGATCTCCACATTATAGATAGTTATCCTGTTGCAGCAATTCCTCCTGACCCTCCATCTCCAAGACACACATCAGGAAAGTAACAGAGTAATCCTATACGTAGCTTGAACAAGATTTACATGAGATAGACACCTTGACAAACCTCCATGTATACACGTCAACCGCCTAACCCTACCACATAGAAGAAATATGGAAGCACCACAACTAGTAAATTTCCTTGCAAATCAATCATTCTCCTTGCTGGCATGGAAAGTGTGTTTTTATTACGGGGGGGGGCGGGGAGAAGGTGCAAATCCTGGAACTTACAACTAAGCAGCTCTGCGGATAAACCTTCATCTGACGGATGACTTCAAATTCAGGAAACAGTTTACCATCAGCAATCATGAGTGTGTAATAAATAAAGTCCTGTCCATCTTATAAACTAAATGAAAATGCACAGAAGCACAAAACAATGACCAATCAATCCCACTAAAAGGTTAAAATGACAGAAATTCTGTTTGGTTTTGGTCACGTCAAGATGATCCCTAAATGCACCAAAGCTCCGAGTGGCAGATCCTTCTGATGAAACAGCGGAGATCTACTTTCTGGGTGGAAGATTGATCTGTTGTCCCACAGTGGCATTATCTGACAAAACTTGAATCTAGGTCAGTAAGTTTATGATGTTTGTGGATCAAATACGAACACAACAACCTGTTACCAATTGAATCACAACCAGGACGGAAATTAAAGAGAAGGTAATTGTGATTTTTGCCACCCCATACAAGATCACTGTTTATGAGGAGAATAAAAACGTACATCAAATTTTTCATTAGCTGTACAACACTGTGTATCAGAAAGTAGTTCTAACATGTTCTAATCTGTGTCTTAAGCCATTTGTAACAATAAATACTTATTACTTGAAAATCAGTAGGTTTATAGTTTACTATGAAGTAACATGAGAGGTTTCAGGTTAGCCAGGTGTTGTAGAGCCGATGTCTGTAGCACCTGCGTTCCCATGAGGAATATTAAACGACAAGGCAGGAGGTTGGTACAGCAAACAGATCAGCTGCCTTACAGTTCTCACAGGCTATGTTCAATGCCGACCTCCAGTCCAGTCTGCACCAAGTTTGCATTCTCTCTCTGACTATGTGGTCGTCCCTCGGCTGTCCTACTTCCTCCCACATTCCAAAGAAATAATGGTTGGGAGATGAACTGGCCTCTGCAAGTGTCGCATCTGAAGATGATGGGCATTTGAGAGAGAGGATGTTGCAAGGAGGAAAATCAGGGAATGGGATGACTCTCAGAGGATGCATCAGTATGACCTTCCAAGTGCAAGGAATAATGTAAGGAAAAATTTACAAACGAGAAAATCTGCAGATGCTGAAAGTTCAAGCAACACACACAAAATGCTAGTGGAACTCAGCAGGCCAAGGAACACCCGTTGAAAAAAGTACAGTTGACGTTTTGGACTGAGATGAGTTCCTCCAGCATTTTGTGTGTGTTACTAAGGGAAAAATTATATGGATTAATATTATGACTTCCACAAGCTCTGGATACTCCCATTGCAAAAGCCAGCTACAGACCTTTGAGATGTGATAACTGTTATAATGTACAAAGTACTCTAACAAAGTTATGCAACATAAGCTTTTTCAAGACCTATGAGATAATGAGCAAATAATTTGCTTTTATGGGATTCCAGGTGAGGTGTGTGCTTGGACAAAGGGGCAATGTCCCTATTCTTCAATATATTCCCACGGTACTCTTCACACCTACCCGAGACAAACAGGGCCTTTTGGTTTGCCATTTGGTGAGAGGGGTGGCATTTCTGACCAGGAAGCTCTCCCTCAGTACTGCACTAGACTGTCGAGTTAGAACGGACATTGGAAATATCCACTGAAAATATTGGAAGCACTAAAGCAAGCCAGCGAGAACCTATGGAAAGGGAAGCAGAGTTAAGATTTCGTATCCTTCTTATGAAAGGTTACAGATCTGAAATATTAGCTTACTCTTCCAGCAAATGTTGCCTAACCAGCCAGGTGTTTCCAGCACTTCCTGCTTTTATTTCAGATTCCCAGTTTTTGCAGTTATTTTGATGTCCATTAGAAATAACCAACCTTTAAAATAAGCAATGTAAAATAAAAAGAGTTCCGCACTGAAAGTGAAATGTTGCCGATTCTGGAGATCTGAAATGAAGCAGAAAATCCTGGAACCATTCAGCAGGTCTGCAAACATCCAGTTGGTCTGGAACCCTCCAAAGAGTGAGGCAGGAGATTATCACAGTGACTAAAGGCCATGGAGATATCAAAATCAGTTCTATTATAATTGATAAGTACCATGAAATGTGTTGCCTTGCAGCAACAGTACAGTGCAAAAGCCCAGGTTTTGAAGCTTGTTGATTAGTACTGAGGAGATGGTGGTGTTGAACACTGAGCTGTAATCAATAAACAGCAGCGTGGTGTAGGTATTGCTGTTGTGCAGGCTGTGCCATTGTGTTGAATAGACAGCAAGTGAGAATGTAGCCGTTGTAGAGCTATTGTGGTGGTAGGCAAATTGTAGTGGGCCTAGATCCTTGCTTAGGCCAGGGTTTGGATTCTACACACCAACCTCCCAAAGCACTTCATCACCCTAGATGTGAGGGCTACAGAGTGATAGTTATTGAGGAAGCTCACCTTGCTCTTCCTCTGGAATTACTGATGCGCTTTTGAAGCAGGTGGAAACCTCTGATTGCAGCAGTGAGTTACTGAGGATGTCCTTGATCTCTCCAGCCAGCTAGCAGAGTGCTACCATAATTGCTCTTCCTTACATCAGATGCAGCAGGAATAAATCTAAAGATGGGCAACATCAAATTAACAAGAATTAAACCACAATGTTTGGATGAGTTACATATTCCCCTCCTTAAAAAAACACACACACAAAGCTGAATATCATTTTGTATCTATGAGTTCTGAAATATATTTGATTTTTGGGCACTTGGAGGCACATAATAAAGTAGGACAAAGTCAGCGTGATTTCCTTAAGGGAAAGTCTTGCCTGAGCAAATCTGTTGGAATTCTTTGAAGAAATTACAGGCAGGATGGACAAAGGAGAATCACTTGATGGTGTGTACTTGGATTTTCAGAAGGCCTTTGACAAGGTGCCACATGTGAGGTTGCTTAACTACCTACTAGCCCATGGTATTAGAGGAAAGATATTAGCATGGATAAAGCAGTGGCAGATTGGCAGGAGGAAAAGAGTGGGAATAAAGGGAGCCTTTTCTGGTTGGCTGCCATTGACTAGTGATGTTCCACAGGGGTCTGTGTTGCGATTGCTTCTTTTTATGTTACATGTCTATGATTTGTATGACAGAATTGATGACTTTGTGATCAAGTTTGCAGACAATATGATGATAGGTGTAGGAGCAAGTAGTGTTGAGCAAGTAGGGAGGCTGCAGAAGGACTTGGGCAGATTTGGAGAGGAGGCAAAGAAGTAGCAGATAGGATACAGTATCGTGAAGCACAAGGTCATGCACTGCTAGAAGAAATAAAAGCATAGACTATTTACTAAACAGAGAAAACATTTAAAACTCTGAGGTGCAAAGTGACTTGGAAGTCCTTGTGCAAGGTTCCCTAAAGATTAATTTACAGGTTGAGTCGGTGGTGAGGAAGGCAAATGATTCAATGTTAGCATTCATTTTGAGAGGACTAGGATATAAAAGCCAAGATGTAATGTTGCTTTATAAGGCACTAGTAAGGACTCACTTGGAGTATTGTGAACAGTTTTGGGCCCTTATCTCAGAAATGTTAGATTGACATTGGAGGGAGTCAGAGGAGGTTCATGAAAATGATTCTGTGAATGAAAGGGTTACCATATAAGGACTGATTTATGGCTCTGGGCCTGTACTCACTGGAATCCTAAAGAATGAGGGGGGACCTCATTAAAACCTATTGAATGCTGAAAAGCCTTGATAGACTGGATGTGGAGAGGATGTTTCCTATGGTGGAAGAGTCAAGGTACAGACTCAGAATAGAGGAACATCATTTTTGAATAAAATGAAGAGGAATTTCTTCTGCCAGAAATCTGTGGAAATTGTTGCCACAGTTTTGGGGAGAAGATAGGAGATCAGGGCTAAGAAGGAAATGGTATGATAAAATGGCTGAACAGACTTGATGGGCCAAATGGCCTAATTCTATTCCTATATCATATAGTCTTTGTAGTCTATATTTTCAGGTCTTTGCCATCTGTTGCCCTGAGATCTAGGAAAATGAGTGATAGGAAATTCTACTAAGCTTAGTGTGACTGTCCTCCCTGGCCATAGCTTTGTGACCAAACTTGGGAGCAAAAGAGATCAAACAGAGCATTTCCCTCTCTTCTCCTGATCTGTTGCTGGCTGATGGTGCTCAAATGACTAACGTTCATTACCCTGAAATTTCTTCTTTAATTGCTTCACTATGAAGTGAGAGCTCAATCTTCCAACATGCTCTTGGGTCTGAGATCTCTTTCTTGTGATGAGAAAAAAACTTGCCCTCTATTTGCTCCTTATGACCTCTTTTCTTAACGGGAAAAATGTGCAGGCATATTCAATGGTGCTTTGAAAATGGAAAGGCTGGAATTTGGAACCACTGCACTGGACTGCCCAGCAATATCCATTATACAACTCAATGTCAGTTTTATTATCATTTTTAGTAGGTGAAACTAATTTAATTTCTCTCTTGGTGGAAGTGCAGTACTTTAAAAGGGATTTGCATTAAAATATCAATATTAATACTGTAATTATCACATTTTAACTTCCAAATTAATTAACATACCAGCTAATTGTATATTAACAAAATTACACCACGCTGTGATTGCTGGTATTTTACACCTCATTATTTTTCAGCACTTTATGCCAAGATCCAAAAGGTTCCTTTATTACTGTCACTCTCCATCCAGCTGCAGTACTTGAGCTAGCAAAGTTGCTCTCATGTCCCGGTTAATTTGTGTTAATCATATGCTAAGTTGAAGCTGCTGGGCACTTGTAAGATTGCAGAAGATTAACCTATGAAGTCTCGAGCAAAAGTAAAATGCTGTTGGTCGGTACTCGACAGTGAGAGAAGTGCTCATATCCCCGGGATTGCGAATATTATTGTAATTATTGTCACATAACAAGGTACAGTGTCTTGCATACTGTGCATTCAAAACAAATTGCTACACAGTGCAAGAAGAATAAGGTAAAACAAGAACCATACACTATAAGGTATAGGAGCAGAATTATGCAATTTGGCCCATTGAGTCTGCTTCACCATTTCATCATGGCTGATCCATTTTTCCTCTCAGCTCCAAATTTCTGCCTTCTCCCGTATCCCTTAATGCCCCGATCAATCAAGAATCTATCAAATTTCTGCCTTAGATGCATAAAGATTTTGCCTCCACAGTTACCCATGGCAATAAATTCCACAGATTCACTACTCTCTGGCTAAAGAAATTCCTCCTCGTCTCTGTTCTGAAAGGACATCCCTCTATTCTATGTCCTCTGGTCTTAGACGCTCCCACATAGGAAACATCCTCCCCACATCCACTCTATCAAGTCCTTTCACCTTTTGATGGGTCATGCCTCGTTCTTCTGAATTCTAGTGAACAAAGCAGAATAAAGTACAATAATTGCAGAGGAAGTGCAGAGCAGGTAAACACTAAAGTGCAAGATCGTAACAGGGTAGATTGTGAGGTGGAGTCCATCTTATCATACAAGATGTGTACAAAGAACCCAGGTCATCTTTAGGGAGTAGTGTCATTTAAGGAAGTGGTCATTATCAAGGACCTCCAGCACTTTTCTCACTGTTACCATCAGGTGGGAGGTGCAGAAGCCTGAAGGCACACACTCAGTGATTCAGGAACAGCTTCTTCCCCTCTGCCATCCGATTCCTAATTGGACATTGAAGCTTTGGACACTATCTCACTTTTTTAAAAAAAACAGTATTCCAGTTTTTGTACTTTTTTAAAAATTCTATTCAATGTATGTGATTGATTTACTTGTTTATTTATTTTTTATTATTATTATTTTTCTCTCTCTGCTAGATCATGTATTGCATTGAACTGCTGCTGCTGAGTTAACAGTGTTACGTACTCCGTAACTGGGTTACTTACCAGCAAAGATAGAGAGGTCCGTTGAAGTCTGATGGTACTATTTTTAACGGTATTTATTGATGAAAATTCACAAAAATAATATCAATGCAAACATACAGATAATATACATCGTCAATACTAAATCTAAAAGCGCAGGTATAATAATAAGCAATAAGAAATAGCTCTATCGTTGTCTAGGGGATAATGTATTGTCCGATGGAAATATAAAAGTCACTTTAGTTCATTCAAGCTGCAGGCTGCAGCCTTTGGTTGGAGTCAAGAGAGAGAGTTTAAACTTGCCCATTCCTTTTATGATGTCAATCCTTCGAGAGTCGGTGGGGGCTGATTTCTCCTTTGGGTTAGCTAAAGCCATTCTTCCGTGGCAAGACCCACCAATTCCGAGGCAAATGGAAAAGGACGTACGTGGGCTTTTCCACCGGCTTTCGCTATTACGCTGTTACAGGAGTTCTAGCGTTTCTCCTGGTGCGTCTAAAGGGGCTGTTCCCCAGACCCTCTTTTATCCCCACTCACGGGGTCTCAGATGTCACTCAGGGTGGAATGATGCCATCCCCCAACCAGCCCACATTGCCTGAGGGCTTCCACAAAGCACAGTACTCAATACACAATTCCGTCTACAAGAGACAATGACATTTTCTGTGGCTTTGTATCGCTGGGGGCCAGGACATTCCAAACGTCTCTCTCTCATTTCCTGCGTCTCCTGCCTTGACTTAATAGCGATCTTGCAATTCTCAAAAAGGAGCGGGGCACAGGCATAACAACAGATTTCAGGTCACATGCCAGTGATAATAAACCTGATTCTGAATCAATGAAATACCACACCCAACAAGGCAGACCAACAACCAAATTGTAAAAGACATCAAAGAGAGCAAACACAAAAGAAAAATAAATAAATAATAATAGTAAATAAGCAATAAATTTCAAGAACGTGAGATGAAGAGTCCTTGAAAGTGAGTCCATAGATTGTGGAAACAGTTCAGTGATGGGGCAAATGAAGTTGAATGAAGTCATCCTCACCAGTTCAAGAGTCTAATGGCTGAGGGGTAATAACTGTTCCTGAACTTGGTGGTGTGGGTCCTGAGGCTCCTGTACCTTTTTCTTGATGGCAGCAGTAAGAAGAGAGCATGACCTGGTTGGTGGTGGTCCTTAATGATTGATGCTGTTTTCCTGCAATAACGTTTCATGTAGATGTGCTCAATGGTGGGGACGGCTTTACTTGTGATGGACTGGGCCACATCCTCTACTTTTTGTAGGATTTTCCATTCAAGGGCATTGGTGTTCCATATCAGTCAATATATTCTCCACTACACATCTTTAGAAGTTTGTCAAAGTTTTAGATGTCATGCCAAATCTTCAAAAACTCCTCGTGGGGTAGAGGCGCTGCAGTGTTTTCTTTGTAATTGCACTTATGTGCTGGTCCCAGGACAGGTCCTCTGAAATAACATCGGTTGCTGACCCTCTCCTGCAAGAAGTATAGACAGAGCCCACAGAGGGGGAGAGTGGATTCTCAGGCATGCTGACCTACGTCCACAACTCTCTGCAGTTTATTGTGGTCACTTGCAGGGCAGTTGCCATGCCAATATAGGATGTGTTCTATGATGCACCAATAAAAGTTGGCAAAGGTTGACAAGGTCATTCCAAATCTCTTTAGCCTCCGTTATATTGCACTGATCAAAAAGACAGAGTGTGAGAGGCTGAACCAGGTTCACAGCCTAACGACAGGTAAATATGAAGGCAAACTACAGATACTATAGAGAGAGTGCAGAGGATGTTGCCTGGATTGGAGGGTGTAACTTATGAGAATAGGTTGAGTGAACTTAGCCTTTTCTCCTTGAAGTGATGGAGGATGAGAGGTGACCTGACAGAGGAATATAAGATGATGAGCTGTTTGCCCGTGTGTATAGCCAGAGACTTTTTCCCAGGGCTGAAATGGCTAACACAAGGGGGCATATTTTTAAGGTGCTTGGAAATAGGTACCAAGGGGATGACAGGGGTAAGTTTTTCACACACATAGTAGTGGGTGCGTGGGATGCACTGACAGCGGCGGCAGTGGAAGTGGATACAATAGGATCTTTTAAGAGCCTCTTAGATAGGTACATGGAGCTTAGAAACATAGAGGGCTATGTGGTAGGGAAACTCTAGGCAGTTTCTAGAATAGGTTGCATGGTCAGAACAACGTTGTGGGTTGAAGGACCTGTAATGTGCTGTAGATTCCTATGTTCTATGTTCAAACACAAGAGGCTGCAGAAGGTGGAATCTAGAAAAAAGATCAGAGGAACTTAATGAGTAATGGTGGCATCTAAGAAGGGAAATGGACACTTGATATTATGGGTCAAGACCCTTCATCTGCAAATATCTACACTCCCTCCATAAATTTAAAAGGTGAGTATTAAAAATATATTTTCAGTTGATCTGCATAATAAAAAAATTATTGGGTATTTTCCAGACAGTTAAATGCTGGACCTGGGATCAAAAGTCAAAAGAAACAAAACAATATTTATTCTTCATTTGGCCTTACTGTGAATCCTGCTGCCATGCAAAGTAAGATGCTTGACATGAACAAAATAAAATTTGACAAACATTATGACTAATTTATTCATTTTACATGTAGTCCAATGAGAGGGGCAGTGACCTGGACTCATTTCCCAGCAAAGATCCCTTTCTGCCTGCTCCCTCACAGAGATTCTGCTCTTGTTAGCCCTTCATATTTGCTTCTGTCATTCTGTCAATCCAGTCAAAGCGAGATTAGGATGTTTGTCCAATAAACTTAAAATCAATTTCACAATCTCTTAAAAAAAATGATCACAATTGGGTATTACAGTGGTGATTATATTTTCGGAGTATTACTATACTGAGTTAATGATTTGGGTTATGCTGGTTGGTTCAAAATCCAAATGGTTGAAAAAAAGTAATTATTCTTCAACCTGGTGACTTGGGATTTCAGGCTTCTGTACTTCCTGCCTAACAGTAACTGTGTGAAGATCTCATGACCCAGCAAAAACATAGTTCTGACCCTCTAATTTATAGCCAAGCTAATTGCCTCTAATTTATCAATACAACTATGTAACCGGTAAAGTGCTTACCCTTTCCTAAGTTCTTCCTTGGCCACAATGAATGCACAGCTGAAGATACCAAATGCAGGAGCAGAGTTGAAGCTGACATTATCTTTCTGGAGCTCAACACTCCAACTGACGTGTTCGCGCAAATGTGTACCCAGTCGGCCAAAGGAAGGAATCTTAAGCAGTGCTATTTAAAGAATTTGCCAACCGCAACCATCTGGTGCTTTCTAGAGTATTGCAGTTCTCAAGGTTAATAGCACACAATGTGTAAACACCAGAGGATATGTTGCTAGATCTGATGTTTCTGCTCAAACCATTTGGCTGGAGAGATGTTTGTACTAATGGGCATTTCCCTTGGATCATAACAGGAGAGCAAGAACAAATAGAAAACACACAGACTGGGACACTGTCAGAAGAGAAGACCATTTCCACCAGTTCACACTGAATTCAATTCTTCCACTTGAATCTCACTGAGGAAGTGTGCACAAGGTCTTACCTGTTCCACTGTGGATTAAAATCTGCTGTCTCCTGCAATAAATAATCTAAATAAGAGCAAGGCAACAGCCATGTTACTAGTGGATATCAAGGTGATCTGGCAATGTACTTGTTCACACAGCTCCTTCTTGGTTGGAACAGATAATATTTATATCATTTCAAAATCTGGCATTTAGTGTGGCATAACAATAATAACTGACATTCCCTTCAAGAGGACTAATGCTTTGTTCCATTCCCAGGAACCAGAAGCTATTGCCTATAATCCATGGGACAATCATTAACTGCACTTTGTGATCCTTATGCCAATCTTTGGGAGCTACCAAGCATGTATCAAGCTTCAAATTCCTTGGTGTCCACATTTCCGATGATCTCACCTGATCACTGAACTCCTCCATCCTGATCAGTTATTTTGTAAGTAACATTATTCTTTTTGCACTTCTGGTTAGATGCTAACTGCATTTCTATTGGCTTTGTATCTGTACTCGGCACAATGACAATAAAGTTGAATCTAATCTATCAAACTTAGCTCCTCTTCTTAGAGTCATAGAGACAGCAAAACAGGCTCTTTGGCCCATCTAGTCCATGCTGTACCATTAATCTGCCTAGTCCAATCGACCCGAACCCAAACCATCGCCCTCCATATTGCTCTCATCCACGTGCCTATCAACTTTTCCTGAATTTTGACATCAACCCTGCATCCACCACTGGAAGCTCATTCCACTCACTCACCACCCTCTGAGTGAAGAAGTTCCCCCTCATGTTCCTCTTAAATATTTCACCTCACACCCTTTCGTACTGTATGTATGAATGAATGAATGAATAAATAAATAAATAAATAAATAAGATTTAATCGGATTAATCCATGACCTCTAGTTCTAGTCTCACCCAACTGCAATGGAAAAAGCCTGCTTGCATTTATCCTATCTGTACCCCTTATAATTTTGTATATCAAATCTCCTCTCGATCTTCTACATTCTAGGGAATAAAGCCATAATCTATTCAACCTTTCCCAATCTCAGGTCCTCAAGTCCTGGCAACATCCTTGTAAATTTTCTCTACATTCTTTCAATCTTATTTACATCTTTCCTGTAGGTAGGTGAACAAAGCTGCACAGAGCACACCAAATTAGGCCTCACAGTTATAACATAACATTACAACCCTTGTACTCAATACATTGATTTATGAAGGCCAATGTATCAAAAGCTTTCTTTACCACCCTCTCTATTTATGATGCCATTTTCAAAAATGATGGATTTGTACTCCCAGAGCCCTCCTCAGTGCCCTACCATTCACTGTGTAAGACCCACTCTGGTTCGTCCCATCAAAGTGCAACACCTTGCAGTTGCTGCATTAATTTCCATCTGCCTTTTTCAGCCCATTCCACCATCTTGTCCAGATCCTACTGCAAGCTTCAGTAGTCTTCCTCACTGCCTACTACACTCTCAGTCTTGATGACATTTGCAAATTTGCTGATCCAGTTTATCACATGATCATCCAAATCATTGATTGGGCCTCTTTCATGAAGCCAATATTTAATCTGATTTACCGTTTCATCTTGAATGCCAAGCAACTGACACTTCACGACTACCCTCCCATGCAGGACCTTGTCAAATGCCTTGCTAAGTGGACGACTTCAACTAGATTGACTTCATCAACTTACCTGGCAACTTGCTCAAAAATGCTATAAGATGGGTTAGGCATGACTTACCATGTACAAAGCCACTTTGACTATCCTTAATCAGTCCCTGCCTATCCAAATACTTAAATATCCAGTCCCTCAGAGTCCCTTCCAAAAATTTTCTCACTACTGATGTCAGGCTAACCAACCTATAATTTTATGGATTATCCTTAGAGCCTATATTAAACAACAGAATAACATTAACTATCCTCCAATCCTTCAGGACCTCACCCGAGGCTAAGGATGTTTTAAATATCTCTGCTCGGGCCCTTACAATTTCTGCACTAACCTCCCACAGGGTCCAAAGCAACACATTGTCAGGCTCTGGGAATTCACTTACCCTGCCTCAAAAAAAAGCTTCTCCTCTGTCATCTCTGTAGGGTCCATGACCTCACTGCTGCAATGCATCACACCTATATCTCATCTCCCGAGCAAATACAAATGCAAAAAAAAAATTAAGATCATCCCCATCTCTTTCTGCTCCACACATAGATTACCACTCTGATCTTCCAGAGGACCAATTTTATCCCTTACTATCCTTTTGCTCTTAATATATCTGTAGTAGCCCTTTGGACTCTACTTCACTTTAGCTGCTAGACCAACCTCATGTCTTCTTTTAGCCCTCCTGATTTCTTTTTTAAGTGTTCTCTTGCACTTCTTATATTCCTCAAGTACCTCATTTGTTCCTGCCTGTCTATACCCACTTCTCCTTCTTTTTATTAACCAGGGCCTCAATCTCTCAAAAACCAAGGTTCCCTAAAACTGTTATCCTTGTCTTTTATTCTGACAGAAACAAACAAACTCGATACTCACAAAATTTCACTTTTGAAGGCCCCCCACTTATCAAGTACAACTTTGCCGGAAAATAACCTGCCCCAATCCACACTTGCCAGACCCTTTCTGATACCATCAAAATTGGCCTCTCTCCAATTTAGAATCTCAACCCAGACCTATCCTTTTCTATAATCACCTCTAAACGAATGGCATTATGATCACTAGATACTGTTACGAAACCCTGTACTGGGTCACTTACCAGCAAAGATAGAGAGGTCAGTTGAAGTCTGATGGTACTATTTTTAAAAGTATTTATTGATAAAGGGGCACAAAAATAAGATTAATGCAAACATACAGATAACATACATCATCAATACTAAATCTAAAAGCGCGGGTATAATAATAACCAATAAGAAATAGCTCTATCATTGTCTAGGGGATAATGTATTGTCCGATGGAAATATAAAAGTCACTGTTAGTTCTTTCAAGCTGCAGCGTTTCAGGTTTAAGAGAGAGACGGTTTAAACTTGCCCAGTCTTTTATGATGCCAATCCGTTGAGTCGGGGAGTGGGTTTCCCCGTTGTTAGCTAAAAGCCGTTTTCCATGTTACAAGCCACCAGTCCCAGGCAACGGAACTGAACACACGTGGCCTCCTTCAAATGGCTTCCCGCTATCACGGGAAGTGCTAGCGTTTCTTCTGGTGCATCTGAGGGGCTGTTCCCACAGACCCTCTTTTATCCTGACTCGCAGGGTCGTAGATGTCAATCAGGTTGGGGGTGATGCAATCTCTCCCTCAACCAGCCCACTTTGCCCAAGGGCGTCCACATAGTACAGTCTCCAATCCACAAAATTCGCCTTCTGGAGACAATGGCCATGTCCCGTAGCTTTACATCGCCGGGGAACGAGACATTCCGCACATCTCTCTCTCATTCTCCTGGGCCCCCTGACCCAACCCAACAGTGATCTTGCGATTCTCACAAAGGAGGGGGCTGCAGGCATAACAATACAAACTGCTCCCCTACACAAACTTCTGTCACCTGCCCTGTCTCATTCTCTAACAGGAGATCTAGGATCACACTCTGTATAGTTGGGACTTCAATGTATCGATTAAGGTGAATTTCCTGAACACATTCAACAAATTCTTTCCCATCCAGCACTTTTACAGTAAGGGAGTCCCAGTCAATATGTGGAAAGTTAAAATCACCTACCATCAAAACTTATGTTTCTTGTAACCATCTGCAATCTCTCTACAAATTTGCTCCTTTAAATCCCATGGAACTGTTGGCTGATCTATAACATAATCCCATTAACATGATCATAAATTTCTCATACCTCAGGTCTACCCATAAAGCCTCACCAGACAAGTTCTCCAGTCTGTCCTGATTATTGAGCACAGCCGTGACATTTTCCTGATTAGAAATGCCACCTTTCCCCCTTTAATCTCCCCTGCTCTATAACCTCTAAAACAACAGAATCCTGGAACATTGAGCTGCTGGTCTCTCTAATGGCTACCATGTCATAATTCAGCATGCTGATCCATGCCCTCAGCTCATCCAGCTTTCCTTCAGTATTCCTTGCATTGAAACATACACAGCTCAGAACATTAATCACACTATGCTCAAACTTTTGATTCTCAACTTTGTACGTAGGCTTAACAAAATTTTTCTCCATAGCCACTTCACTATCTGTTCTGTCAGTTTAGCTCCCAACCCCTGCAACTCTAGCTTAACTCCACCCGCCCCCCAAACTCTGTGCCACACTAGCAAATCTTCCCACTAGGATATTAGTCCCCTCCCAATGCAGGTGCAAACCATCCCTTCTTCTTAGGTACCACCTTCCCTGGAAGAGAGCCCAATGATCCAAAAAATTTCCCTCCATCGTGCACCATGATCTTCCTATTTCAGGCCTCACTAGCACATGGCATGGGTAACAATCCTGAGATCACAACCGTGGAGGTCTTGTCCTTTAACTTAGCACCTAACACCCTGAATTCACGTTGCAGGACTTCATCACCCCTCCTACCATGTAATTGGTACCAATATGAACCACAACCTCTGGTTGCTCACCCTCCCACATAAGAATGCTGTGGATTCAATCCCAGCTGTTCCTGACCCTGGCACCCAGGAGGTAAGAAACCATCTGGGAATCTCGTTCTCGTCCACAGAACCTCCTTTCTGCTCCCCTAATGAATCCCCTATCACTACAGCTCATCTCTTCTCACTCCTGACTTTCTGAGCTACAGAGCCTGGTTCAGTGCCACAGTGGTTTACTTCTGCTAGGTCGTCCCTACCCCCACAGTATCCAACCTGTTGTTAAGGGAAATAGCTCAATGGTACTCTGCACCAGTTACCTATCCCCATTACCCCTCCCGACGGTCGCCCAGTTACCTGTGTCTTGCACCTTATGTGTAACTACCTCCTTGTATATCTTATCTATCAACCCCTTAGATTCCCAAGTGACATGGAATTCATCCATTTCCAGCTCCAACTCCTTAACATGGTCTGTTAGAAGCCACAGGTGGGTGCACTTCATGTAGGTGTAGTCGTCTAGGGCACCAGAGGTTTTCCTGCCTCCCACATCCTGAAGAGGAGCACTTGGAGTATCGTGTACAGTTCTGGTCACCGAATTATAGGAAAGATGTCAACAAAATAGAGAGAGTACAGACGAGATTTACTAGAATGTTACCTGGGCTTCAGCACCTAAGTTACAGGGAAAGGCTGAACAAGTTAGGTCTTTATTCTTTGCAGTGTAGAAGGTTAAGGGGGGATTTGACAGAGGTATTTAAACTTATGAGGGGATAGATAGAGTTGACATGGATAGGCTTTTTCCATTGAGAGTAGGGGAGATTCAAACAAGAGGACATGAGTTGAGAGTTAGGGGGCAAAAGTTTAAGGGTAACATGAGGGGGAATTTCTTTACTCAGAGAGTGGTTGCTGTGTGGAACGAGCTTCCAGTAGAAGTGGTAGAGGCAGGTTCGGTATTGTCATTTAAAGTAAAATTGGATAGGTATACAGACAGGAAAGGAATGGAGGGTTATAGGCTGAGTGCGGGTCAGTGGGACTTGGTGAGAGTAAGCGTTCGGCACGGACTAGAAGGGCCAAGATGGCCTGTTTCCGTGCTGTAATTGTTATATTGTAGCGGTGTGCTACACACAGCGCTAAAATTACGACACGGAGTCGGTAACTGCAGTCGAAGGAAAAAACTTTATTCGAAATCCTCAGCCTCACTTTTAAGCCTCCCTCAACCTGCCCCCCCCCCCCCCCGTGGCGCAGAGGCTCCAAAGCTCTGTGCTCGCAAACCCCCGTAGGCTATCTAATTGTGAGCGGGTTCGGATGTGCCAGGAAATGGGTCGCCACATAACCCCCCCTCCCCCAGAACCAGCGATACACCCCCCAACGTCCACAGTCTGGGCCAGAACCTGCTTGGGAGGTCGGCCTCTGCGCCGAGGTGCCGGAAACTCGGCCGGTTGCGCCAGGTCCACATGGGCCAATTTGAGGCAGTCCACCGTGAAAACCTCCTCTTTCCCCCCAACGTCCAGCACGAGCGTGGACCCGTTGTTCCGGAGCACCATAAACGGCCCCTCGTATGGCCGCTGCCCGCCCCTTCGTACAAACTCAAACTTACAGTTCTGCAGGTCTTTGGGTACGCAGGTCAGGTTCCGCCCGTGCTGTGAAGTGGGTATGGGGGCCAGGTTACCGAGCTTCTCGCGTAGTCTGCCCAGGACTGCTGCGGGATCTTCCTCTTGCCCCCGTAGGGCTGGTAGGAACTCCCCGGGGACGACCAGGGGCGGGCCATATAGCAACTCGGCCGACGAGGCGTGCAGGTCGTCCTTGGGTGCTGTGCGGATGCCGAGTAGGACCCAGGGAAGCTCGTCTGCCCAGTTGGCTCCTCGCAGGTGGGCCATGAGGGCCGACTTCAGGTGACGGTGGAAACGCTCCACTAGCCCGTTCGACTGTGGGTGGTAGGCAGTGGTGTGGTGCAGCTGAGTCCCCAAAAGGCTGGCCATAGCTGACCACAGGCTGGAGGTGAACTGGGCGCCTCTGTCGGAGGTAATGTGGGCTGGTACACCAAAGCGAGATATCCAGGTGGTGATCAGGGCTCGGGCGCAAGATTCGGAGGTGGTGTCGGTGAGCGGGACCGCCTCTGGCCAGCTTGTGAACCGGTCCACGATAGTCAGGAGGTGCCGCGCTCCGCGCGACACTGGCAGGGGGCCCACGATATCCACATGAATGTGGTCGAAACGCCAGTGGGCGGGATGGAACTGCTGCGGTGGGGCTTTGGTGTGCCGCTGCACCTTGGCCGTCTGGCAGTGCATGCACGTTTTGGCCCATTCACTGATCTGTTTGCGGAGTCCGAAAGTCCTGAGGAGCAGGGCTTTGAATTCTGTGTACTTGCCGTCTGCCGGGGGGACTGTACGAACTCCGCGACCTGGGCCGCTGTGTCCTGGTCGAGGGAGCTCACCACGTAGTGGTAGCGGGTGTCTTCTGAGGTGATCTGCAGAACGTGGAATTGGGCTTCGGCTTGCTGGAACCATAGGTTCGGTCGCTGTGTCCAGAAACCCGGCAGTTTCAAAGAAACCGCATGAACAGAAGCGGCGTTGGTCATTTCTGGTCCAAAAATCGTTTGGACCGTCGGGGTCACCAATTGTAGCGGTGTGCTACACGCAGCGCTAAAATTACGACACGGAGTCGGTAACTGCAGTCGAAGGAAAAAACTTTATTCGAAATCCTCAGCCTCACTTTTAAGCCTCCCTCAACCTGCCCCCCATGGCGCAGAGGCTCCAAAGCTCTGTGCTCGCAAACCCCCGTAGGCTATCTAATTGTGAGTCGGTTCGGATGTGCCAGGAAATGGGTCGCCACAATATGGTTATATGCTTAACTATCCTGCCTGGTGGCACTCCTCTGTTTTTGTGGATGGTTGTGAAGAAAAAGCATTTCAGGATGAATATTGTATAAGTTTCTCTGACATTAAATTGTACTTTGAAATTTTTTGACATCCTCATTGCTCTAAATGTGCAAAAAGAAAGGAAGAAAGAAAAAATAGCTAATGAAAAGAAAACATTTACCTACAGCATAGACTCTCCTCACTAAAGCCTCAATTCCCCACTCCAACACTGGTCCACTCACACAATGGCTGCTTTGCTTCATACTAACTTCTTTTTATTGGACCCTGCCAAGAGATTTTTGTTTGGAATCAAATTGGCTCTTCATGCATCATTATTTCATCAACAAAGATCCATATTTATTCAAAATGTAGGTTCTCCTGTTTTTTTTTAAATAATTTTCTCTAACTCCACACTAAATTGCTCTTGTCCAGAGGATCCCAACCTTTTTTATGCCAAGGACCCCTACCATTAACCAATGCGTCTATGGACCCCAGGTTGGGAACCTCTGCTCTAGTTCAATATTTGTCAGTATGAAGATGGTCAATTTAGGTTGCTCGATTAATGAAGTTATTTGTGAATCCTTTAATTCACTATCCATATTCAGACACAAGACATTAACTGCTTGTCTTTTCACTGCTGCTGCCTGAGCTGCTGAGTGCTTTCAGTATTTCTATTTCAGATTACTAGCATCTGTAGTGTTTGCTCTAATTTTCAACTCTCCATAATTACTATATTTTACATTGACATACTTAGTTCCAATATTGCATGTAAATTGACTTGATTGCATTTAAGTAGAAAAGCAAAATTCTGATTGTATTTCAGTTAAGCAAACACAATCTTATTTATTGCCGAAAACCTCACGTCCTACACCAAAACTCACACATAGCTCACAAAACAGATTCCTTCTTAGTATGAAAATGAATGGTAGAGTAAAATATGCTCTAAATCTTTGAATCCAAACAGATTACAAATATACCAGAAGTACGGAAGCTTGAAAAATTAAATTCCAGAACATAACTAAATCTGCTTCACACTGAGCCATCGCTGGGGAATTCAGGTTGAAATTAGTGAAGGAGAAATTTAGAGCTGATGTCAAAAAAGAAAGAAAACAGTATTTGCATTTATATTGGAACACATCAAACACACAAGACATCCCAGGACCTTGATGATGATGCCATAAAAATACTCTTGCTGTTGTTAAATAGCAAGGCCACAAAGCTATTAATTCCAATAAAATATCACAAAATCTTTGAATCTCTTAATTGTTTTCAAAAGAAGAGGCTATTCAACCCACTATGTCCAGCACAGTCAAAGAGAATTCTTCTGGCTAACCCCCACCCCCCTTTCCAGGACTTGGTCTGAAGCCCTGCAAGTAAAGAATATTACGTTTACTACCGTTATTTGAAGGAAAAATGTTGGCCATGCTATAGATTACTTCTTTCTCTTCTCAGAATTCTCCTACCTAAAGTTTATGTCCACAATGTCAGGCAGATCATCTAGTTTGACAATCCTTCTTTGTCCTTGCCCATCACAGAATCAAATTTTCAACTACTCATTTTGTTTCACACAATATGAGAAAATGGTGGAGATGATTAGAGACTGAAGATCCATATATAGAACTGAAGACAAACTCTAGAAATGGCCACACCTCTATCCAATCTACCCCAATACCATTACCATAATAGCATCTTCACAATAATGTTGAGAACTTGTTCACAAAAGATAGAACAAGTTCAACTGAGTTGATTTCTATGTTATTAGTCTAGTTTCAATTAGCAGCAAAGCGATAGATGGTGCTTTTAACAGTATAATCTAACTGGGGTTATTTAAAAAACTATACAGCCATGTCCAATGCATGCTTCACCAGGACCACTTGCCTCCAGATCTCACTACTGCCTTTGTATAAACATAGACCTAAGAAACCAGTTCCAGAGGTGAGGTGAGAGAGACTGCCTTGCAATCAAACTAGCATTCACACAGCTGTGACATCAAGGGGCTCCAGTAAACGAGAAGTCAATGGGAATTCAAGGGAAGCTATTCCAATAGATGGTTGCATCCGTTGCACAAAGAAAGACGATAGTGATTTTTTGAGGTTAATCATCTCTATTCTTGAGAAACACTGAAGGCATTCTCTCAGGGCAATGACCTAGACTGAATTATCTTTAGCTGCTTCATCAGTAACCTTCCTTAAAACATAAAGCCAGAAGTGGGGATGTTTGCACAATGTTCAAGCATCCCATTTCTGGCTGGATTTGGACAGCTTTGCACTTCCTCAGCACATAAATCTAACCCAGCACCTGTAAGACCTAAACAACATTGACACATAGTCTGATCTATAACAGCTGAGATTCATGTTCCTGAATTGTCAGGCAATCACCAGCCCTAATGACCACCAACTTTTGATAATCAATACACTACTTTCACTCACCATCAATTAAAGTTCAACCAGACCAGTGACATAATTATAATATTGCAAGAACATGTCAATGGTGAATAATACCCCAAAGCCTTGCCAATACTTGCAAGTAACAAATTAGAAATGTGCCATGATGCTCTTTGCTTTCCTGGAAGTTACACAACATCTGAACCCGGGCTGACTGACAGTCCAGCACCTCAAGCATTCACTCCCTCAAGTACTACTGTACCATGGCTGCAAAATGCTACTCCAGCAGCTTTTCCCAAAATTGTCACTTGAAAACCCAGAAGAAGTTAGCCAGCAAGTGCATGTGAATACCATCCCTCTAAGTTCCTGTTCAAGTCACACCAGAGATTTTCTCGTGATCCTCATTTGGAACTACAGTACATCACCAGCACTTGATGAACCCATGAACATCACGTCGTTATTCATCTTCTGCACTATTTTTATGCCTCTCATTGTACTGCTGCCGCAAAACAACCAATTTCAGTGATACTAAATCAGATTTTGGTTAAATGCTGGAGTTGCTTACTCAACAATAACGCTAGAGTTCATTCACCAGCTAGAACGGGACTTGGTTTGCTCCGGTGATACGTACCAAGATACAGTGAAAAGCTTGTCTCACATACTGTTCATACAGATCAATTCATTACACAAAGGTAGAACAAGATTAAATAATAACAATGCAGAATAAAGTGTAGCAGCTACAGAGACAATGCAGTGCAGGTAAACAATAAATGCAAGATCATAACTCAGGAGATTGTGAAGTCAAGAGTCTCCCATATTGGACTAGGAAACAATTTAATAGACTTAAACCAAGAGGTAACAGCTGTCTTTGAGCTTGGTGATACATGATTTTACTTTTATATCTTCTGTCTTATTTACGGTAAGTGGGGAAAAGGTACAAATGAATCTAATTCCAACTACCCCTGCACAATCCTGATTATCAGTGATAAACTTATACCTCATACATTTCTTGCTCCTCTGGCTTAAAAATATTCAACGCCCAGCTTCCACTGGCCTTTGAGGAAGAAACTCACAGAGACTCATGCCCATTGACAACACATCTCTTCTGTTGTAGATTAGCGATTCTTTTTAAACCAAGTTTAGAATTTCCCACATGCTCTCCTGATCCACCCTTTCAAGATCTACTTCAAGAAGGTGACTCCCCGCCACCTTCAGAGGCATTAGAGATAGGAAGTAAAAACTGGTCTTGCCAGCAAAGCCCAACTCTACATGAATAAAACAAAACTTCGGCATAGAAACCGAGCATTGTTTTAATATTGAGTGGGATTGGTGGTACAAAACTATGTGATCAAGATCTGTGATAGACTTTCAGAATTGAAGCGCGACTGACCAGTTCAATTCAAGTTCATCATGCATGGAATAGATTTTAGAATCAGATAGTGGACATAAAAGTATGGAATAATTCAAGAAAAATTTGCATCAGTAATGGAAGCATTAAGATGAGCCAAAAGCAGTTCTGTATCCCAATGTGACTTCAGGATCATCTAAAAAAGCTCTATTAGAGATGAAAACCAACAAACAAGCTACAATACTCAAATGTCTAGATTTCAAAACATAGCACATGATTAGAGGTATTTGTCATTTAATTTAGCTTTGAGTAAATTTGAAGCTTTTATATATTCTCTTTGCACTCAAGTCCAAAAATATTAGCTTACTAAAGTAAAAAAAAATTCAGAACTTTAATAATCTCCCAACACAAAGTACACTGCAGATGCTGTGGTCACATCAACACATAGAAACAAGCTGGATGAACTCAGCAGGTCCGGCAGCATCCGTTGAAACGAGCTGTCAATGTTTCAGGCCGAGACCCTTCATCAGGATGAATAATAATAATAATAATAATAATAATAATAATAATAATAATCTGCACATATTCTTTCAAAAACAGAAGATACCAATTCATGAGCAAAGTTACTATAACCATCAGTGCTTACAGCATTGTAACTTACTCACAACAGAATGGTCCCTACTCACCTACAATGAGAAGAATATAAAAGGCACAAGAGGAACTGGGTCTCAGAGTGATTGCACCACCAACATTAGGAACATGTTAATTATGGGGTGGAATGATTGAGGCACTCTCAATGCTCTTCCTCAGCCATTTTAATACTGAGATACTTAAAAAATGATTAGAACTTAAGTAGTCTTTCTTCTGAGATAAACAAAACAAGCACAAGGATCTCAATCACCAACTCAATGATTGTGGACTTCAGAAAGTGAAGAATGAGGGAACACAAACCAATCCTCAAAGAGGGATCAGAAGTGGAAAGAGTGAGCAATTTCAAATTCCTGGGTGTCAGTATCTCTGAGGACCTAACCTGGTCCTAATACAAGGCAAGACAGTGGCTATATTTCATAGGAGTGTGAGGAGATTTGGTTTGTTGCCTTAAACACTTGAAAACTTCTACAGGTGTACCGTGGAGAGCATTGTGACTGGATGCATAACCTTCTGGTATGGTGGGGGGACTACCACACAGGATTGAAGTAAATTGCAGAAAGTTGTAAAATTAGTTATCTCCATCATAGGTGAAAGCCTACATAGCATACAAGACATCTTCAAGGAGTGGTGTCTCAGGAAGGTGGCATGCATCATTAAGGACCCTCACCACCCAGGACATGCCCTCTTCTTATTGTTACTGTCAGGAAGGAGGTACAGAAGCCTGAAGGCACACACTCAGTGATTCAGGGACAGCTTCTTCCCCTCTGCCATCTGATTTCTAAATGGACTCTCACCTCATGAACACTACTTTTTAAAAAATTATTTCTGCTTTTTACACTACTGATTTTCACCTATTTAATATACATTTGTATAATTAACATATTCTTTTTTATATTTATCATGTATTGCACTGTACAGCCATCGCAAAGTTAATAAGTTTCATAACATATGCCGCTGATACTAAAACTGATTTTGATTTTGAATTATTTATTTAATCACTGTAATTGAGTTTTTTGCTGTTACAAATATACTGCTCTGTTTCCTCCATTACCAAAGTACTCCTATGGAACAGAAACTACAAGGCATCAGACAGCAAAACCGTACAGAGGACAGTTAAACCACCAAGCAGATCATTGGAGTATTCCTCCCCACGATTTGTGACATTTACCGGGAGAGTTGCAGACAAAGGGCCCAAAGCATTGTTGAGGAATGCCTCCACCCATCCTACATTCTCAGGAAGGAGGTACAGAGGCATCAGAACTAGGGCTGGCAGTCAGGGTAACAGCTTCTTCCCTCGGGCTGTGTGACTAACGAATATCCTGCCACCACCAAGGTCTCATCAATTGGCCAGTGAGCTGTTATTGTACTGTTTACCTGTGCTGCACTTTACTACATACATTTTGTATGATATTTTATTAACCTATTTATCGTATAATATTTTGGTTTATGTGCTGTGTGTTACACATGTAGTCTGGGTGCATCATGGTCTGGAGGAACGTTGTTTTGTTTGGTTGTATACATGTACAGTCAGATGATAATAAACCTGATCTTGAAAAGTCTGGCTGGTTTAGGTGACAGAATCTTTCTCTGTACTCCTACTCTATATCTATTCTATAGTTCATCTGAGAAGCTGTACTCCTCAAGGACTTCATAACTCTTCCCTTACAAATCTCTACCTCTCAAAATCAGCCAGCACAAAAAGAAAATGATTTATCTCCACCTGTATGTTCTTAAATTGGCATCTCTGCATTCCTCCATACCCCTACCTTGAATCCTGACGAAGAGTCTCAGCCCCAAATGTCAACTGTACTTCTACCTATAGACGCTGCCTGGCCTGCTGCGTTCCACCGGCATTTTGTGTGTGTTACCCTACCTTCCACTACTTTTTGTATATAACTACAAAGCACACATCCTCTCTGGATCCTCCTTCACCCAGTATTATCCCCCAGAATTTGGCTGGTTATATAATCACATCTTCTGTTCATCCTTTGGATCTATGTTCATTTGTTGATCAACTCTAACATGATACAGATCTCTCTTCAGCACCATTCTCAACATCTCCCTTTTATCCTGCCCTTCTCTTTCTCTTCATTCTTAACAGTCCTTTTCTCCTATATATCCTCTCTCCCAATATTTGTCTCTTCCCTCAAACCTCTGTGCTCTTCCATCATCTTTCCCTGGCTCCACTCAACCTTGCCATTCCCTACCATTCATTCCCCTATTCTGAGTCTCTCCAACCTTCCTTCTTCCTCTTTTTACCCTGAATCTTCACCTACCTCTTCCTTTCATGAGAGGAGCTTCAGAAGTGTGCATTATGAATGTTGGTTTTCTTTGAAAATAATTCTCCATTCTTGTATTCCCCACTCAATGTCTATCTATTAGAAGTAAATGCTTTACTTTCACTTAACCTTTAAGGATTTCACTGCTTCCTTTTAACGAGAAGTGCAATGTGACACAAATGCACACATCAAAGAATGCTACGTTTACGTACAGTACTGTGCAAATATCTTAGGCACCCTACACTTTTATGTAGTTTCAAATGATACGGCCTCAACAGAGCCCTGATCTCAACCTCACTGAGACTGTCTGGGATTACCTGGAGTGATGGAAGCAAGTGAGACAGTTAAAGACTGCAGGAAAAACTGTGGCAAATTCTCCAAGATGCTTGGAACAACCTACCAACTGATTTTCTTATAAAACTGCACAACCTAAGAGAATTAATGCTGTTTTAAGGGCAACAGGTGGTCACACCAAATATTCATTTGATTTCATATCTTAGTGTATACTGCTCTTTATAGTTTTTTTTATATATTTAGAAACTTTTCATTTCATTATTTTTGAAAGCATCTTTGCTTTACAGAATATTAGGAATTTCATTTAATAGAAACATCTAATATGGCATTTGTGCACAAACAGTGTTTACTCTACCATATCAAATATGGTACAGCATATAACCTTCCTCCAGATGACCATCAACAGCCACCTTGATGAGCTATCAGGATATATCGAAGAAATACCCAGCCTCTATTTAACCTGATTGAGAGTTATGATGCCTATTTCATAAAAGCTATTTCCTTTTGCTATGAATATTTTTCACTGCTGCTAGGTGCAGAATTGGTAATGATTTCTATTGACAATTTTAGTTTGGGACAGGCTTATATTTTCTTGCAACAGGCTTTAATAATTTGGGTTTTGCTTCCATCATTCAAAGGAAATCTTAAAATGTAGGTGAAGATGGAATTCAAATTCTTTAGGGAAGTTTTGTTGGTATTTTTGAAAGATGGTTTATTAACTTCAAGAGTGCAAATATATTCTAATCTATACAGTTATAATTATAAAGAACCTAATATATATACTAAGATTTTACTTGAGAAACTCCAGAGGATCAGAGAATAATAGTAATCCTTTGATAGACATATTTGTGCCCTGGGCTTGTAACTGAGAACTACACTAAATTGCTGCAGGCACCTGGACACTAATTTTCATTTTAAACTTGAATCATTCTGTAATAATATCTGGCCAGTTTCATCGATCTAGTTATGCCAATCGCTCAAAGGAATTGTTTCAATACATTGCAAAAGACTGCTGTTTATAAATAACTGCCAATTAGACTATACTGTGTAGTAACCTTTACCTGTCCAGCATTAAATGAATAGTTCATCTTATCACAGGGCTTCTCTTTTGTCCCCTCCTTGCCTGGCCTCTTTGCCAACTCTCTCTCTCATTAAAGCTCTTCACAAGAGCCCAAGGCAAGCATGTTACAGCCAATTATGCATTACCAGCATCTGTGCTCATTTGATCCAATGCTGACCTGGTACACTGCTTGACTCTTGTGAATCCATTCCCTTCCACTCCACCTGCAGCAGCAACCGGCAGTTAAATACTACATTTTGGCTGGTGACTAAGGCATGCGTGAAAGCAAATTGATGAAAATGGACCTCAAGCTCCTGGTTGCTGCTGCCGAGCTGCTGTAAATGGAGACTAAGCTTGCTTTGGGAGAGACATGCCTTGTCATGCAAGCATCCCCAATGGCTCCTGCGAGCATCAAGACAGACTGGGTCTCTGTTTACTTTTCCAGTCAATGGGATGCAAGCAGTAAATGAAAATAAAATATTAAAACAAACTGCAGACGCTGGAAATCTGACACAAAATGCTGGGAAGATTCAGCAGGTCATGCAGTTTCTGTAGAAAGATAAATGGTTACATTTTCAGATTGAAGGTACTTTGTCAGAACACATTTAATGGACAACAAGTTGTGTTCTCCACTGACAGTAAAATTCTGATAATGGACATTTCCTGACCCTGGACTTGGCTGGAAAATTCATGTGAAATAGGGCATTTGTATAATTTAAGCTTGGGACAGTCAATTTCCCTGCAATACAGTTCTTTTCAATGCAGCACTCTTGGCAAATGTATCTCCCACATCATAACCCTCTTCACAGGTGAGATTTACTTCCAATTCCTGGCATTTGCTCCAGCCACAAGATGCAGTGTGACATGGAGTAGTCTGAAGAAGTGCTGGCCAGGATCATTTGGTACTGGGAGGTTATAACATGCTTGTTAATGAGTCATGCAGTTAGTGTGCAGCAATTGTACTAATCAACCTGCAGCACAAGGTAGCATGAAGTAAGCACGCTAGTCAAGAAGTGCTGGTTATTCATGCATCAAAAACCCACTATCTCTTTTTAGGGACAGTCCTATTTTTAAAATCTTCACTTGTTTCAGAAGTTCTGCATCTTCAATTAAAGAATTACAAAACATGCTAAATTAAACTTCAGCTCAGCTCACACAAGCTTAAAGATTAAATGTCAGTAAATCATGGTTCATTGGACATTAGAAAGATACACAACTTTCAGTTTGGGTCAGCATATTTTTAAACACATGTACCAACCCAGCAGGCAAAACATTTGCAAAGAGGGGCAGGATGGTTACTCTGGTTTGAGTGAGGGATGGAAAAGAAAAAAATAAAGCTATGATCTTATATTTTTGCAAATATTCTCTTCAGTTATGACAGAATACTTAAGGAGAAAGCAACCAATGCACATATTACAATATTTGCTCACCATCTTGTCAAGGCCCACAAGCAGTAATCTTATCATTTCCATTTATAAATTATAATCCATGAATCCATTCATTAGACTCACAAAAGGTAGTTACTACATACAAAGCTTACAATGCATTGCAGTCATAGAAAAGTTATAGAAGAGAGTTTGATTGATCTAATTTGGTCAATAATAGGTCAATTAAGCATTCCACTCAGCTGTCAACACTTATTATTTCTAACAGTGATTTCAGTTAGTTCCCTGCAAAGAGGAGTTGAAAGATCAGCAGATGATTACAAACTAGTGCATAAACTTGATTTATGAGTAGCTGATCATTTCCAACATGTGATTTCAGTATTGGTATTTGTTTAACATTTTCGCATTTACCAAGGTACATTGCCACACACGCACAGTGCTGGAGGAACTCAAAAAGTAATGGACACGGTCTAGTCCACCACGGGTAAATCCCTCCCCACCCTCAGCACATCTACATGGGGCATTGTTGCAGGAAAGCAGCATCCACTATCAGGGATTCCCACCACCCAGGTCATGCTCTCTTCTTGCTGCTGCCGTCAGGAAGAAAATACAGGAGCCTCAGGTCTCTCACCTCCAGGTTCAGGAACAATTACTCCCCTCAACTATCAGGCTCTTGAACCAAAGGGGATAACCTCCCTCAACTTCACTTGCTCCTTCACTGAAATGTTCTCAACCTATGGACCCACTTTCAAGGACCCTTCACCTCTAGTTTGCAAAATGTATTGCTTATTTATTATTATTATTTATTTTTTATTTGCGCAGTTTGATGTCTTTTGCACCCTGGTTGAATGCCCAAGTTGATGCGGTCTTTCATTGATTCCATCATGATTGTTATTTTATCATGGATTTATTGAGTATGCCCACAAGAAAATGAATATCAGGATCATATATGGTGATACATACTTTGATTATAAATTTACTTTGAACTCAGCAGGTCAGACAGCAGCTATGGAAGTTGACATTTTAGGCCGAGATCCTTCTTCAGGACTAGAAAGAAAGGGAGGAGAAGACTGGAAAAGAATGTGGGGTGGGGCAGACAGACAGGCTAATAGGTGAAACCAGGTGAGGGGGAATGGGGGATGAAGTGAGAAGCTGGAAGCTGAAGAAGGAATCTGACAGCAGGGAATAATGGACCATGGGAGAAAGAGAAGCTCCTAACCCTCTCACCCACAACACTATTGATGTATACAGGAGCATGGGGCGTCAGCCCCTTTCTGAAGTCAATGACAAGCTTTTTTGTTTTGTTGATATTTTAGGGAAGAGTTACTGTCATGACACTATGTCGCCAACTCTTTATCTCCTTCCTGTACTCTGACCCATCATTATTTGGGGTGCTGTTCACTACAGTGATATGTTCTGTAAACATGTAGACAGATTAGAGCACAATCAGTCACATAGTCATGAGTGTACGGAGAGTCGAGCAGGGGGTTGAGGAGGCAATCTAGTGGAGCACCATTGTTTAGAATAATTATTCAAAGATTTAAAGATTCAAAGTACGTATGTAGAAAATAACCGAGGTTTGTCTTCCCCGCAGACAACCACCAAACAAAGAAATCCATGAAACACGTACAAAGAAAAAGATCAACCTTACCCCATGAGCAAAAAAAACATGCAAATAACAAAAAAGAGCGAAAAGCACAGAATATAAAACACAAAATTGAAAGAGTCCAGGCATATTCAGTTCTGCTCTGGGTTTGTTGTCTGCAGGCTATTACCTGATTCAAAATCGCCCAAAATAGCAACAAAAAAAAAGTGGCCAGAAACTAGAAACACATCATAACATGAACTTTAGACTCCAGTCCACAAACAATGTCAATTAAACCTTGCCCATGGCTCAGAACTCCAACTCCATCCACTGACAGCATCGAGGGAGAGAGAAGCCATTCAAACACAGGGACCCTCCCTTGAGAGCAGTAAGAGGGAGAGAGAAGCTGTCACATGCAGACTCCTTCCTCTGGCAGCAGCGAGCGAGAGGCTGGTAGATGACGCAGAACACTCTCTCGCCTCAATGACTTCAATCTTCCTCGGCACTTCAATCGGTGAGATCGACAAGAAATAGAACTGATCGCGGGGTCACGCCCTCTCTCCAGGCTTCTTGACCTTGAGCTCACACACTTTGCTCGGGTTCTCGCGGAACACTCTTGGAGACGGCAAAGCACTCGATCGCTCAATCGGCCTGAAAATATACCACCAAAATGTTGATCACAGCCTCCAACAGCCAATCATGGCAGAGGTTTTGCTGTGTAACCTTACAGACTGTGGTCAATTGATCAGAAAGTCAAGGATCCAGTTGAAGAGGGAGGCATTAACTTCCAGCATCCGGTCTTGGTGATAAAATCGCATGGAATAATAGTATTGAATATAGAACTGTATGCTTAAAACAGTAGTCTGATGTAGGTGGCTTTATTGTCCAGAGACTCAAGAGAAGGACCAGGGAGATAGCATCTGCCGTAGACCTGTCGTGGGTGTAAGCCAATTGCAGTGGATCAATTTCTCATGAGAAGTTAGTCTCTGGATCTTTTGCATTACCAGAAGTTTAAATTAGAAATGTTATCACTGAATGATTAGGACAAGCAAAAGTAGATGTGAAGATTAAGTGAATTTTATCCTGTGAGAAATTATTTGCTAATTTGGGATTTTGACCAAATAGATCAGTCAACTAACCAAATAACTCATGACCAGAACAAAAATGGATTCAGATCACAATTGTGCAGATCGGGTTCAGAAGTATAGAGAATAATGACATATTCCTCATTGCTTTTAGTTGTACATCCTAGAAAGTTTTATATGAGAAGAATATTAAATCAATGTAGGGTTATCCTTTCATTTCTGCAGACTTGCTTGTTTGACATGTCTATACTTGTGAAAATTTTGACTTTGGTCAAGTGAAAAGAATACTTGACTCCTGAGTCTCGTTTCGGGACCTTTATTTTACTTGGTACCAAGGAGAGAGAGGGCTAGTCTTCACCAGCCCCCGACTCTACTCTCCTGTTATAATAGCGTCTTTTTATACAGTTCAGCAATATAACAGCAGACTTATTATAATATATCCAATCATTGTATAGAGACATTATCATACTAACAATATGTTACTGTTCACTAAAAAACTTAGAGAGAAAGGAGTAGTTACAAGTTAAACTATCTTGCAAAGCTCAGCACATTAGTTCTTGTTTCTAGGGTCGCAGCAGATTAGACTCATACCTTATCTCACAGGAGTTAGCACAAAATGTTCTTCAATTGGCAATAATGCTTTTTGCTTTGCTGTCTCCTTGACCTGAGTCAATTCAAGATGTTTTCAAATCTAGCCGTTTGGTCTCACCAAGCAGTTCCCTTTCAATCTTTATGTTGCTCTATCTGGGATAGAGATGATATCCAAAGCTATTGTTGCTAACAATTACTTCTGCCATTTCAGATGAATGCAATTGTTCGGACTGCTGTATTTCTACTGTAGTAACTTACCACCTTTATGTTGAGTGATTATATACAGTAATTAGACATTAGGCAAAAGCATAGTCTTCGTTGTTTCAGTTACATCTTTTGATTCCTTACATAAATCCCTTGCCTATAATCATGCCTCCATGAAAGCTGCGTGAACAACCACGCACAGGTTACAGAAAACTTAAAGACTTGCAACGTGTAACCGAATAGAAATTATTTTTTACTATCACATACGTTTTCAGGTACAATAAAAGATGCTGAAACTTGCTTGGTTGCTGTAAGTGCTAAAGTTGATGAGGTGCAGGCAGCAAAGTCTCAGTTTTAGTTCCCGATCAGAGCTTGTCATGTTGGAATGCATAGAGACGGCATGCAAAACAGACGCACCGTGGTTTTCGAGCCCCTGACGTTCTAGGATCATGCTGTGGCTGGGGAAGAGGGGTGGTGGTGGAGTTGTTGGGCTGTCAGCACAGGGTAATAAAGAAAGCTTCAACCACAAGAGAGAAAAATGGTGACCGCAGCACAGAACTAGAGTCACTGCTGCAACAAACTAACACACAAGTCAAGGATGGTTATAAATTAGACCAGCTCAGTCTATCCATTCTCAGATGGTTCTTACAGGTAATCCACCATTCCTGCAGATATTCCAGTTGTGTTTTATTTATTAACAACAATGCATGGTAAGTGAAGATGCCATGTGCCCATTACTCTCCCTTTCTTTCAAACTGCATTTGATTTGAATGGTTAATCATTCTGTATATCTCTACATTTAGTCTCCTGAGGAAGCTGGATAAGCACAGATAAAACTGCAGAGAAGATAACGTCAGGATGACAAAACTCTGAAATTTCTCCTTGACCTCAATGTAATTGAGCGAGAACTCTGGGCTATGAAATTTAAAACTACAAATAATATTGTTTAGCCCTGTCTGGCTACCTTCTATAATCTTCCCTTGATCCCAAAAGTACTGAACCTCTATCACCCACAATAAATCTGATGATCCACACTTAAAATTTCAATCACTTCTTGGCCAAATAGTTTTCAAACATCTTTTTAAAATGACTTAGCCATTCTATGGGGTATGTGCCACATATTGCACAGCACTCCAAAGAATCTTTTACTTCTAATCCTCAATCTTGCTTGGCAGTTTTGTGCACTGGCAGTCCATTGTAGCTGCTGATATCCACATCACCAAAGCCTTTCTGCACTTTAAACAGTTTGATAAGCTTTCCAGATGGAATTAAGATTCCAGAGGTAGGAGATTAAGCACCATGGGCTGAATCTGGAGAAGAACAGATGGAGTCTGGGTCAAGGAGGTAGGGAAAATGCATATGCTCCTTGTCCCTTATCAATGAACATCTCCTATCAATGGCTTTAATGAATGGACATACGCAGCTGTGAATATTAATTAAAAAGGCATACAGATCAGAAGATAGTCTGCAAACTGTGGCTCGCTGTAGCTAATACCTTTCCAAATTGTTAGGAAGTGATAGTTAGAAGTAAGTCTCTGATTCCTACTGGAACGGGATAAGACTAAGTCAAAGTTTCCAATAAATGGGAAATAAAAGCATTTGGAAGGAGAGTCGATTAAATGGCTGTTTTCAGAGCTGCAGAATGCTTCCTGGTCTACATTGAGAATTATATAAACTAATGGCAAGCTTTAAAACTGCAGAGAAATACACTTGATCCATTCTATCCACGTTATCTAGCACAAACTATAACCCTCCCACCCACAGCTCTCCCAACAGGCTTCCTTTTTAAACAATTCCATATCAGTTTGCATTCAGCTCAAGAAGTCAAGGAGCAGAGAAGATCTCTTTCACAGGTTATAAAATCTACAGCTAATTCTCTTTTGATTGTTCATATTGCTGATTCTATTGTGGAATATATATTTTCTGCGTTTGAAATTAATTTCTCTCTCCACTTCCTCTGTTACTAATCCAACCGCCTGTAATAGAATTCTCTGACATCCAATTGACTTTGCTCTTTGCTATGTTGGACCCACTTGAATTTCAAGCTAATCTTGGGATTTCCTAAATATACACTGATTAATACAAAAATCACCATTCCCCCCCAGGATCCATTTTTTTTTAAGATAGAAGTTAAATTCTTTATTAGGTTAGCTTGCCTACTAGTTGCCATTTCCAGGAACTAAAGATCCAAACATAACAGACAGAATATTTCAGAGCTCTGCTATAAAGCTACAGTTTTGAACAAGTGGCAGCTTGAGATAAATGAGCCCATTGCATCTCACTAGAAACAATCTGACCCCGGCTTTTGTGAACATAATTGCCAGAATGAATTAAAAATTGGTTACCACATACCGCACCTTTCAATTGGATTATAATTACAAGTTTCCACAAACCTTTCTCTGTTCCCAAACGGCAACATAAATCAAAGTTGTTAATTTGGGAGGGGGCCATGTTCCTTCTGATTTGATAACAAAATGAATATAATGAGCATCTTATCAGCTTCAACAGCAGATTCTTGTTTTTAAAACAGCTGTTCTATATTATGGAACACAAAATTATTTATAATCTCTGCAGTTGGATTCTCACTGTGACTTTACTCCATGGCTATCACAGTAAGCTTTGAAAGAACACACTATCAATTCTCCACCGACTGCTCTGATTTTCGTACGGGATTTAAATTTAACAAAGCCAGTGGCAAGCACATCAGAAGTAGCCAATCCAAGGTAAAATAGGAACACTACACAAATGCTTGTACATTCAGCTACAAACCATTTCTATAGTATCGCCATGCACAACCTCACACCCAGCTACTCCACCCTAATATCATTCACCACAATCCTACTGCCAACAACTCCAGCTGCCCAACTCCCCCACCAACCTACCTCACTCCCCACACTAAGTTCAAGATTAATTGTCATTCAACTATTTGTGTACATAAGGTGAACAAAATAGAGTTCTTCCAGGGCCAAGGTGCAAACTGCAGTACATATAGTCACAAAATAATATTAGTTCCAGTGGCATAGCCAGGAGATTGATGGTACGTGAGATGTTGTCCTGGAGCCACGTTTCTGAAAGAACAGGCACACAGCAGTTCCTCATCTCGTGCTGGGTCAGCCAGAAACAAAGACAATCCAGCTCATCTTCCTGGGAGCGAATGCTGGAAAGCAGCCCTCCTCTCCCTCTTGCTAGCTGCTGTCAGAGGAAAGTGCAGGAGCCTTGGTTTCTATGCTGCAAGGATTGATTGGCGAAGTTGAGGGCTCATTTTGGTGGACCTTGAGGTTCATGGTGCACGTGTTTCTGGATTCTAGTCACAGTATTTTCTTTCACCATTTTTGAGTGGTTCGATCAGGGCGATTGATACGGACTGGGGCACTTCAGCAAAGAATGGCTCTGCATGCATGGCGCTGGCTGAAAGAAGGTGAATACTACTGGACTCCTGGTTTGGTGACTTTTGCTCACTTCTTGTCATGTGCGCAATTTGTTCTTTATTTGCATGTTGGGTGTTTGATGTTTTCTTGAATGTGTTCCATGGTGTTTCTTCATTTCCTGGCTGCTTGCAGGAGGACCTATCTCAGAGTTTATTCTGTATACATATTTTGATAAGTACTTTGAATTGCTGAAATCTTCCACATAGGTGCAGTAAGTAAGTAGATGGGGAAATGATATTAGCCTTCATAATGAGATTATAGTGAAGTTAGGAAGTTTTCATATGGAGTATGAGACCACATTGGGACCAATTTTGCAGTTTTAATTTATTGTCCAAGAAAGGATTACATGCCATAGAGAAAGTGCAGGAAAGATCCACTCGACTGGTTCCATGAGTTTGCTGAATGAGGACAGATTTAGCATACGTGGCCTGAATTCTCCAGACTTTAGAGAAGTGAGAAATCATGTAACTGAGACTTGCAAATTCTGAAAGGGTGTTTCCTTTGACGGTGAGTTTTGGACCAAGGGCCCCAGTCTCCAAATAAGAAAAAGGCAATGAGGGAACAAACAAGGAGATATTTCATTACTCAGAGGGTGTAGTAAACCTTTGGAATTCACTACCCCAAGAGAGCTGCATAGGCTCAGTCACTGCATTCAATAACACTTAAATAAAATTGTAGGAATCAATGGATACAAAGACAGAGGTAGAAATTGGAGCTAAGCCAGAAGATCAGCCATGATTTTTGGAGCAGATTCAATGGGCTGGACAACCTGTTTCTGCTCCTAACGTTTAATGTTTTCTTGCATTAAACCTTTTAAAGAGTAAAAGTCTGGTATGTTTTTCTCAAAGTCAAAGTAATGAAAATATTAATTTAAATGCAGTAAGCAGGGCCACTTAAGGTCCTTAGCAATCAGTGAATGAAGGCTGCCACACATGCCTGTAATAAGTTTAAACTTTTCACAGATGAAATAAATTACTTCACTGGACTATCATTCCATTCATATATCTGCAATAATAATCTCAGAGTTTGTAAGGCAATTTATTTTTGATGTACATTTCATTTTTAATTATGAATGCCTTGAACTATCATTTTGTAGAACGGATCTGTAGTTGGTGTGTAATGGGGCATAAACAACAGTAAAAAATGAGAAGCATACCAGTATCTTTTATTTATATTTCATCTTCAGATTTAAGCCAAACGGTGACTGCAATGCTTAGTGATGCTCACCATGTTGTGATCAGATCAAGCTTTTAGTTTTTTTTCCAGAACTCTTCTTCAACTCCATCATGGTCTGTATTCAAAATTCCAAATCTGAGATTTCCACTATGGTCAGGGCACTCTCTCCACTCCCTAATTCATAGAAATAAATTGAGGGAATGTTGCACGGCCAAAAAGCATAATCTCTCAGAGACTTTCCCCGCCTGCTCACACGCAGTGATGCTCTGACAACCTGCAATCAACATCGCCCTTTCCCAACAGATGCCGCTCGACCTGATTTTGTCCTACAGATTGTAAGAAGTAGGCAAGTACAGACTAAAAGGATACATTTAGCTTTCATCAGCAGAGAAATTGGTGAGAATGAAAGGCTGATGTCCCAAAGCTAGAGAACATTGTATTTTGATAAGAGGATGTAAAACATCATGCAAAAGTCTGAGGCACATATCTACAGCTAGGATGTCTAAAATTTCTGCACAGCACTGTAGTAATTTTATTATTGTACTGTACTGCTATGAAACAAATTTCATGACGTATGTGAGTGATGATAAATCTGATTCTGATATGGGTCTCTATTATGGACTGAGAGTGGGAAGGGGGCAGGGAGAGGGGAATTATCATTGAGAAAAAGGGGAATGGAGTGGGAAGCACCAGAGAGACATTCTGTAATGATCGATAAACCAATTGTTTAGAATCAAATCACTTTGCCTGGTGTCTCAGGGCTGGGTGTGTCTGCACCCACGCCACCTCCACCCCCAACACAGGCCCCTGGCACTCCCACTCTACCACCTGTCCCACTCCACTACACCCTTGCCATTCCCAACATCCTTTGCTCCCGCACGATTTGCAAACCCACTCTCTGCTCTATGTCGACTGTGTAAAACTCTTAGGCACCCTAGCTATTATGTACATGTGCCTAAGACTTTTGCACACATTACTGTACATCAGCTTGGAATTATAGCTTTGGTGCGGAGAGATTGCTCAAGATTTAAACACTCTAGTTTATTATGAAAACAGATGAGGGTGCAATAGAATTAGTAGCAAATGTATGAATGCCATAACTGGAAGGTCTCCACAGATGCTTGCAATTTTTCATGATAATTCTAGGACTGGATACTGGGGAGTAACGTCACTAAGTTAGCAGCACAATCAAGAGAGGCAGTTCAATCCTCAGCTGCAACTGTCATTACAAATCTTATTCACCAATTAACCAGTACTGCATAGCAGGGAAATAAACATGCTGATTGTGCATTGTAATTATAGAAATTACAGGCTATTGTGCTAAGAAATAAACCCATTTTAAAATGAATACAAAATTAATGCTTAAATATTCAACTCATAAAAAATATGCTTAATGTTTTGCTAAAGGTCTTATTGGATGTTTCTTTCTTCATTTACCCACATTTTTGTAACATTGTATTTTGCCTTCAAGCTATCCCAAATTATACTGAAAGCAATTGATTAGTTTTGATGTATTCCAAAGGCAATTACAGCAGCTGAACGGGCCACATTTATGCACAAGATAAACAAGCTGAACGACCAGTTATAGTTTTGGTGGTGCTGGTTGACAGGGGAATGTTAGCCAGGGGAGCTTACAGCTTTTTGTGAAATGCACTATGGGAGCTTTTCTATCCAGCTGAACAAGCAAATAGGAGTTTGATTTATGGCTCATCTAAAAGGACAATCCCCCTAGCAATTAAGCAGTGAAACTTTAGACTATATTATGCGCTAAAATGTTGGTGTGTCTTTAGTTACTTACAACGCTAAAATCTCTGGTGAATGGGCACTTTCCATCACAGCCATTTTAGATGGTGCTTTTATGCTTGACATCAATTAGCCCTTAAGAATTCATGCAATTGATATTTGTATGGGATAAGTTAGTAATACTGTAAATGGAATATTTTACTTATATAAACGCAAGAGATTCTGCAGACGCTGTAAATCTTGAGCAACACAAAGTTGCTGGAGGAACTCAACAGGTCAGGCAGCATCTATGGAGAGGAATAAACAGCTGATGTATGGGGCAAGATCTTTCATTAGGACTGGAAAGGAAGGGGTGAGAAGCCAGAAAGAGGAGGAAGGGGAGAATGTGTATTTTGCTTATATTTTATGTATTTTCATTCTTATTGGGATAGAGTGGGAAGTAGGCCCTTCCAGTCCTTCAAGCCTGCTGCCCAGCAATCACCTGAATAAATCCTCTCCTAATCATGGGACAACTTACAATGACCAATTAACCTACCAACCAATCAATCTTTGGACTGCGGGAGGAAACCCACTCAGTCACTGGGAGAACACACAAATGCCTTACAGGTAGCGGCGGGAATTGAACCTGGATTGCCTGTATTGTAAATCATTGAGACCACACCCACCCTTTATTGAGCAAGTTGCAATTAGATTGTGGAGTAAATACCAGGCAGGACTGTAGAGAAGACACTTCTGCTCTTCTTCAAGATGCTACCTTGGGACTCTCTGAGACTTAACATTTCATCGCCAAGTCAGTACACTTGGCAGAACAGTGGGATTCTAGCTGGTATGGGTATTCTTTGATTTACAGAAGGAATGTGTGCCTGGGAGGAATTTCATCAAGTGGGCTGCCATGAAATTGAAATTGATGCTTGAAATACGTTGTGAGTACATCTTGGTACAGAATGGTACATAAAGGGCAGCAAGAAATTCTCTGATCATTACAGCAAAATATGGATGTGTAACAAAGAATCAACAATTTTATAAATGAAATTGTTAGAATGCAACCATAATTTAGTAGTATTGAGCAAACTTAAGCTTACACACACACACACACACACTAATAGTTTTCTTCTATGGCTCTTTCTATTAATAGCGAGTCAGTCGCTTGGGTAAAATTTTCCTGTCAAAGAAGCTTGGGTATATGTCACCACACATTTAAAGAAATTGCTCATTTATTGTGAACTTGCATTCCTCTGCTCTTTGAAACGACAAAGTAAACTGACTAAATTATAGTAGGATGTTTCATTTTGCATCAAACACCTTCTCATCTCTGGTCCATTGAGTGACACTCTTATCTGTTATTTTGATAAATATTTTTTTAAAAATCAACTCTAGCTGACAATTAAACAATGTATTAAAAAGATATATTTTCTTTTAATTTCTATCAGTTGAAAATTGAGTTCAAATATAACTCATAAATAGTTTTGATTGTTATTTAAGAAAATCGCCAAACATCAATTGTATCTTCTAGTTTACTGCATTTTAATAACCAAATATTAAAGATTACTATATACAAGACGGGCATATAAATTGAATTGATTCACAAATCAATTATACTCCTATTAATTTTATGTCAGACTTTGGGAGGTAAATGGCCTCTTCTATTTTTATGTTCAATCTCACAGGTTTAACTACAGTAACATTTCTACAAGAATAAGAAATGGAGATTGGTTTTGTCACTGGATTGTCATAATCCCAGGTCTGAAGCAAACATAGCATTTTCTTCAAGGGTCACAGTTTAGGACAAAGTAAAAGACCATATAATTAAGTAAACACCTCCCAAACAGCCAGAATACAGCTCATGTGACATTAAATCTCACTAATCTTCCCTTCCTTAAACCCTTACAGGTCTACCATCCCCCTTCAATCTTTCCCTTTGTTGATTGTCCTTAATAACAAATATATATTCAACTTCCCTTAAAAATGTTTGAGGCTCTCCTTCCATGAAGGGGGTGCCAAAATCTCACGATTCCTCGAGACGAAAAACAACTCACCTCATTATTTTCCTCTCAGATCTCTGCAGTTTCTCACAATTTAAATAATGTTCTAAGTTTTCATTTTTCCCGTGAAAATGACCATTTCCTCATTTGCCCAGATTTTCCCCAACTATCTAATTCCTTTGTAGCTCCTTGTGTCTATTTCATGTTACTTTCCTAACTAATTACATTCATTTGGCTTTGTTGTCCTTCATTTCCCAGAACCTCTCAGTTTTACTCTGGTGCTTTTCATTACTCAACCCTCCTACCATTGTTTCTCAGACCTGGTCTTCTTCCTACTCAGCAGTCACTCATTCCACATCTTGGTCATCACAGAATTATCAGTGGTGACTTGTCCCTTTTTCACCCAGCTTTCACTTCCAATTATGTGTGCATTTGCCACTTCCCTTTGTTCTTTCCAGTAGTAGAGTTAGTACATTGCAATTCAAGGCAACAACTTTTTATTCCCCCATAGATGCTGCCCGACTTGCTGAGTCCCTCCAACATTCTTCAATGTAACAGATTGCTTTGTCCTGGAACATATCTGATACCTGCTTTTATAAATTCTTCAGAAGTAACGTACAGCATGAATAATGTGGAGAAGACCCTATTGCACAGGTCCAGAGTAAATTTATTATCAAAGTACATATATGTCACCATATACTACCTTGAGATTCATTTGCTTGCAGGCATTTATAAAAAAGTAAAGAACTACAAAAGAACTTGTGAAGAACTATATATAAAAAGACTAACAAACAACCAAAGTGCAAAATAAGACAAATTGTGCAAATAATGTAAATACATAAATAAATAATAGACAACATGAGTTACACTGTCCTTGAAAGTGAGTCATGAAAATAAATGTTTATTTGTACATAGCATGTTCAAAACTGAACAATGACATCCCACACCTTTAAGGGGTCAAAACAATTAGGTTCAAAGAATAAAGTTGACCTGAAATGTAGGGAGATGAACTCCCATTTGGGGACTGTTTGAATGATGTTCCAGTGAGTGTAATCATTGCAGTCTTTCCTTTAAGAACACATAGAGTGTCTGACAATTTTAACATCCCGATCTCCAGTAAAACTCATACAAGCTATTCTTTACAATATATATGTATTTTGTAAAGGGAATCTTACCTCCAAGCATCTGTTCAAGAACTTCTAGAAGCAAAGACCTCTTTTTTCATTTGCTGGTCTTCTGTGGTGGCTTAATTATCATCCAACGCAGGTGTGCTCAAAGTCAACCTGGCAGTTAACTCTTTAGTTACCATATTCAAATGTGAAGTGATAGATTTTCGGGAAACAAAGCAAACAGAATTGTATCGACACACACAAAATGCTGAAGGAACTCAAATGGCCAGAAAGCGCCTATGGAAATGAGTAAACAGTCAACGTGGCCACTGGAAGATCCCGCTTTTTCTGGCAGACAGAGAGCAGGTGCTTGGCAAGCTGGTCTCCCAATCTATGTAGGGTCTCACCGATAAAAAGTGGGGTGTCCCAGTGCCCACCTATTTTATCTCTACTTTCCATTCCGATTCTGACATGTAAGTCCATAACCTCCTCTACTGCTGCGATGAGGCCACACTCAGGTTGGAGGAGCGACACCTTAAAGGTAGCCACCAAGATGATGGCATGAACATCGACTTCTCGAACTTCTGGTAATGCCCCCCCCCCACCTCCTCCATTACCCATTCCAATTTCCCTCTCTCACCTTATCTCCTTACCTGCCCATCACCTCCCTCTGGTGCTCCTCCCCCTTACCTTTCTTCCATGGCCTTCTACCCTCTCCTATCAGATTCCCCCTTCTCCAGCCCTTTATCTCTTTCACCCATCAACTTCCCAGCTCTTTACTTCACCTTTTCCGGTTTCACCTATCACCTACCACCTCATATTTCTTCCTCCCATCCCTCCACCTTCTTACTCTAATTTCTCATCTTTTCTTCTCCAGTCCTGATGAAGGGTTTCAGCCCAAAACATCGACTGTTTACTGTTTCCCATTAATGCTGAGTTCCTCCAGTATTTTGTGTGTGCGTTGCTTGGATTCCCAGCAAATGCTGATTGTCTCTTGTTTGTGAAACAGAATTGTATTGACTTTTTAGGTAAGCAGAACAAGAAATCCACAGCATCTGAATAAATATAGCAGCAGGTTAAAACAATGGCAGGGGAAGAAGAAAGAGGAAAGTTGGTAATACAAAAGAAAAGTTATGGTGTAAGGCATGAGTGGTAATAGAGAACAAATAAGTACTGAGGAGATGTATCGGATGCCACAGGATCCTGAACCAAAATCTCTTGCCCAAAAAAGTGGGAGAAATGGTTATAATTTTTAATTGTTGAATAATAAATTTGAAACCACTTACTGGATTTTAAGCTTGTAAATTTGACTTTAATTCCCCCATCATATTCACACTCTAAAGTTTAAAAAACTAAAAATGCTGGACATACTGAGTTACACTGAGGTGACCACAGGGATAACCTGCAGACAATGTTATCTGGTTAAAGAGTGAACTGGGACAATTAGAGAGCAATGACACAGACAAAACAATGTAGGGTAAGGGCTGCAAAAAGGAAGACATGCCGAGCAGGACAGGCTAGGTTTGTTCTCCAGGTTCTGTGGGGGGAGGGAACAAACAACTTGAGCCAATATCACAGAACAATAAACAGAGGAGATTCTCCAGAAGCTGGAAATCCAGTGCAACACACACAAAATGCTGGAAGAACTCAGCAAGTCAGGCAACAGCTGCGGAAGGATCTCAGGCCGAATCCTTGACTGCTTATTCCCCTCCATAGATGCTGCCCGACCTGCTGAGTTCCTCCAGCATTTCTCATGTATCACAGAAAGATGGCTAACAGAGAAATCAGAATCAGGTTTAATATCACTGGCATATGTTGTAAAATCTGTCTTTGCTGCAGTAGTACCATGCAATATATAATAATAGAAAAAAAATTACAGTAAGTACATATATATTAAATAGTTAAATTAAATAATAGTGAAAAAATAGAAATTAAATAGCAGTGAGGTAGTGTTCATGGGTTCAATGTCTTTTCAGAAAATAGATTACGGAAGGGAAGAAGCTGTTCCTGAACCATTGAGTGAATGCCTTCAGGCTTCTGTACCTCCTTCGTTGAGAACAAGGCATGACTTGAGTGAAGTGGGGTCCTTAATGATGGATGCCAGCTTTCTGAGGCATCACTCCTTGAAGGTGTCCTGGGTACTACGGTGCCCATGATGGAGCTGACTAAGTTTACAACTCTCTGCAGCTTATTTCAATCCTGTGCAGTAGCCTCCTTCCTCTCCCCCCACTTGTCAGAAGGTGATGCCACCAATTAGAATGCTCTCCACAGTACATCTGTAGAAATTTACGAGTCTCTTTTGTTACGTCCGTAGCCCCCTCCTTTGTGAGAATCGCCAGATCACTGTTGGGTTGAGTCAAACGGGGGGCCCAAGACATGAGGGGGAGATGTGCAGGATGTCACGTTTCTCCCCCCCCCCCCATAGCGATGTAAAGCTACAGGGCATGACCATTGTCTCTTGGAGACAGATTTGTGGATTGAGATGCTCTGCTACGTGAATGCCCTCGGGCAAAGTGGGCTGGTTGAGGGAGAGATTGCATCACCCCCAACCTGAATGACATCTATGACCCTGCGAGTCAGAATAAAAGAGGGGCTGTAGGAACAACCCCTCAGACGCACCAGAAGAAACGTTAAGCGACCACGTAACAGCAGACGGTCATCGGAAACCAAGCCACGTGTGTTCAATTCCGTGGCTGGAATTGGTGACTGAAACCACGGAAAACGGCTTTTTAGCTAACAACAGGGAAACCCGCTCCCCTGACTCAACGGACTGACATCATAAAAGACTTGGGCAAGTTTAAACCGCATCATTTTTAAACCCAACAATGCTGGAGCTTGAACAAACTGATAGTGACTTATCTTTCCATCGGACAATACAGTAACCCCTAGACAAAGATAGAGTTATTTCTTATCGGTTATTATGATACTCGCACCTAGATTTTGTATTGATGACGTATATTATCTGTATGTTTGCATTAATCTTCTTTTTGTGCCCTTTATTAATAAATACTTTTAAAAATAGTACCATCAGACTTCAACGGACCTCTCTATCTTTGCTGGTAAATGATCCAGTTACGGGAATTTCGTAACACTTTGGTGACATACCAAATCTCCTCAAACTCTGAATGAAATATTGTTGGAGTCATGACTTCTTTGTAGCTGCATTGATATTTGCATCCAGGTTAGGTCCTCAGATACTGACACCCAGGAACTCGAAATTGCCAACCCTCTGTTCTTCTGAAGGACTGGAGTGTGTTTCTTTGTGAAGTCCACAATCAGTTCTTTGGTCTTACAGATACTGAGTGCAACATCACACAAACAGCTGATATATCTCGCTCCTGTATGAGAGATTGAAAGAAGACGAATCTCCCAAATCAAAGGGGAATTGAAAGGTATGTGGGAGAGTTAGTGGGTTATTAAGAAGTAATGGAGAAATTTGACTAATATGAGGTTCCTTTGGCTTCTGGATGGGATACAATAGGATGAAAGATCACTCTCTATGTTGGTTAATGACAGTATGCAATGATCAATTAACCTACCCTCATCAGTTCATTCATACTAGCATTCCAGAATTCTACTTCTGTGCAGGGCTGCTTTCAGGGATCACTCTTGAATGAATGGTTCTAATGTTATGAACATCTTTGTTCTAAATTGCAATAATGGGAAAGATAGTTTCTCTCTTCCTTTCCTATCAATTCTTTTCTTCATCTCAAACATCTCAATTTCATTACCTCTTCTTCAACCTCATGAGTTAAGCGTTGGGTTGATTCAACCAACCAAGATCAAGGCTGGTCAGGCTGACATCACCCTGCGCGGTGATGTCACGGAGGTCATGGTTCAAATGTGTTGATTTTTAGGCTCATGGGGATGGTTTTGCTGACAGTGCAGGGAGTTAGGGGTCAGGTCATGGTTTATGGTCAAAGATGAGAGAGAGTGAGAGATTAGAGGTAGTAAAATGAAGCTTCGGGGCAGAAGATGGTGTTTGGAGTTCAGGTCGGAGTGTTCCATGGTCAAAGACCAGCAAACCTGGACACCAGCTTGACACATACTGAAGTCGGAGACCAGAGTCAGAGATCTGTGTAGGTCTGGAATTTGAGACCCGAATGTCAATGTCGCATTATTGGTGTGTCCTAGGTTTGAGGCCCAAAGTCCCATGATCAGTAAGTCCTGAAGTCGATCCCTAGATGTCAGCAAAGTCTGGATGGTGAGGCCGGAGGTCAAATTCCAAAGATCTGTGAGTCAAGATGTAGATGTCTGGAGGTCGAAGACCAAATTCAGCAAGTCTGGAGGCAGAGGTTTGAAAGTCAAAGCCCCTGGATCGACTTGTCTGGAAGTCAGAGGCCCAATGTTTTTGAGTCTGGATCAGGGATAGGAAGTCTGCAAGTCTAAGAGTTCGGGGCCAAGGGTTGGAGGCCCGGATTGGCCTGGGATTGGAGACCTGCTTGTATCTGTGAGTGGGTGTGTGGGTAAGAGGGAGGGAAAAAGGCTTGTTTTGCTGATGTTGATTTGTTGATCATGTTGTGTTCTGCTGAACCCTGTGGGCATGCTATCTTGCTGCCAGAACATGAGGTTACACGTACTTCTGCAATTGTGATGCTTGTTAAAGCAAACAACACATTTCACTGCATGTTACAATGTACATGTGATAAATCAATCTGAATCTGAATGTAAATGTAAAGGTTGTGCAGTCAAACAATGGACGGTTTATAGCACCACTCAGTACATGGACTATGAGAAATTCTCTCTCATATTTTTGTAAGAAACTTTTGTTATTGTCTTCTTACTAAAGCTTCACTGAGGATCTAGTGAGGGCTCTGGATCTCAGTTGTACAGAGATGAACATTTGGTGTTATTATAGTGCAAAGAACCTTAAACAACTATATCTGAAGATTCAACCTGCAATATCAAACTGACAATAGAAAATCCAATTTATTCATATTTTTTCCTTCTTTTAAGTGGAATTTGAGGCTCTTGCATTGAAAAGCAAAAACCTGAAGGTCGAGAAATCTGAAAAAGAAATGGTAGAAATACTCGCACTATCTGATCCTTCAATGTTAACTCAGTTCTTCTCTCTTTACAGATGTCAAATGGCATTCTCTTTCATTTCAGATTCCCAGTAACTGCTGTTTTCCGTTTCACAGAGCTGCAGTAATGTGCTTTTGTTATGGCATTCACCCGACCATGCCAGCCTCTGGGGTGTAGACACTAACTCTCCAGGATATGGCGACCTGGTGCAGCCCACTTAACGATTCAGGCCACCCCGCTAATTGGAGGACATATTTTGGCACCAGGATTTTAATATTTAAATGGCACCTGAACTGAGTTTTAGTACTGAATCGTCAGCTCAACTTTGGATTCTTGTCTAGTGTCTAGTCCCTGTCTTCATTTTAGTCTGGTATCATGTCTCCATTCTAGTTTTGGATACTCCAGCATCCCCCCCCCCCCACCACTAAGCACTGCATATTGTGACAGGGTCCAGAATTGACCCTATGAACTGTGCTGCTATTAAGAGAGAGAGGGAGGCATCCAAAGCAGTGAGAAAGAGAGAGAAAAACTGCTCGAAAGATTGATGTTATGGTTTCTCTACAAGTTGTTTACCTTTCCAAGGACACTTGCCTGCTTGCAGAGAGAGGAGGGCAGAGCAGGTTGATGGACAGCTGGTGTCCAACATGTGGAGATAAAAAACAGGTCCGCTGATACACAGGGGACACACAGTGTGGACACTGAACAAGCTTTGTTGCACCCACCCGAAGGTGGGGGTTTGGAGGATCGATTCGGGGAAATCGATCAGTGGCTCTCGCAGTGGGAAAAGGTGTGACCGGTGGGGAATTATTTGTGTGTCCATCCTTGCCTGGGTGAAGAACTGAAGAATGGTTGCACGTGTTATGGACATAGTCGGTGACTACAACAGGATTTTGGAAGACAACAGGAAGATTGATGGCATCAGCTCACCTCTCACCTCTCTCTCTCTCTTCAACATTACTTAACTAACTACCTCGAACTGAACTGAGCTCTCTTTATCATCGTAAGACTGCATCCATTCACCCCTGGGTTTGAAAGAGCCTAGTTTTGTTCCTATTTCCACACACAGAGATATATATATATATATATATAGATATAGATAGATAGATATATATCTATAGTTGTTGCTAACCTCTTTGATATATCTGCATTTATAGTACTGTATTGCGTAGTTACTAATAAACACTATTAGTATTAGCAATACCAGACTTCAATGTGTTTTCCATTTCTGTTGGTTCTTTAACCCATCACGGGGCACATGACAATATTAATCTGTTGTCTGCACATGCATTGTTGTCCACCTATATGCATTGCTCTCTCTCCCTCATTGTAATGTGAATACACCAGTTAAAGCCATCTCCTGCATGCGTGCTGTTATTTAATTTATATGTAGTTGTGCACAGACATACTAACTGGCAATGAGCATGAACATGAATGTCAGAAAATATCACAAACTGCCCCGGCAGTTACGGCATAATTACGGGACAGAACAGCAAGAGTTAAACAGTACAAAGGAGGCTGTCACAGATGCTAACAAAGAACGCATGAGTAACAGTGAAAGACCCATGGAATTTAAAGTGAAAATAACGTGGCAATGGCTTCAGACAGGAAAATTGATGAATTTAATAATGCTAACGAAGGCTGGGAATTGTATGTCAAAAGGGCTGAACTGTATTGTAACGTGAACAACATGGAGGAGCAAAAGAAAGCGCCTACACTGCTTAGCTTAATGGGCCCAAGAACGTACAGTCTCTTATGCAATTTAATAATTCCTGCAAAGCTATAAAGCAAGATTTTCAAAGAAGTTGTTGCAATTTTACAAAATCACTTGAACCCTAAACTGCTGGTAATAGCTGAAAGATTTAGATTTTACAAAAGGAACAGTCAAAAGATGAAAGCCTTTCTGAATACATCGCAGAACTCCACAAACTTTCCCAATGCTATGACTTTGGAGATGGATTTCTGATGCATTAAGGGAAAGGCTTGTATGTGGCATACATGGTCAAAGCACTCAAATCAGGCTACAGGCAGAAAGAAACCTAACCTAAATGGGCATTGACCATTGCAATATTGATAGAGACTGCAGCAAAGGATGCAGCAGAACAACTGAACTTAGAATGTGAAATGCACAAAATGTCCCTTAAAGGTGCAAAATGCCAAAGATGTTATCAATGCGGTAAATCCTCCCATGATGCAAGTGACTGTTGGTTTAAAGAAAAAGTCTGCAGAAGGTTTCTCAGACAAGGTCACAGAGAGAGAGAGTGTGCAAGGCAGACAGAAAGCACAACTGAGTGAAAAGTCTCAAACACAAAACTAAGCAAGTTGCATAAGGTTACTGAATGTAAACAGAATCAGACAACACAGAGTCTGACAAAGGTGACCTGTCATGCCTAGAACTGCATAGTATTACTGAAGCAGATCGCAATATAATATGAATCATAATAGATACGTCTTGTGTAAAACTGAAAATGGAGCGGGATACAGGGTCAGTTTTTTCATAATTCCAGAGGCTGACTACACCAGACTGTTTCCTAAGATAACATAAGAGAAGACCTCAGTGATGCTGAAGTCCTACACAGATGAAAAAGTGTCTCTCAAAGGCAAACTGAAAGTGAAAAAGACATATGGAGGCCAAACACAGCAGTTAGAGCTTTATGTATTGAAAAGTGGAGGGCAAGCACTTTTCAGACATGAATGATTGAGAAAAATCCACCTGGACTGGCACTCAATCAAAGCTGTCAGTGTGGCATCACAAGAACTGGACCATTGACGTACACAATGGATGTTGGAGATCAGACATGGAGATGTCATGTGGACCAGATACTGTATGCTCAGCCGAAGAACACAGCTGAGTCAGCTGCATCCAACAAGGCAGACACCTCATAGTCACCAGACTTACTGACAGCAATGTGACACTGGAAACCAAGAACGCTGAATTAGACAAGACACCTACCAAACCAGATGTCACTCCACAGGTCCAGATGCACTATCCTGAAAGAGACAGCGCACCATCCAGAGGACTGAATCTTTAGAACTGTGAAGCTAGTTATGGACTGTTATTGTGTAAGCATCTTTATCTTTCATGTTTGTGAAAAGGGAATTGAATGGTGCATTAATCTAAATGGGGAGGAAGAGTAATATATGGATCTATTTCCTTTAGAGTAATGTCCATCCCACTGAGCACTACATATTAATCTGTTGTCTATGCATGTGCATAGTTCTTTCCCGCTCTCTTGTTGCAATGTGAATACACCAGCTAATGCCATCTTGCACACGTGTGCTTTTATTTAATATATACATAGTTTTGCGAAGACACAAGAGGCCCTATTACTTTTTCAGTATTTTTCTGCAACTTCTCCTTTCACATGCCCATCTTTTGCCACTAAGAGGGTAATTTACAGAGGCGATTTAGTCTACCAGCACATCTTTGATGTAAGAGAAAACTGGAGAGCTCAGCAGCAATCTGGGTGGTGATGAGAAATGTCCGTGCAGTCAGCTCTGGGGGTCACAGGAGCTATGGGGCATCAAGCTTAACTGCTCTGTCACTGCACCGTTGCTTTCTGAGCTTGAATTTGCCAGCAGCCCAGTTGGGAACTCTCCTTGCCTCTCATCCTCATTCAGACTGATAACTCTCCACCTGCACTGGCACTCTTCTCTTGACAAGGATACTGCACCCCATTACTCACTGGTCCATTCCAGTTCTTTCTAACATCATTACCGCAGCAGGATTCAAATACTTCTGCGGAGTTGGAGGACCGATGCCAGACCTTGCGAGACTACACTTGGGGTGAGAGGGACTCTGCATTATATCCTTTCTGCTCTCAGATCTTCAGAGAGCTAAGAGAGCTCAGGGTGAGAGTCTGGCTGGTTAACTGATTAAACTTAATTCAAAACTCACAATTAGGTGTAAAATATTCTGAATATCTTGGAAAATGGAAGACACTACATAAATCTTACTCTTTTTTGTACATCTGAACAATGGTTTCTTTGAATCATGATATTTCATTATTTTATTTGTGGCAGTATTCAAACTGGAGAGCACTGTAGAAATGCAACTTTGTACACTGTTCGCAAACACGAGGAATTCTGCAGATGCTGGAAATTCAAGTATCCTGAAGAAGTGTCTCGGCCCGAAATGTTGACTGTATTTCTTCCTATGGGTGCTGCCTGGCCTGCTGCGTTCCACCAGCATTTTGTGTGTGCATGTTGTTTGTACACAGTTAACACTCAGAAAATTGTCACAGCAAACAAGTGCCAATGAGAACCTGTAAAGCACATTCCTTTTTTACTGAGACTTTTTAAGTCAAAGCAACAAAGACTCATTATTACAGATAAACCTCAAATATTAAAGGATGACACAGCTCAAAGCAAACGGTAAGCTTGATCCTACACTTAACGGTACACACAGAATGATGTATCATGCCTTTAGTACTCAAACAAACACAACAGGGTAGAAATACATTTACACATCTTCAAACAAAACATCAGTGCTGCACTGTTATGAAGGACCTAACCTACAGCAAAGCAATTTTGTACACATTTCTTACTGTTAACGCCTGTCAAAAAAATTGGCTCCTCATTTTTGGTAGTTTTCCTTTGTTTCCTTACACTTTCTTTCCAGTATTAAGACTCCCACAGGTGACATTATTGATGGTGCATCATGAAAAACATACCTGCAGTAAAAATTTTAAACCTCTCTGTTTTGAAAAACAATAGTTCTTACTTTTTCACAAACAAAAATACAGGCTTTACTAATTCTAAGCAGCATACACAAAATGCTGGAGTAACTCAGCAGGCCAGGCAGAAAGGAGTATCGTCAGTATTTCAGGCCAAGACCTTTCATCTGAACTGGGGGAAAAAAAGATGAGGAGTCAAAGTTGGGGGATGGGAGGAAGAAACACAAGGTGATAGGTGAAACCAGGAATTGTGGGGGAGGGGTGAAGTAACGAGCTGGGAATTTGATTGGTGGAAGAGATACAGGGCTGGAGAAGGGAGAATCTGATAGGAGAGGACAGAAAACCATGGAAGAAAGGGAAGGGGGGAGGAGCACCAGAGGGAGGCGATGAGCAGGTAAGGAGATAAGGTGAGAGAGGGAAAAGGGAATAGGGAATGGTGAAGGGTGGAGGCTTTGCCGGAAGTTCAAGAAATCAGTGTTCATGCTATCAGGTTGGAAGCTACCCAGATGGAATATAAGGTGTTGCTCCTCCAACCTGAGTATTGCCTCATCCTCTACTCTCACAATAAGGCAACACAGGTTGGAGGAGCAAAAGGTTATATTCTATCTGGGTAGCCTCCAATCTGATAGGATGAATAAAATTACTTTACCTTCATCACTGAACAGCAGGCAAAGCAGACATCAAGGATCAAGGACCAACTTTTTTCATGTATTGAGAATTTGCTCTGGTATCTGCTGAGTCAGTGGTGAGGAAGGCAAATGCAGTTGTAGGGCTCTCAGTATCAGTAACAGTGGTGTTAACTGTTCAGGCTAACAAAATGGTTTCTCTGCATTGTTATCATGAAATGGCTTCTCTGTAATGCTGTAATGGGATTCTGTGTCTCGTATGTTTGTGTTATGGCTCTGATAAGGGGAAAAATAACCAATGGAGAATTGTTATGCTATCTTGGCTGTGTAAGCCGAGCAGGAGTTTGGGGTCTTTTTTGGGAGGAGAACAAGGAGGACGGACGTGTGTGGAGCGGACAGTGGTTCTAGAGCGACGGATACTGGACGTCGGCGGTTCGGACGGTGGCCGAAGGCTTGGAAGGTCGTTGTGGAAGGATCCGGAGGCATGAGCTCCAATGTATTAAAATATGTGCATAAACTAACAAACTGATTATTACTTTGGTGCCTTTAGGTTATCTGTTTCTACTAACCCATCTCTAAGAAATCACTATAAAGTTGCAATTATTTACTTGCTTTTGGGTATTGTCTGGTATTTGTCTTGTGAGTGTGTACTGGGAGGGCATTACATCGTACTTACATAGAAGTATTGCACTGCTGGTGGGGCGACAGCTGTTTACCCTAGGCGAATGGGGGTCAACTGGGGGCATGGAGGCTACACAATGTTAGCGTTCCTTTCAAGAGGACTAGAATATAAAAGTAGGAATGTAGTGTTGAGACTCTATAAAGCACTGGTGAGGCCTCACTTGGAGTATTGTGGGCCTGTTGTTTTAGAAAGTGTGTGCTGAAACTGGAGAGGATTCAAAGGAGGTTCACAGAAATGATTCTAGGATTAATGGCTTATCATATGAAAAGCGTTTGATGGCTCTGGACCTGAATTCACTGGAATTTAGAAGAATGAGAGGTGACCTCATTGAAACCTATCGAATGGTGAAAGACCATGATAGTGTGGGTGTGGAAAGGATGTTTCCTATGGTGGGAGAGTCTAAGACCAGAGGACACAGACTCAAAATAGAGGGGAGTACTATAGCTGTTGAGGCCAAGTCATTATGTATATTTAAGGCAAAGGTTGATAGATTCTTGATTGGTCAGGGCATGAAGGGACGCAGGGAAAAGGTATGAGACTGGAACTGAGAGGAAAATTGGATCAGCCATGATGAAATGGTGGAGCAGACTCAATGGGCCACATGGTCTAATTCTGTTCCTCTATCTTATAGTCTTATGGTATGTTGGCACAACATGCAATAAAGAAACAATATTTAACAATGATAAAGATTGAAGAATTATAGTATAAACATAACATCAGAAGTATGGATATGGAATAAAATGAACCAACAAGTATTTACATAGATATTTACCTCTACTGTAAGCTTCTCAAAACGTTAACATTCAGATACTGCACTTATATCTTTGCAGAAACCTTTCTGCAAAAGTGCCTGGCTGCAGCATTTAGCCCAAGGCCCATTCTGTACGAAGAATATGGATATCTTTCTTTATTGATCCATCCAGTTTCTCTGAACCCATGGGAGTATTCTCCCCGTGCTCAATTCTTTAAAACATTCATCCATTCATTTATTCAGTAGTAATAATCCCCTGTAGTTCCTTTTGGAACTGGTTACAAAGATAGCACCTGCTTGACCACACACCGATCACGACAAGAACTTGAAGGACAGCCACAGGGAATACTAACAGTTTCAGAACAGCAGTGCACAAAGACTGTAAAACTCAACACTAAAGTTCTTGCTTTTTATATACATAGAAAAGTATAGCACTGGAACGGCCCATGATGTTGTGCCAATCTAATTAACTTGGTAATCAAATGCCCAACTAAACTAATCACTCCTTCCTACACAACGTCCTGCACATTTTTTGCCTATCTAAAAGCCCCTTGAACACCCTTAATTGTATTTGCTCCACCACTACCCCAGGCAGCGATTTCCAGGCACCCACCTCTCAGAATGCACACTTCCTTTGAACTTGCCTCCCTCACCTTAAATGTATGCTCTATGGTAGATATTTCAACCCTTGGAGAAAGATACCGGCTGTCTGCTCCGTCTAGGACTTTTATAATCTTATAAACCTCTATCAGATCTCTTCTCAGCCTCTGCTGCTCAGAGAAAACAACCCAAGTTTGTTCAACCTCATCTAATAGCACATGTTCGCTAATCCAGGCAGAATCCTCTTCTGCACCCTCTCCAAAGCCTCAATGTCCTTCCTATAGTGGGCCGATCAGAACTGAATGTAATACTCCAAACTGGAGTTTAATAAAGCTGCAACGTAACTTTCTGGCGCTTGAACTCAATTCCTTGACGAATAAAGGCAAGCTTGCCGCCTGTCACCATATCACCCTGTGTAGTCATTTTCAGAGCTCTATGGACGTGGACTTCAGCACTAAGTAGGGTCTTCCCGTTAACAGTATCATTGTTATTCTGCGTGCAGGCAGCAACCCTGCTGCTTCTTTAGCATTTGTTTGTTTTTTACAAGGCCAACTTACTAGCTCAATGCTCAATCAGCACGGATAAAAAGCAGGCAAGCGGCCAGCCGGATTTGAACCTGGCACCACTTCCCTAAAAGTCCGGTGCGGAGGCCACTACACCACCTGCTGGCATTAACAGCATACTGTCCCTTTATATTTAATCTCCCAAAGTGTAACACTTCAAATTTGGATGGGTTAAATCAATCTGCCATTTCAGCAAAAGCTCTGATATAACTCTGTATCCTTGGGCATATACTACACCATCCAAAACACTACCAATCCTTGCATGGTTTAAAACTTTCTAGCCCACCCATCTATGTTTTCATCCAGTAACACACAAGTAACAAGTAACAGAAATCCCAATGCAAACTACTAATCACAGACCTCTAGCCAGAATAAGTCTCATCAACAGCTACCTTCTGTTGTCTACAGGTAAGCCAATTCTCAATTCAAACGGTCAATTCACCCTGGACCCCATGCATCTGAAGCACCTGGATGAGCTTCCTGCGAAGGATCTTATCAAAGGCCTTACTAAAATCCATTGAATTATCCTTATCAGTCACCTCCTCAGAAAATTCCATCAATTGAGTTAGACACAGCTTGTCTCCCACAAAGCCATGCTGCCTGTTCCTAATTTAGGGCATGGTTTTCCAAATACTCAAATCCTATTCCTAAGAATCCTGTCCAGTAACTTCACTACTACTGATGTAAGACCTGCTGGTCTATCGTTTCCAGGATTATCCCTATCTCCCTTCTTGATTATGGAACAACATTAGCTACTCAGCAGTCCTACAGGACCTCACCTCCGGCGAGAGAGGACATGAAGATATTGGTTGAGTCCCGAACAATCTCATCTCTAGCCTTTCTCAATTACCATGATTTACACAACAGGGTTAGCGTTACCATGAATGTCAGGAAAATTGGAGTGGTGTCGTCTTTTAGGCCAGAGATTCTGATCCAAGCAGAAACTAGCAATTACATCAGTGATAATAATACACAAAGGAGAAATTGATACCAAAAACTATAATTGTTAGAAATATACAAGCCACTCATTGCACATAGTACATAAAGAAAACATTCTCTCCACGTCCGTTCTTTCTGAGCCTTTCAATATTCAATAGGTTTCAATGAGACTCCCCTCTTAAAATGGATTTTTGAAGGATATATACCAACAGCATCATAAGTTTTCTCTGCACAAATGTGAATGGACAACACTGTCTACAACTATCATAATTGTAATTTTCATATTGCAGAATTCCAGAAAACTCAAAGCTCATCCTTCAGTATTAACAGATACTAATAGCACTGTGATGTTCTGAGAGAATAGCTAATCTCGATTGGTCAGATTGTGGTGACCCACTTCCCAGCTCACGCGAACCGGTTCACAAAGTGGCGCGTGCCGGCATTGAGGCCGGTCCCAAAGAGGGTGCCAAGCCTGCTTCACCAGCAAGGGGAAAAGCCCACGCGTGGGACAGGACTGTGAATACGGTATTCCCACCTGGGGAGGGCAGGATCAGGAAGGCTTTAAAGCGAGGCCGCGAAGTTTGAATAAACCTCTTTGCAACTGCAGCTCACTGACTGCGTGTCGTTATTTCAAAGCTGTGTGAAGCACACCGCTACAATTGGTGATGATATTTGGATATTTGGACCGGAGATGAACGATGCCGCATCTGTTCATGCAGTTTCGTTAAAACCGCCAAGCTTCTGGACGCTGCGACCTCACCTATGGTTCCAGCAAGCAGAGGCCCAATTCCACATTCGGCAGATAACCTCGGATGCCACACGTTACTACTACGTGGTGACACTCCCTGGACCAGGAGACAGCCGCCCAGGTTGAGGAGTTCATACAGTCGCCCCCGGAGGAGGGCAAATACACAGAATTCAAAACCCTGCTCATAAGGACCTTCGGACTCTCGTGGCACGAGCGAGCTGCCCACTTTCTGCACCTGGATGGTTTGGGAGACAGGCCGCTGTTGGCTTTGATGAACGAGATGCTGTCCCTGGCCGGAGGACACAAGCCCTGCCTTATGTTTGAGCAGGCGTTCCTGGAGCAGCTGCCCGAGGACATATGCCTGCTGCTGTCCGACGCAGATTTCAACGACCCCCAGAAGACGTGCTGTGGAAAGCCAAGAAGGAGAGTGGGGCGTCCGTCGCACAGATCACCAGGCCACGCTCCCAGCAGCAGACCAGACCAGGCCCGGCAGCAGAGCCCACTAACCCCAAAGGCAGGGATGAGGAAACCAACAAACAATGGTGCTTCTAACACCAGCGGTGGGGCGCAGAAGCCTGCTGCTGTAGCCCGCCCTGCAAGTTCCCGGGAAATGCCAGGGCCAGCCGTCGCTGATGGCTACGGCAGCTGGCCATCGGGATAACCTCCTGTATGTCCGGGACAAGCAGTCGGGACGCCGCTCTTTGGTCGACACCAGAGCCGAGATCAGCGTCTTACCTCCGACTAGTTACGACACCTGCAACAGAGAACCGGGTCCCACCCTAAGGGCCATAAACAGCAGCACAGTAAGGACCTACGGCACCTGTACGGTGCGGCTACAGTTCGGCTCCAGCCGGTTCATGTGGGACTTCACACTGGCTGCCGTAGCCCAACCGCTCCTGGGAGCGGATTTTTTGTGAGCTCACAGCCTACTGGTTGACCTGCCAAGGAAGAGACTGGTACACGCCGAGACCTATCAAATGTTCTCTCTGGGTGAAGCCCAGTTGCCGGCCCCACACCTAGACTCCATTACGCTGTCCAACAACGACTTCACCAGAGTCCTGGCGGAGTTCCCATCGGTTCTGGCACCGCAGTTCACAGCAGCCATGCCCAGGCACGGCGTACAGCACCACATCCCGACACAGGGACCACCCCTCCATGCCCGTGCTCGGCGGCTTCCCCCGGACAAGCTCCGACTGGCGAAGGAGGAGTTCCAGAGGATGGAGGAATTGGGGATCATCCGGCGGTCCGACAGCCCCTGGGCTTCCCCCCTGCACATGGTGACCAAAGCGACAGGGGGCTGGAGACCATGCGGTGACTACCGCAGACTGAACGAGGCTACAACACCGGACCGCTACCCTGTGCCGCACATTCAGGACTTTGCAGCAAACCTGCACGGCGCACGGATCTTCTCCAAGGTAGACCTCGTCCAGGGATACCATCAAATCCTGATGCATCCGGACGACGTCCCCAAAACGGCACTCATTACCCCGTTCGGCCTTTTCGAGTTCCTCTGCATGCCGTTCACCCTAAAGAATGCCACATAGACGTTTCAGCGGTTAAAGGACGCGGTGGGACGCGACCTGGACTTGGCTTTCATCTATTTGGACGATATCCTCATAGCCAGCAGTAGTCATCAGGAGCATCTGTCCCACCTCCGTCAACTCTACGCCCGACTGAGTGAATACGGCCTGACAATCAACCTGGCCAACTGTCAGTTCAGGCTCGACACCATCGACTTCCTGGGCCACAGGATTACTAAAGACGGGGTAACCCCTCTGCCCACCAAGGTAGACGCGGTCTGCCATTTCCCCCGACCCAACACAATCAAAGGCCGTCAGGAATTCGTGGGTATGGTGAATTTCTACCACCGCTTCCTCCCTTCAGCTGCCCGAATGTTCGCCCTAATGTCAGGTAAGGGCAAGTACATTACCTGGGACGAGGAGTCCGCCGCCATTTTCATTAAAACCAAAGAAGCCTTGGCAAACACCGCGATGCTAGTGCACCCCAGAACGGGCATCCCTACCACCCTCACAGTGGACGCATCTAACACAGCAGTCGGTGGGATACTGGAGCAACTCATCGAGGGGCGCTGGCAACCCCTGGCGTTTTTCAGCAAACACCTGCGACCACCCGAGCTCAATTACAGTGCTTTCGACCGGGAACTGTTGGCGCTATACCTGGCAATCCGGCATTTCAGGTACTTCTTAGAAGGTCGGCCCTTCACCGCATTCACGGACCACAAACTTCTTACTTTGCGTTCACGAAAGCATCCGACCCCTGGTCGTCCCGCCAGCAGCGACATCTGTCCTACATCTCCGAATACAGGACGGATGTCCGGCATGTCTCGGGAAAGGACAATGTCATGGCGGACACCCTCTCCCACCCTAACATCCAAGCCCTGTCCCAGGGGGTAGACTATGAAGCGCTGGCGGAGGTGCAGCAGGCAGACGAGGAGATCCCTAGTTACAGGACTGCAGTCTCTGGTTTGCAGCTCCAAGACCTCCCTGAAGGCCCAGGTGAGAGGGCCCTACTCTGTGACGTCACCACTGGCCAACCCCACCCCGTCGTCCCGGCAGCCTGGCGGTGGCGCATTTTCAACTACATTCATAACTTAGTGCACCCCTCCATCAGGACAACTGTCCGGATGGTTTCCAGCAGGTTCGTTTGGCACAGACTCCGCAAGCAGGTCAGTGAATGGGCCAGAACGTGCATGCACTGCCAAACAGCCAAGGTGCAGCAGCACACCAAAGCCCCACCGCAGCAGTTCCATCCCGCCCACCAGCGTTTCGACCACATTCATGTGGATATCGTGGTTCCCCTGCCAGTGTCGCGAGGAGCGTGGCACCTCCTGACTATCATGGACCGGTTCACAAGATGGCCAGAGTTGGTCCTGCTCACTGACACCACCTCCGAATCTTGTGCCCGGGCACTGATTGCCACCTGGGTATCTTGCTTTGGTGTACCGGCCCACATTACCTCTGACAGAGGCGCCTAGTTCACTTCCAGCCTGTGGTCCGCTATGGCCAGCCTTTTGGGGAATTAGCTGCACCACACAACTGCCTACCACCCACAGTCGAACGGACTAGTGGAGCGTTTCCACCGTCACCTGAAGTCAGCTCTCATGGCCCACCTCAAAGGGCCTAACTGGGTGGACGAGCTTCCCTGGGTCCTACTCGGAATCCGCACGGAACCCAAAGAAGATCTGCACACCTCGACGGCCGAGTTGGTGTACGGCGCACCCCTGGTCTTCCCAGGAGAGTTCATACCAGCCCCAAGGGGGCAAGAGGAAGAACCTGCAGCAGTCCTGGACAGACTACACGAGAGGCTCAGTAACCTGGCCCCCATATCCACTTCACAGCATGGGCAGAACCCGACCTGCGTACCCAAAGACCTGCAAAACTGTAAGTTCATTTTTGTATGACGATGCAGACATCGGGCACCACTACAGCGGCCCTACGAGGGGCCGTTTACGGTGATCAGAAACAATGGGTCCACATTTGTGCTGGACATTGGGGGGGAAAGAGGAGGTTTTCACAGTGGACCGACTCAAACCGGCCCATGTGGACTTGGCGCAGCCGGTCAAGATTCAGGCACCGCGGCACAGAGGCAGACCTCCCAAACAGGGACCGACCCAGACTGAGGACATTGGGAGGTGTATCGCCAGTTCTGGGGGGGAGTTATGTGTCGACCCACTTCCCAGCGCACTCAAACCGGCTCACAAAGTGGCGCGTGCCGGCATTGAGGCCGGTTCCCAAGAGGGCTTCAAGCCTGCTTCACCAGCAAGGGGAAAAGCCCACGTGCGGGATGGGACTGTGAATACACATTCCCGCCCGGGGAGGGCGGGATCAGGAAGGCTTTAAAGCGAGGCTGCGAAGTTTGAATAAACCTCTTTGCAACTGCAGCTCACCGACTACGTGTTGTTATTTCAGCGCTGCGTGTAGCACACCGCTACAAGATGATATTTCATGTATGTTGAAGCCAATTTCTGCAAAGAAAGCCTTAAACAGCAACTAGATAAATTACTGGATTGCTTTGTTTGTGGTGACACTCAAGGGACAGATATTGGCAGAACCCTTGGAATAATACTATGCTGATGCTGTGCCAAGAAATCTTTTATGCCTGAAAGGGGATCACATCATCACTTCTAAAAAGTGCAGGAATCTCTCAGTAAAGTATGAAAGTGTCATCTTAGATTAACAGTGAAGACTCAAGAGTCGAAGTTGATCTCACAATCTTTTGACACAGCCAAAAGCACTGCCACCAAGCCATAGCCTACTGGATGCAAATTAGGACAGAAGCATAAAATAAATTTGTAAACCCAGGAGATTCTGCCGATGCTGGAGGTCCAGAGTAACACACACAAAATGCTGGAGGAACTCAGCAGATCAGACTGCATCTATGGAAAGGAATAAAGAGTTGACATTTCGGGCCGAGACCCTTCGTCAGGACTCTGAAGGGTCCTGATGAAAGATCTTGGCCCAAAACATCATCTCTTTATGCAGCTTCATCAGCTGAATATAACAGGCCTACTTACAAACACATGGCAAAAAAAAATATTTTGCTTTGAGCTGTTTAAAAAAGGAGGATTTCCCATTCTACTTCTCTAACAACACAATTGACAACATGGCTGGCTCTGGGTCCTTCAGATAATTTTTCACAAAAGCAACCTCATGACCATGGGAAGATTCCTATAAGCCAGAGGAATGTGTCCATGAACAGCATCTGATCAATATACAAGAATGATTTTGCATCAAGGACAGATTTATTAGGATTGAGCTAGATGCAGTTCTGATGGAATTTGCCTGCTGTGCAACCACAGTAAAGCTGTGCAGATCAAAACACTAACGAGGGGTGGTGGTCGATGGTGGAAGGATCCCTTAAGTAACAGAACATAGTCTTGGAATACTAATATAAAAGCCTAGACTCACATAAGGAATATGTCATTCGGTTTAAGAAAGCACCAGCAATATTCTCCATGTATCCAGTTAGTTGCATTTTTCTTTCTTTCTTCCTAGTACCGCTCCACTCTTAAATTTTATTTATTTTACTTGGAGATACATAATTGCTTTATACTGAAAGCAGGTAGAAATGACTTACATTCAAACTTATGTTGAAATTAAAGTGGCTCACACAGATATAAAATTCCCTTTACCTTACAACCATACATTCAGTAAACGTGACAAAACGAAGATGAATTGAAGATTTGTTTGTATACACTGTCTCATCTCAAGCTTACTACAGATATTTAAACCTACAATTGCAGCTTGATCAATTTACTTCTAACACAGGGAAGGGGGTGAAGATAGATAGCTTTATCGACCAGCTTCTGGACAATTACCTTAACATGGAAGCTATCACTGGGAAATCTCACCATTTGCTGTGGTCAGTTGTGACACAAGTTTAAAGTCAGTTAGATCAGTGAGATCTGGGAAGGGAGCCTGCATGTCAGAGTATTTATTCAGCTCTCTGGAATTCATTGCACCTGGATGTGCCATGCTTTTCCCTCAATCCCATTTGCATTTGATTAATAATTTGTGGTTTCTCCATATTCTCCATATCTGCTCCTAACTATCTGCCTCTGTAGAAATTGGTGCAATGCACTGATTAGTCATCTTTGGCATTTCTTCATGCTCATGTGCACTCCTGACACTTCATTTCTCACTAGACCCCATCTCATTCTGATTAGCCTTTTGCTTCTGTGCTTATACAATTTCCTCACGTTGTCCCTTAATGATTACAATTTCATCTAATCCTAAACTCCTTTATCATTTCCATATATACTTGGTTCTACTGTTTTTCTGTATGCACTCTTATAAAATTCTTTACACAAGGTCCATGTTATATACAATTACAAGACGTGAGATTGTCAGTGATGTTGTGGACATTTATTGCAACTTCCTAAATTTTAACAGGTGTATGCTTGCCTGGGTAAAATATGTCACTTTAAAGTTTTGAACTGGTAAATTTTTAACCTGCTGACTGCTCATCTCGGCTTTGCTCTTTTCACAATGAAATTATTTTGGATTAGCAGGTGTATTCGACTTAGCCTGCCCAGGGCATCAAATCTCGCATTCTAAACTTTCTGCTGGTGTTGTAATCCATTAAGGCATTCACTCACATTTGGCACTTCAGAATCAACTGTGCAGATGTGTAGATTCAGGCAAATCACACCAAGAACAAGGTGGGGAAACAGCAAAGAATTGCAGAAATAACTGTTGACTTAATATAGGCACATTGGATGACATCTCCTGGCTTGCCACTCACTGGCTCTTTCCACTGGTGATGTGTGCATCTCAAACTTCCTCTCAGCCCATTCACACATCCCACACAGAGCCAAGAACTCCATCCAGAGGACTCCCCCCATTCGACAGTCCAGGCAAGCTGGAAAATCTTGGCAGTGCTAGGCTCATTGTTTAACATTGCCGTAAAGATTGGGAGATTCAAAGTGTTAAGGGTAATCAACAATGAAGAATCTTGAATGATACACAGAATGGGGGGGGGGGAAGAATGGAGATCAGCCCCAGCTTCAAATGGAAAAATAAAATATCCCCAGGTAGCAGCCAGGTTCAACAAGTAGTTAAGAAAGTAAATGGCTTTTTGCGGTTTATCACAAGGGAGTTGGAATTTAAGAATAGGGAGGTTTTGTAACAGGGTGTTGCTGAGGTTACACCTGGAATGCAATGAACAGTTTTCATCCCCTAATCCAATAGCGGATATAATAACATTGGAGGCAGCCCTAGTTGATTCTTGAGATGAGAATGATGTCTTAAGAACAGGGGCTAGACAGTTAAAATATATTTGGAAGATTAAAAGTGACCTTATTCAAACATATAACATATAACCCTGAAGGGAACGGCAAAGTAGATATTGACATGTTTTCCTTAGTCTTGACCTAGTCCAGAATTTGCCATGCTCCTGGCCAAGCTGTTCCAGTATAGCTACAACAGTCCATGTGGAATATTGCAATTGACCTATGGTTGATACTTTAATGAGGATGTAATACTAGAAGTAGAGGAAATTTAGAATTCCCTTCTACAAATAAAATTTATATTTAGCAAATGCTAATTCTAATTCTGAGGCTAATATTTTTGTAAACTAAACACATTAAAGGCTATGAAGAACTCCGGATATATGGAGCTAGATCACAGGTCAACCATGATCTCTTTGATCATACTCAAAGAGCTAACCAGACTACAGCTGTTCCTATTTTACCATGTTTCATTGACGGCTCTCTGAGACATTGGTTATGATTTAGCCTATTGCAAGAAACAGGCAGCCAGTGTTGCAACCATGGAAACTATTTAGATATCCAAGTTAAAAGTTGGAAGTTCAAAGTAAATTTATTATCAAAGTACATATATGCCACCATATACCACCCTGAGATTAATTTTCTCATGGGCATCCACAGTAGATATAATACAATTGAATCAATGAGAAACAACACACAAAAACTGACAGAGACAAACTGTGCAAATACTAAAATAAATATAAATATATAATAAATAATATTGAAAACCTGAGTAGTGTTTGAAAGTGAGTCCAGAGGTTGTTGAATCAATTCAGTGTTGAGGTGAGTGAGGGTATCCATGTTGGTTCAGGAGCCTAATGGTTGAAGGGCGATATCTGTTCCTCAGCCTGGTGGTGTGGGACCTAAAGCTCCTACACCTCCTTCCTGATGGCAGCAGCGAGAAGAGAGCACGGACAGGAAGGAGGAGGGATCCTTGATGATGGATGCTGCTTTCTTGTGACAATGCCCTTGTGCTCAATGGAGGGGAGGATGGATTAGGCTGTATCCACAACTCTCTGTAGGCTTTTCCCTCCTGTGGCTTAATCAGACAGTATACCCTCCACTGTGCATCTATAGAAGTTTGTCAAAGTTTCAGATGACATGCCAAATCAGCACAAACTTTTAGGAAAGTAGAGGCACTGCAGTGCCTTCTTTGTAATGGCACTTATGTATTGCTCCCAGGACAGATCATCCGAAATGATAATGCCAAGGAATTTAAAGTTGCTGATCCTCTCCACCTCCAATCCCCCAATGAGGACTGCATCATGGACCTCCAGTCTCTTCCTCAATAATAAACTCCTTGTTCTTGCTAACGTTGGGTGAGAGGTTGCTTTTATGGTACCACTCAACCAGAGTGCCATTTCGATTTAGAAATAAAAAAAGGAGACAAGTGAATAAGATGAAAAGGGGACACTTTGGAAAAATTATTCAAGAGGCAGGGGAGTTCAACATAATCAGTGACACAAGAGATGCTGCAAACCTTGAGCAACAAACAAACTGCTGGGGGAATTCAACAAGTCAGGCAGCATCAATGGAGGAAAATGAGCAGCCAATGTCTCCGGCTGAGACCCTTCACCAGGACTGGAAAGGAAAGGGGCAGAGGCCAGATTAAGAAGGTTGGGGGAAGGGGCAGAGTACTAAAGAACTGGAGAGCAGCAAAGATCACAGAGAGGGAGCAGTGAGAGAGGGTCTCACTGAATTAAAGAGAGGAGGAAAACACTTTCATGGAAGGCATAACCCAGAAAGACTTTCCAGTGATCTGCAGATTTTCTAACAAAAGATCATCAACCTTCAAATTATATTTATCTCTCCCCAGATGCTTTTTGCTGGAATCTATATTCCTTTATATCTTACATTTTCTTTTTTTTTCATTTTACTGTATTTCAGCGTGAGTGCATTGAACTAGGAAGTACCCCAGTTTAATGTGGCTGTTCATATAAATATATTTAGTGGACAAAATGATGGATCAAATGGCAAATACATAGTGGGAGATACTTCAGCATGAGAGTCACCATGCATTTGTGTAATTGAGTTTAAAGTAGTAATAAATAATATTTGAAAGGCAAAGAAACGTAGAGGAGGCTTGACCCAAAAGAAGAGCTGCACAGACGATTGAGCACTAAATGACATTTTATTGATAAAGTGTTGAATACTAGGCTATGAGGGGGCCACAGAAAAAGAGAACAGATACTCAATGCAAGGGGCAACAAGGTAACTATACATTGGGAGCAACTGGTTGAGGCTGGCTGGTTCGATGGGTAAACAAGGGTTTAAATAGGCTGCAGGTGATGAGTTGGAAATGGGTGGCAGGTGACCCCGATGGCCGGGTGTAGGCGGGGAGGTGCCAGCCTGTGCAGGCCTGACAGGACCCCCCCCCCCCTATGGCTGGTACCCAACAACACATGATAATCTGGATGGGTCTGTTGGATCACTTTGATGAGTGATGGATCCAAGATGTAATTGGACAGCACCCAAGACCTCTCCTCCAGGCCTTCCCAGTTGATCAAGTACTACACAGCCTGTTGACGATGATGTGAATCCATCAACCAGTGAATGGTATACCCTGGACCGACTTCCACTATCCTAGGTTCAGGTTGAGTGGTCCATGGATAATGGGCTTGAGGCAGGACATGTGGAAGATAAGTATGATCCTGAGGGACGTTGGCAGCTGGAGATGGCAAGTGACTGGATTGATGTGATGGGTGATCTTGAAGGGCCCAGTGAACCAGGGCGAGAGCTTGCGGGAGTTGGTGAACAGGGGCAGCGAGACACGATCCCCAAGCTAGGATAGTCTGGCTGGGCACCTCCAGCAGGTAGGCTGGCAACAGTAGGCACAGTATTTGCAGAGCATTCTGGCATTGGCGAACCAGGGGCCTGGCAGACAGGACTTCTGCAGTTGTCTCCTCCACGAAGGGGTTGGTAGCCATGAAGCTCTTCAAAGTGTGACAAACCTGTGGCAGAGGAAGTGTATAAATTGTGGGACAGTTCGGCTCAGAGCAGATACTTCTTCCATCTGGAAGGGTTAGAGGCAGCGAGACATCACTTCTCCACTTGCTGATTGGCTCTTTCTGACTGACTATTGGTCTGCAGGTGGCAGCCAGAGGACAAACTCGCTGAGGTGTGGAGGAGGGAGCAGAAAGCTTACCGGAAACAGGAGACAAATTGTGAGTCCTGGTCTGACACAATGTCTTGAGGGAAGCTGTGGAAGCAAACTACATGTTGGGGATCAGGTCTGCTGTCTCAGTGGCTGACGGAAGTTTGAGGAGGGCAATGAAGTAGGCCGCCATTGAGAATTGGTCCACCATTGTACCCCATCGGAATATGGCTAAACCGTGATGAAACCCATGGTAATACGGGTGTCATGCATTTCCCAACATGCAGTTCACCTCCACAGCTTCCCTCAAGACATTGTATCAGACTAGGATCCACAATTCATCTCCCATTTCTGGTAAGCTTTCTGCTCCCTCCTCCGCACCTCAGAGGGCTGCTGGTTAGAGGAATTGGACTGGGCATATTGAGGACAGGCAGCAACAAACTGACATACATCTGCAATCATGGTGGGCCACCAGAACTGGCGTCACAGAAAATCCAGTCAAAAATACACCTGGAAGGCTGGAAAAGGGTGAGGAGTAGACCCACCGGAGTGTCACACAGCACATGGCCGCCAGCACATACATGGGATTATCAGGTGTGTCAGCCAGAGCAGGCTTGTGCTGTTGAGCCAGGCGGATCTGGTTCTGAAGATCCCAGGACAAAGATCTGGAAGAATGGATTGATGGGCTGAGGGTCAATGCCCGTTTCTGCATGGTCAAATTGTTGTGACAGGGGTCCACCTAGTGTTCTTGCAACCGAATAGGTAGGAGATGATGAAGTTAAATTGCTGTAAGAAGAAGTCCTAGCGGGCCTGACATGGGTTGAGTTGGCAGATTTGTTGTATGGATATGAGATTCTGATGGTCAGTCCAATCAGAAGGGCTCGGTGTTTCCTATCAGCCAATGTCTCCATACCTCCTACTCCATAATGGCGCTGTGTTGAGTTGAATTTGTGCAAGAAGAAGGCATGAGGGTGTGTCTTCCTGTCTGGTCCTCGCTGGGAGAGGATGACCCCAGTTCCCACGTCAGATGTATCCACTGCTACAATGAAAGGTCTGGAGGGGATCAGATGGCAGAGAATGGGAGTAATGGGGAAATGCTTCTTGAGCTCTTCAAAAGCATGGTCCACAGCAGCAGACCAGGTTATCCATGATTTGGTTAGGAGGTGAGAGGAGCAATGATTTGGCTGTAGTTCCTGATGAAACAGCATAAAGTTGGAGAAGCCCAAGGATGCTCTGGCTGTTTGGATGAGTGCGGGTGGGGCCATTCAACAAATGCACACACTTTCTCTGGGTCAATTATGATGCCTTGGGATGAAAAGACGTAATCCAGGAAGGAAATGGCTGGGGTGTGGAACTGAAATTTCTCTAACTTGCAGTGGAATGGTTTTCAAGGAGACACTGAAGGACTGAATGGATGTGACAGCTGGGTGTCCTTGGAAAGGCAGAGGTAGAATCCTGCACTAGCTGAGAACTGGGATGGTCGAATAAAATCTTGCTGTAGCACTCCTGTAGTCATTCTTGCCTTGTGTCTCAGGAGAGGAGATGGAGAACAGATGACCTCGGAGAGGGGTGGTGCCCAGGAGGAGATCTATTGCACAGTTGTGTGGTCTGTAAGGTGGCAAGGCACTGAAGGCAATGACTATGTCATGGTATTTCTGTGGCTGTTCTGTCAGGTCAAAGGTTTCCTCTGTCTGCATGCATTCAAGGGATGAAGTTAAATGGGGTTGCAGGCAGGTGGTCCGGTAATTGGGGCCTCAACTCAGCAGTGAACCGGATGGCCAGGCAAAGTGACAGTCGTGAGTGGAGTGACAGGGATAGTGAGAGGAGTGTTGCATGAGTCAAGCTGGAGGAATTGGATAGGCTTGTGGTGCTTTCTGATGCTCATGGGCACAGGCTGGTGTGCTTTCCTACCATCCCAGACCCCAAGGGACATCTGTCAGTGGCCGCGATGCAGAAGGGGTGAGGGATAGTTTCATTTGAGGGTCCAAGCTGCACACACAGAGTCCAGGCCAGAAAGTTGTCTGCAGCACCAGAATCCACCAGGGCATCTGGATGTTGAGGAGGACAGAGATGATGAGTCGGGTCCTGGAACAAGAGGACGGGAGAACCTAAGCAGATAGAAAACCCTCGTCTCTAAATAGCGGTGATGTACTAAGGACACCATGTGGGTGAATGCGGGTGACTGACTACTTTGCAATAACTGCACCAAGTTGCTTCTCCACACTTAAGGGAGTATTGGATTAAGAGAGCTCTCCCTAACTACATGAGTTCTGGAGACATTGATGGTGAGGGTCCTGCAGCCTGAAATGGTTCTGGAATGGAACTGGTGTTTTGGCTGATGATCTGGAGGGTTATCCCACAGACACTTGTCAATATGGAGGGCCAGAGCTTTTGAGGTCGGTGGGCATCTCCTGGTTAGACAGCTCAGCTTTCAAACATTCTGAGAGGCCGTGATGGTAGTGGGTCAGCAGAGCACCTGCGTTCCAGCTGTGGCTCACCACAAGGGTCCTGAATTCCATGGCCTAATCCAGCAAAGGACATGAAACTCGATGAAGGTGAAGCATCTGATCTGCTGTCTCCCTTCGACATCCCAAATGATCAAAAGTCCAGTGCATCTCAGCAGCAAAATCTTCATATTCATTGCAAGTGGGGGGGTTTTATTGTCCCAGTTCAGAGCTTGCCCAGTCAAAAGAGAGGAGAGAATGGCGACCTTGGCTTGGTGTGTAGAATACAGAGACAGCTAGAGCTTGAAATATAAGACGCACTGGGACAGGAAGTTGAAAGGAAACCTGCACACGGTGGTGTTCCCAATGTTCTTCCAGTTGGTAGATGTGCAATAAAAAAGGCTTGGTGAAAAGCTGCCATGCATTTTACAGATGCCACACACTGTAGTTCAGATCTGACAGTCAAAACCCTGGTACAATACTTATCAAACTTATTGGACAGATGTTGAAGTAGCACCAAAATACATCCAGAAGTAAAAATATATTAGGAGTTTTGACTGAATGTTCACTGACAAATTTTATAGCACTGTTAGCACACAGCATTAATCGTTGTGGAAATACTATGAACATTCCTCAACAGTTTACTACATTGGCTCAAGTTACTGATTGCCATTTTCAGTCTGCATCCTGGGTTACCATTCGACTGTTATGATGCAGCACAAAGCTGAATAGTGAAATTCCAAAAAATAATCACAGGACTCCAAAGAATGAAACAAATAAACATTCATTCGAAATAAGTGTGACAGTTCGGGATCTTTGAGGCAAATACGACTGCTAACACCATCTAGTGTGTGGGCAGGAAATAGCATGTTTAATCAGATCGAATGAATCAAAGATTTTAAAACAGATTGCTTATGCTTGAATCAAGAGTAAAGCATAAAGCACAGATGAAAGGTTCTGAACCCAAAATGGTGACTGTTTCTTTCTCCTCTCCACAGACGCTGCCTGACCTGCTGAGCTCCCCCAATGCTTTATGCATTGCTGCAAGTAAACAGAGTACTGTGGGTGATGGGAGAATTAATTGGGCAGATATTCTAGATATTCTGTTACTGTGAACTCTCAGCGTGCCCAAGAGCCACAATGTTTATTTTATTGTGGCCTCTGGCTCTGTCCTCAATTGGGATTCTGGCTCCATCCTCCACTAGGATCCCAGCTCCCTGCAATTCCGTCTGGTGGAGAGCAGCACGGTGGCTGTCTCAACAAAGACTGGATGCAAGCAAAAGCTTTGACAATTGATGAGATACCTAAGCTAAAACTACCATTGAATATTTGTGTGCCTTTTGGACCTATCAAAAATTATGAAAATAATGTTGAAATAGTATTATAAGTTCAACAAATTAGATCATGTTCAACATGACAGTAATCTTAATTCAGCATTCCCATTTACACCAATAACCATTCACCCCTTCATTATCAGAACTTCGTCTATTTTTGGAGAATAGCAATAACTTCAAACAAACTGGATGACCTGGATGAGGAAGTGGAGGGATGGGTTAGTAAGTTTGCTGATGACACAAAGATTGGAGGTGTTGCGGATAGTGTGGAGGGGTGTCAGAGATCACAGCGGGACATTGATAGGATGCTAAACTGGGCTGAGAAGTGGCAGATGGAGTTCAACCCAGATAAGTGTGAGGTGGTTCATTTTGGTAGGTCAAATATGATGGCAGAATATAGTATTAATGGTAAGTCTCTTGGCAGTGTGGAGGATCAGAGGGATTTTGGGGTCCGGGTCCATAGGACACTCAAAGCTGCTGCACAAGTTGGCTCTGTGGTTAAGAAGGCATACGGTGCATTGACCTTCATCAATTGTGGGATTGAGTTTAGGAGCCAAGAGGTAATGTTGCAGCTATATAGGACCCTGGTCAGACCCCACTTGGAGTATTGTGCTCAGTTCTGGTCACCTCACTACAGGAAGAATGTGGAAATCATAGAAAAGGTGCAGAGGAGATTTACAAGGATGTCGCCTGCATTGGGGAGCATGTCTTATGAGAATAGGTTGAGTGAACTTGGCCTTTTCTCCTTGGAGCGACGGAGGATGAGACGTGACCTGATAGAGGTGTATAAGATAATGAGAGCCATTGATCGTGTGGATAGTCAGAGGCATTTTCCCAGGGTTGAAATTGCTAGCACAAGAGGGCACAGTGTTAAGGTGCTTGGAAGCAGGTACAGAGGAGATGTCAGGGGTAAGTATTTTTATGCAGAGTGTGGTGAATGTGTGGAATGGGCTGCCAGTGATGGTGGTGGAGGCGGATACGTTAGGGTCTTTTAAAAGACTCCTGGACAGGTACATGGAGCTCAGAAAAATAGAGGGCTATGGGTAACCCTAGGTAATTTCTAAGGTAAGGTAAGGTAAGGTAAGGACATGTACGGCACAGCTTTGTGGGCCGAAGGGCCTGTATTGTGTTGTAGGTTTTCTATGTTTCTAAACTGTGATCAAGATCAGTTTCAAAGATCTCCCTTTAAACTTTAGGTTATCTTGCTAATGGCAAAGTATAAACATTGAAAATGGAAACTATGATACAGATTAAACATATAATGCTACAGTTCAAGAGCATAATGATAAAATGGCTGGAAGGGCACTTGGCTCTTGAAGTTATGCTAGAGTCCTACAAGTTTGCTTTAAATAAATCTTACCATTCAAGTACATTGCAGACTTGGAAAGCAAACACTAACTGTTTGATTATTTATGTGACATTAACACTTCAGTGTTAAGACCATGCAATCTATAATTTCACCAATTTTATTGTGAGGATAAATCCATATATTGATTGTTAACTCAATTTGACCAGACGATATGTTAAATCTCAAACTTAATGTAAAACTTTTACTCATTTGTTAAATCTATACCATGTTGGGGTCAGACTATATGCAAGGCGTGAGTTTCTCACCATAAAAGTTGTTTTCACAAGCTTTGTTAATATTGTTTTGTGCCCTAAACTGGAACTAAATTCTACTACATGTAAACTTGAAGCACAAAAGATGGAAGAGCGCTATAGTTGCTCAATAAATTAAGTTACTTATTGAAGAGATTTTACAAGTTGACTCTCTCAGTAACAAAGCTGGCATTTATTGTGCATCCCAAATTGTACTGAATGTCCATCTTCGTAAATCACCAACAGTGTTGTGTAACTTGTTGTGTCCTTTCATAGGACTGTCACGGGATTAGCACATTGCTATGAAACAAGAATCAGGTCTGATTAGGATGGAAGGTTTTTGATCTAAAGGGTATTTGAAAACTATTTAGTTATTCATTGCAATCTGACAACTTGCTGGAAATTTTTCTGAAAGCATGTCTTTTTCTTCCACATTTTTTTAAATTTGCCTCAACTTATAAAAGCGAGCAGTGAAGAATTTTCAAATGGGCATCTTCCATTGTTTCCAACCTGTTATCTTACTAATGATCCTTGTCATACCCAAAGGACATATGAAAAGGCAAATTCCCAATCAGAGACCCATTCCTTGTCATCAAAGAGCTGGAAAAACAATTGCAGATGCCAGATCAGTTTCTATGATGTCTGTGTGAAGATGGGAATTATACCAAAATAAAGCAAAGATATAGCTTCATGTTACACTATTGACAATAGAATTTTCAACTCTTTAAAACAAATTTCCCTGAGCAGCTCAGGTCAGAAGACTAGGCATTTGTTTTTTAATCTTGAGTTATAATCTTGAGCAATTGTGTAGGAGTCAAGATAACATCATTGGAACTTCCAAATTTCCAGTGTAATTAACTGCAAAGCATTTGGTATTTTTAATGCAAAGGTGCAGTGTAATGTTACAATTGGGCAAGGTTATAATATTTTCCCACCCATTTAGCTTTGGAGACCAATAGTAGATTGATTCCTGTGATGAGGAGGTTGCCATATGAAGAGATCTTTAACCTTAAGATGCTGCCCGAGTCTTGGACACATATGACCATTGAATCAATATCTGGTCATCCCTCTCTGATGCCATCCAGCAGAATCATAACCAAAGACATCAGCAACTCAGGTAAAGATGTGAAATAACTGCTGATGTGGCCAGTGTCACCTTAAGTGAAGAAGATGTTTTTATAAAGAGGTTCAACAGATATTTGTTTGGAGATCTAAAAAATTTCTTGCTGTATTAAGATACGTATGATTTGGCCACATCCATCAAGAAAAAGAATTGAGCAAGCTTCTAGGTCTATTCACTCAAAGCTAATTATGCTTCACAATCCACAAAAACTCATCTGTCAATGTACTGGAAAATGAGAAAGCTGCAATGGTACACATCAATAATATATATTACAAATCATAATTCCTCTTACATGCAACTTTTGATGAGCAGCATATATGGTTGTTCAGGTTTACATGATCATGAAGGAGCTCATCTATGTAATGAACATTTATGAACCAGAAATATGCTCAATAAATAAAAATAATTTTGAAGCTATGTAGTTTGATTTTGAAAAACGCAGCTCAATATGTCACAAACTGAGTAGCGAGTGGCTAACTACACTGTAGTGCAACATCTTAAGTATTGTTTATATCGGATGAGTGGGAAATGTGCAAATTTTTAGCAAAATAAATAAATGCAATCAGATGGATGGCGAAGCAGAACACCAAAGCCCAAATTCTCCTTGGTGAGTTGAATGCACTGATGTTAATTTTGCTTGCAATTGCATGGGGCTCAGTAGAAAATCTCACAGGATCCTGCCCTTGATCAGCAAAATATGACTATGATTTGTTTACATGAATTCACATCCATTAACAGTGGAGATTTGGCTAAAGCATCAGAAGATGACTTGCACCTGTAGACCTGTATACTAGGTGAATAAATTAGGAAGAATATTAGGAGAGGGAAAAATATATCATCTTTTGAGTTTATTTAGAAACAAATATCAAAAGCAGAGATATAAATAATATAGTCCTAAAGTATGAAGTATATCAGCCTGTCTATTTCTGCCTTTAGATCATAAGACCATAAGACATAGGAGCAAAATTAGGCTATTCAGCCCATTGTGTCTTCTCCTCCATTTCATCATGGCTGATTTATTATTTTTCTCAACCCCATTTTCCTTCCTTCTCCCCATAACTTTTGATGCTCTGATTAATCAAGAACTTATTAACATCTGCCTTAAATATACCCAACGACTTGGCCTGTACAGTTGTCTGTAGTAAAGAATTCCGCACATTCACCATCCTCTTGCTGAAGACATTTTCTACTTCTCTGTTCTAAGTTGACATTGCTTAATTCTGAGTCTGTGCCCTCTGGTCCTAGAGTCGTCCACTATAGGAAACACCCTGTCCACATCCACTCTATCTAGGTCTTACAATATTTGATAGGTTTCAATGGTAACCCCCCCACATTCTTCAGAACTCCAGTGAGTAAAGACCTGGAGCCATCAAACCCTTCTCATATATTAACCCTTTCATTCCTGGGGTCATTTCTGTGAACCTCCTGTGGACCCTCCCTAACGCTAGTACATCCTTTCTTAGATAAGGTGCACACATATGCTCACAAAAGTGCAATTGCAGTCTGACCAATGCCTTATAAGGCTTCAGCATCACATCCTTTGTATTCTACTGCTCTCAAAGTGAATACCAACATTGCATTTGCCTTCCTTACCACCAACTCTACCTACAAAGTAACCTTTAGAAAATCCTGCACAAGGACTCCCTTTGCACCTCTGATTTTTGAATTTTCTTGCCATTTAGAAAAGTCCACACCTTTCTCCTTCTGCCAAAGTGCATGAGTTCATGCATTTCCCTACACTGTATTCCATCTGCCATTTTTTTGCCCATTCCCCCAATCTGTCAAAGTCCTTCTGTAGACACCCTACTTCATCAACACTACCTGTCCCTCCTCCTATCTGTAAGCTTGGCCACAAAGTCATCAATTCCTTCATCCAGTCATTGACATATAACATGAAAAAGAGTGGTCCCAACATCGACCCCTGCAGCACACCACTAGTCATCAGCAACCAATCAGAAAAGGCCTTTGCCTCCTGCCAATCAGGCTATCAATGCTGGTACCTTACCTGTAATATCATGGGCTCTTTATCTTATTAAACAATCTTACATGCACCAACTTCTCAAAGTCCTTCTGAAAATCCAAATAAGCAACATCCACTGATTCTCTTTTGTCTATCCTGCTTGCTAGTTCCCCAAAGAAGTCAGGCTAATTGGCCTATAATATCCTTTCTTCTGCCTCCCTCCCATCTTAAGGAGTGGAATGGCATTTGTGATATTCTAGTCCTCAGGAACCATCCCAGAATCTAGTGACCCTTGAAAGATCATTACTATTGCCTTCAGAATCTCTTCAGCTACCTCTGTCAGAAACCCGGGGTGTAGCCCATCTGTTCCAAGTAACAAATCTACGTTCAGACCTTTCAGTTTCCCAAGCACCTTCTCCTTCATAATAGCAACAATACCCACTTTTGCATTTCTGGAATTCTGCTTGTGTCTTCCAAAGTGAAATTAATGCAAAATACTTATTCAGTTATTCTGCCATTTCTTTGTCCCCCATTACTACCTTTCCAATGGTCTGATATCCATTTTATTCTTTATATATCTGAAAAAGCTTTTTGTACTCTCTTTTATATTATTGGCTTGCTTACATTCATAGTTGATCTTTTCTCTCTTTATGGTGTTTTAAGTTGCTTTCTGCTGGTTTTTAAAAGCTTCCCAATCCTTTACCTTCCCACTAATTTTTGCCTTATTATATGCCCTCTCTTTAGCTTGTATTCTGTCTTTGACTTCCCTTGTTGGCCATGGTTGCCTCATCCTCCTTTTAGAATATTTCTTCATCATTCCTGCACTTTCCAAATATCCCCCAGAAACACCAGCCATTGCTATCATCCCTGCTGGTGTCCCCTTCCAGTCAATATTAGCCAGCTCCTCACTCATGCCCCTGTAATTCCCTTTACTCCACTGTATATCCGCTATTAGCTTCATTTTCTCAAACTGCAGGGTGAATTATATCATATTATGATCACTGTCTCCTAAGGATGCCTTTACCTTAAGCTCCTTCATCAAAACTGGGTCAATAATACCCAATTCAATCCTCTCGAGGGCTCAACCACAAGCTGCTCTAAAAAGACATTGTGTAGGCATTCGACAAGTTCCCTCTCTTGGGATCCAGAACCAACCTGATTTTCCAAGTCTACCCGCATATTGAAATCCCCCATGATTATTGCAGCATTGCTCTTTTCACATGTCTTTTCTATCTCCGGTTGTAATTTATAGCCCTCATCCTGTCATCCTGTTCGGAAGCCTGTATATAATGTCCATCAGGGCCTTTTTACCCTTACAGTTTCTTAAGTCCACTCTCAAGGATTCTACATCTTTCAATCCTACAGTATGTCAGCTCTTTCTAAAGATTTGACTTCATTTTTTACAAACAGAACCACCCCACAACCTTTGCCTGTCTGCTCGTGCTATCGATGCAATATGTATCTTTGAATGTTAAATTCCTAACTTTGACCTTCTTTCAGCCATGACTCAGCGATGTTCACAACATCATACCTGCCAATCTCTAACTGCATTACAAGATTATCTGCCTTATTCCATATACTGTGTGCATTCAAATATAACACCGTCAGTCCTGTATTTACCGCCCTTTTCAATTTTGGCCCCTGTTACACTTTAACTTATCCCACTGACTACAATTTTGCCCTATCATCTGCCCGAATTTCCACACTATCTGACTACAAACAGCACCAAATGCCCCATCCTCAGCACTATCACTCCAGTTCCCAACCCCCTGCCAAATTAGTTTAAACCCATCTGAATAACTCTAACAAACCTGTCTGCAAGGATATTGGCCCTCCTTGGGTTCAGATGTAACCCGTCCCTTTTGTACAGGTTATATTTTCCACAGGAGAGATCCCAATGATTCAGAAATATGAAAACCTGTCCCATGCACTAATTCCTTATCTACGCATTCATCTGCCATATCATCCATTCTTGCCCTCACTGGCAGCAATCCAGAGGTTTGCTGGAGATTCTGCTTTTCAGCTTTCTGTCTTACACCCTATATTTTCAAACTCAGGACCTGCTCCTTTTTCCTACACATGTTATTGGCACCACTGTTCACCCTCCCCCTGTAGAATGCCTCATACTGTACCTGATTGAGACATTCCTGACCTTGGCACCTGGGAGGCAACATATCATCCAGGTGTCTCTTTCACATCCACAGAATCTGCTTTCTGCTCCTCTAATAATGGAATCCCCTATCACAACTGCACTCCTCTTCTCCCCCCCATCCCTTTTGAGCCACGGAGCCAAACTCAGTGCCCGAGAAGCATTTACTGCAGCTTTTCATTGCCCCAATGGTATCTAAAATGGTATACTTATTTTTCAGGGGAACCACCACAGGGATACTCTGCACTGGCTGCCTACTCCCTTTACCTCTCCTGACAATCGCACAGGTACATGTCTTCTGAAACCTAGGGGTGACTACCTCCCTGTAGCTCCTATCTGTCACTTCCTTATTTTATTGTATTAGCCAAAGAGATGCAGCTCCAGCTGCTTAACAAGGTCCTTAAGGAGCTACAGCTGGATGTACTTCAAACAGATGTAGTTATCAGGGAGACAGGGGAGTCTCCCAGAGTCCCCGCATCTCACACAAAGATCATACCTCTACCTCTGGACTAGCTATGTACTTATGTAAAAAAAGAACTTCTAGAAACTTACTTAGAACCTCCACTTGTGCTTGCCCAAGCCTGCTCCTGCCTGACCCTGTTGACCCAAAGCCAAAACCATTCTAACACTACACCTCCTTTTGTTGTTGGCTCCAGGTTTATTGCAGCCCACCGAGAAAGAGCTGAAATGCAGCCGAACTCTCTTTAAGCCTCGCACAACGTCACCAATGAACAACTTCTCATGTATCCACCCCTACAAATCATCCAGGCCATATTCTCTTTTTGAGATGACCATTGGACAGGAGCTACACCATGTTCAGGAACTCTTATTATCCTCCAACTATCAGGCCCCTGAACCAGCCTGGATAACTTCAGCCATTACAACTGTGAACTGATTCCACAACCTACAGACTCACTTTCAAGGACACTTTGCAACTCATGCTCTCAGTATTTTGTTATTTCCACATTTTATCTCCTTTTTCACATTAGTTGTGTGTCATCTGTCAAACTTTGCTTATGTTTAGTTATTCGCAAATGTATTATAATATTTTTTTCTTTTTCTGTGAACGGTTGCAAGAACTTAAATCTCAAGGCAGTATTTGGTAACATATATAAATTTTTATAGTAAATTTACTTTGAACTTTTCTATGATAATGCCTTTAGTTCTCCTTCATTGGCTTCCTGGTCACCTCACATGTGTTCTCTACTCTTTCTTAATTATTTTAAAGCTTCTGAATGCAAATACACAAAACTAGTAGAGAAGTACTTCCTAATCTAAAACATCACAATTTTACAGGATACAAGACAGAAAGTATCGGAAATATTCAAGTCAGACATTATTCCTGAAAAAAGAAGCAAAGCTAACATTTCAACTCTGACAAATTATAAAGTTGACGTGCTTTAAGTGACAGCGAAGGCAGAATGGTGGAGAGAACAAACAGAATGTCGAAGAATTAATGACATAAAAGCTGGTGGAGACACAGGGGAGTGCAAACGCTGGCATCTGATTCAATGGGTTAAGCAGTATCCATAGCAGAAATCCTGCATTGTGACAATTCAGGTTGAAATCCTCCATTGAGACAAAGCTGTTGGTACTGGCTGAGGAAGGTGGTAAAGGTCCGTTAATGCAGCCAATCTGCCTGCAAGAGGTGTAAATATAAGGGGATGAGTGAGGGAAGAGAAAAGGGAACTATGCTGGAAATGGGTTTCAAGCAAGACAGTGAACAGTAGACGTGGTAATAATAAAGATAAGAAATGCAAGAGAATTCTTAAGAGAGAAATCAGGAGGGACGAGGTTGCTCTGGCAGACAAGGTGAAGGAGAATCCCAAGGGCTTCAAAGTTCAAAGAAAATTCATTATCAAAGTACATATGTGTCACCTTGAGATTCATCTGCTTGCAGGCATTCACAGCAAAACAAAGAAATACAATAGAATCAATGAAAACTATGCACAGAGACTGACAGACAACCGTGAAAAAAGAAGACAAGCTATGTAAATTGATTAACAAATTAATAATACTGAGAATATAATTTGCAGAGTTCTTGAAAGTGAGTGTATAGATTGTTGAATTAGTTCCAAGACAAGGTGAATGAGGTTATCTACACTGGTTCAGGAGCCTGATGATTGACGGGTAATAACTGTTCCTGAACTTGGTGGCGTGGGACCTGAGGCTCCTCTACCTCCTTCCTGATGGTAGCAGTGAGAATGGAGCTTGGCCTGAATGGTGAGGGTCCTTGATATGGATGCTGATTTCTTGTGGCAGTTCTCCTTGTAGACGTGCTCAGTAGTGAGGAGTGTTTTGTCTGTGAGGGACTTGGTTATATCCACCGATTCTTGTAGATTTCCATTCTTGGGCATTGGAGTTTCCCTACCAGGCCATGATGCAACCATTAGGAGTCTCTCCACTGTGCATTTAAAAGTAGAGACTTCTACAGATATATTAAGAACTAAAAGGATAGCAAGGGACAAAATTGGTCTACTTGAAAATCTGCATGGTCATCTGTGCATGAACTGAAAGAGATGAGAAAGATCTTAAATGGACCTTTTTGCATCTGTACTTACTCGGGAAATGGAATGAGACAAATCAGGAGTGAGGTCGAGGACCATATATGGATTACAGAAGAGGAGATGTTTGTTGCCTTAAGACAAGTTCGGTTGGGTAAGTCCCCAGGCCTGACATGTCCCCTTGGACCTTGTGTGAGGCTAGTAAAGAAACTGCAGGGCTCTGGTAAAGATATTTAAAATGTCTTCAAACATGGGTGTTGTGTCAGAGGACCAGAGGAAAGCAAATGTTGATCTACTGTCCATGAAAGAATCTAAGAATAAGCTGGGAAATTACAGCCCAGTGAGCCTGCCATCGGTAGTGGGTAAATTATCGGAAGATATTCTGAGGGATATTCTAAGATATTATAACCTTCCACAAATTGTTATCCCTGTATTTGGATAGATAGGGCCTGATTGGAGTCGTCAACATAGTTTTGAACAAAGTAGGATGTGTCTAACTGATCATATAAAGATTTTTTGATGAGGTTATTAAGAAATTTAATAAAGGAAAGACAGTGGACCTTGTCTACATGGATTTTGACAAAGTCCTGCATGGAAGGCTAGTCAAGAAGGTTCAGTCGCTCAGTATTCAAGATGAGGTAGTAAATTGGATTAGACATTGGCTTCACAGAAGAAGTTGGAGAGTGGTAGTAGATGGTTGCCTCTCTGACTGGAGGCCTTTGACTAGTGGTGTGCCACAGGGATTGTTGGTGTGCCAACAACATCCATTGTTGTTTGTCATCTAAGTCGATGATCTCGATGATAATGTGGGAAACTGGATTAGGAAATTTGCAAATGCAGCTAAGATTAGTGGCATAGTGGACAGCAAGGAAGGCTATCAAAACTTGCAGCAGAATCTGTATCAACTGGAGAAATGGCAGATGGAATTTAATGCAGACAAGTGTAAGGTGCTTCACCTTGAGAGGACAAACCAGGTTAGGGCTTAACACACCGAGGAGTGTGGCAGAACAGAGGCATCTGGGAACGCAATCCATAATTCCTTGAAAGTGACATCATGCGTAGATAGGCCCTTAAAATGAGCTTTTGGTACACTGGCTTTCATAAATTAGAGTATTAAGTACGGGAACTGGGATGTTATGTTGAAGTTGTATAAGATATTGGTGAGGACAAATTTGGAGTATTGTGTGCAGTTCTAGTTACATACCTATAGGAAAGGTATCAATAAGTTTGAAAGTATACAGAGAAAATTTACAAAGATATTGTTAGGACTTGAGGACCTGAGTTATAGAGCATGGTTGAATAGGTTAGGACTTTATTCCCTGGAGCGTAGGAGAATGAAGGGAGATTTGAAAGAGGTATATAAAACTATGTCTCCAAGAGGATCACATCCTTGTGGAAGGGTTTGGAGGCTTGCGTGCTTCAATGACCTGGAGAGCAATCTTGGCTAGAGTCAGGGCCCTGTGCTGTGACTCTTGGCAGGGTCACCCAAACCATACAGGTCAAAGGTCAAAGGCCAGACTAAGAGTGGTCCACCTGTCCTCCAGGTTTGGCGATTCAGCTCAGGGCCAACAACCCTGACAGGTCAAAAGAAATTGTTATGGAAACAGCAATGAAGAATCCTATACCTGTGTGTGATGGTATTCCTGAGTCTCCACCCGGGACTTGCACGGCTGACAGTAGTGAAAGCTGTGATGAAGCCCTGAACACCACCAAGTAAAGACCAAATTTGTTTTTGGAATGCACAAACCATGTACAACACTGACAAACTAGTGCGAGTAATGGCAGAAAGGTGTCATTACAACCTACATATACCGGGCGTCAGTGAAAGCAGATGGACAGGGTTTGGCAGACTAAAGGCAGCAACAGTAAAACTGTGTAATGCCCTGGTTCACATTTTTACTGTTATGCAGTAGGTATTTCATTTAGCATCTCTGTAAGAACAGTCTGTTCTGCTTTCAGCTTGTTAGGGTTATTGTTGAAGATAAGGGAATGTCGGTCATCCAGTTAGGATGGTGGAACTGGTAGAAGTTTCTAGAGAATGCTGGATGGGGGAGAGGTTTAGTGAGGAACACTAAGATTGGTCTTTTTTTTTAGGAGGGATGAAGAGAGAAGTTGCTGGATTGGGCCAAAGGGCCTGCTTCTGTGGTGCAGTGCTCCATGACTCTATAAATGCAGTGATGAGCACAAAACGACAGACTGGTGCAAACATAGTGGTGCTTTCTTGAATTATGCAAACAAAAATGTTGAAGTGACAATAATAATGCTTTGGTGCAGAGACATTCTCCAGGATGTCTGCTCTGGAGTATATTAGCCAGAGGGAGAGGTTGGATTGTCTGAATTGTTTTTGTTGGAGCATTGGAGGCAATGGGTCAACCTGACTGAAGTACATAATTATGAGGGGCATAGACATTGTTGGCAGTTCAATACTTTTTCCCATGGTGTAAGTATCAAGAACTAGAGGGAATAAGCTTAATGTGAAAGGAGGAAGTTTAAAGATGTGCAAGGTAAGTGTACTTTGCATGCAGAAAGTGGTAGGTGCCTGGAACATGATGCTAGGGAAGGTAGAAGGATTATCTGCAATGGCAATGTTTAAGAGGCACTTAGTGTTGTGGGCAGATAGAGAATAGAGAGTTTCAGCCTATGTGCAGGCAGATGGGATTACAGTAGTTTAGATTGCTGTCATGGTCTGTGCCAAGATTAAAGGCTGACAAGCCCCTTTGATTTTATGTACCTTCTCTTCAAGTATTATACAAAGGGGTTATATAGAGTGTGGATATATCAGCTGTGATTTTCCAAAATTTCCTAGATTCAAGAAAAGGTCAAACAGATTGAAAAACTTCAAAAGTAACACTTCTATTATGAGGATATGACAACAGTACATTCATATAATCATAATACATTTAAAGTCAGATGGTATTATGGAAAGGAAAACATGTTTGACAAAGGCATTATGGTTCTGAGGATATGAACAGTGTGGATAGTGGAGAGCTGGTACATAAGACACCAGCTGAAAGTTTATTACACGAGCTAAGAACATTTACGAGCAATAAAGGTCATTTTGTTGTTTACTGTAAAGGGAATAGACTATGTACAGTATGTCTTCCTCAAACTGTATAGGGATACAATTTTTGTTCTCTGACTTAAATAGGGATATACTCATTTTGAAAGGAGTTCACAGAAGGTTCATGAAATTGATTCCTGGGCTGCAGCGATTTATTATTGAGGAGAGGTTGAGTTAGCTGGGTTTCCGAGAATAAAAATTGATGTTATTGAAATAAGTAAGATTCTGAAGGGGCTTTGAAAGGTTTTTTTTTCATATGGAAATATAGAACTAGAGGACACAGTTTCAGATTAGGGTGATGCCCATTTATGGCCGAGATGAGAAGGAATTTCTTATCTCAGAGAGTTGCAAACCTTTGGAATTCTCTATCCCAGAGAGCAGTGGAAGTTGAATACATTTGAGATAGACTAAAACTATCTATGGTCATAATGAATGGCAAGTTAGTCATGAGGGGCTATCTGGCCTACATCTGCTCCTTTTCCTTATATCCTTAGGTTCTGATGCAGATGGTAATCACGTGCCAAGTCACAATCTGGCCCATTAATAATTACCATGAAATAACTGGCCATCACCAGTCAATCCATCAGCTGGCAAATCTAATACAAAGCCACTTTAGTCCCTCAATTATTTCAAGAGACAGCAAAGTGAAAAATCTATCAGCCACAATTTACGAAAGGGCTTAATTTCTTTTTATCTTTTATAAAGTCCTATGTGTGAAGGCAATTTATATTGTTACTCCAATTGATTTTTGATATGTGGAACATGGCCCAAGAAAAATAAATGTTCACACCAATACTTCTTCATCCTTTCACAAAAAAAATATTGATCAGAGATATTTGATTTCCTACTGGGGAATGTCAAGTGCTTGGCCCCCCTTTCCTTGAGTAACCAGGGTCTGTACAAATCACATCCTTCATTAAACTACATGAATGTCTATGAATCCTTCATGTCAAATACACCCGCAGGTGACATATTGCACAAGTGTTAAATAAAAATATATAAAACTGTACTTATGACTAAATCAATATCAAAGAGCCCAAGGCAACATCCTGTAAGGCCTAATGTAATGATGGAGAATTATTGTCATAAACATGACGAGCTAGAAATACTTGGCTTTGGATGGGGTTGTGTAATTGGAGCAAACCATCTGATGCACAGAGTGGATAGATATCACCAGCAGGCAAAAATTACACTCTGCAAGGTGCAGTAGGTTAGGATTGCTGCAGTATCCAAGCCGTGAACCATTGTGTCCAATTTGGAAAGATAGATAAACCCATGACAAGGTTAATATGACAAAGAACAGAAGGTTGTGATCGTAGAGTCAGAACATCAGATTGTTGTCATTAATAGAAAGCAGATGAACTATAGTTTGATCACTAAAGACCAAGAGGTCAAGGCAAAGAAAGAATGCTGTTTCTGTCAGGAAACACATGCAGGCTCTTCCTAGTCTCCATCCAGCTAATCGGAGTCACCCGCCACCCATTTCTAACACACCACCTGCAGCCTATTGAAACCCAGCTCTCGTCCATGGACCTGTTCACTCATATGAGCCAGCTGGACTCAGCCAGTTACTCCTAGCCTTCAGTTCCCTTGTTGCCTGTAGTGTTTAGTATAAGCTTTGTCTTGGTTTGTGGCTTCTTGTGGCTTGTCGTTTTGCAGATTATTATTAAAGTTAGCACTCGCAGTTAAATTGTTATTATTACTCTGGTTTTGGGCCAAGCCTCGTCTACATGCCCCGACACAAGATGGGTGAACCAGCAATTGACCCAGCAGAGTTTGTCCACCAAAAGGAAGTTTTCCGTCAACACAAATACACGATCCAGAAGCAGCAGGAAACCAGTGACAATTTGCCCACTACTCTCAACAGTTCTCCATTTCGATACTGCAACCCCATGCCAGTCAATTTCCCACCCCTCCCTCAAATGCCCTGGATTCTGCTGCCCAAATACTTCATTGGATCACCAACCTGATGTTGCAACTTCCTGTCCCACTACCTCTCACACTTTGAGCTCCAGCCATCTCTGTATGTTATGGACCAAGCCCAGACTGCCTCCATCATTTTTCATTTGACTTGGTGAGCCCTGTCCTGGACCACCTCAAACTGGGGACAATAAAGCCCCCATATGCGACCAACATGAAGACTTTACTGCTGAAATGCAGCTGGTTTTTGGCCAGCCGGGGAAGTGCGAGGGGGCCAGCGGATCAGGCATTTAGCCTGTGTCAAGGTTCATGCTTGGTGCTGGATTACACTTTGGAATTCAGGACCCTGCAGCGGAGTGCAGCTGAAATGCTGTTGGCCCACTGCCATCACAGCCTCCCGGAGCTTTACAAAAATGAGCTGTCCACCCAGGACATCCCCACCGACCTCGAAAGCCTCATCACTCGGACCCTTAAAATTGACAAGCATCTTATGGAACAACCCTCCAAATCATCAACCAGAAACCCAGTTCCATTCCCAGAGCGATTTCAGGCTGCTGGGTCCTCATGATCAATGCCTCCAGACCAGGCAGATAGAAGAGAGCTCCCTTAACCCTATCAAGTGTGTGAATGTCAGTGGAGAAACAACTTGTGTGATCACTGCAGAGCTACCGATCACCCACTCAACAATGCCCACTGTGTCTGGGAGAACAGCACCACCAGGTACCAACAAGGGAACTTCTATCTGTTAAGCTCTCCCAGCCTCTTGTTCCAGAAAAATAGCCCAACTTTCTCTCTCTGTCCTCCACACCCCATCATCTCTACGCACACAGGAGGCCTTGGTAGATTCCGGCACAGCAGGCAGCTTTCTGGACCGGACTCTGAGTGTGCAGCTTGGACTCCCTACTGAGCCTATCCTTCACCCAGCCTGCATCACAGCCGGGGGCCTGGGGCAGTGAGAGTGCACACACGGCCTGTGCACAGGAGCATCAGAGAGCACCGTAAGTCCATCCAGTTCCTTCTGATCAACTCATACAACACTCCTCTCATCTTGGGTTACCCCTGGCTCTTCACACAGTACCCTCACTTCACCTGGTCACCCAGTTTGCTGCTGAGTTGGGGAGCCATCTGCCAGACCACCTACCAGCAACCTCAGTTGACGTCACCACATGATTCCATGGAGGCCGCAGAAATCCTCTACCTCACCAAATTCCCACAGGACTACCATGATTTAGTCATTACTTTCAATAAAAGGGAGCCAGCGCCAGCTGCCTCAGAAGCCAGATGATCACATGATCAACTTCCTCCTGGGCACCAACCCTCCCCGAGGTCATTGGTTCTCCCTCTCCCCCCCGTGACCCAAGCCATGAATAACTACATCACCAAAATGCTACAGCATAGCTTCATCCAACCATCCAGTGTCATAAGGTGGGCTTTGCGGACAGACCCAAATGCAGGACACTGATACTGACGTACAGGGAACTGGACTGGACTAGAGTTAGGGACGGGACAGGACATAGACTAGGAGCTGGGACAGGAACACAGACTTAGGCTAGGACTTTGGATAGGAAAGTGGGACCAGGACAAGGAACTTAGAACTGGGAGCTTGGGCTTGAACTCCGAGCCAGAGACTGGACAAGGACCCAGTACCTGGATCTTGACTCCAGCTTGGACCCCGGAACAAGGTGAAGACATGACGTGGCTATAGGACTGGACGAGGCCTGGGCTCATCAAGGCTTTTCTGGGCAGAACGAGGTACTCCTTCTTAGAGCACAGGGCCGGGACCCTTCCTTGGACACCGGGTCAAGATGACTGCCGAAGTAAACTGCCGAGGAAGCTGACAGGGATTCTGATGAGGAGGGGAAGAGAACAGTCCTGCCTCAGGGTAACAGCAAAGACAGCCTGTTGGCTTACCCAACAGAGGCAAGGACAGGAAGGGACAGAGGTAACCGTAGGGTAACAGCAAAGTCGACCTGACTTACCCAACAGTGGCGAGGACAGGAAAGGAGCTCAATCCGGGGTGGATCCAAGTCTTGGGGCAGCCAGCAACCTGGACTGGCCCTGGAAACGGCTGAATCCATGCCTAGCTCGGAATGACAGACGGCCACTCGGCTGGCCCCGGAAACGGCCGAATCCATGTCTAGCTCGGAGTGGCAGACGGCCACTTGGCTGGCCCCGGAAATGGCCGAATCCATGTCTAGCTCGGAATGACAGACGACCACTCGGCTGGCCCCGGAAACGGCCGAATCCATGTCTAGCTCAGAGTGACAGATGGCCATTCGGCTGGCCCCGGAAATGGCCGAATCCATATCTAGCTCGGAGTGGCAGACGGCCACTCAGCTGGCCCCGGAAACGGCCGAATCCATGTCTAGCTCGGAGTGGCAGATGGCCATTCGGCTGGCCCAGGATACGGCCGAATCCATATCTAGCTCAGAGTGACAGACGGCCACTCAGCTGGCCCCGGAAACGGCCGAATCCATGTCTAGCTCAGAGTGACAGACGGCCACTCAGCTGGCCCCGGAAACGGCCGAATCCAAACCCCGATGACTGCTCCGACTAGAGACAACAAGACTCCATGAAGCAGTGGCCCTCCAACCAGGTCTAGAGATCACGAAGGGCTGCTCTAGCCTTCCACCAGCAGGTTGCTCCAAGGGAATACTGACGAGACAAACCAGTCTCCACACGCGAGTCCAGGGCCACTTATATCCCCAGCCCCAAGATGAGCATCAGGTGCCAATGATTAAACCCAACTGAAACAAATGACAGCTGGAAGACCCGGAGTCCGGAATCCACAGACCGGACCGTGAACCAGAATGCGGATTTCACGGACTGGACAATGACATCCAGTTTCTTGCCAGTGCAGGATTCTTCTTCGTTAAGAAGAAAGATAAGGGTTTTCTTTCGTCCCTGTATTGACTACTTTGGACACATCTGCAAGTTAGAAAAATGCCAGTTCCTTCCTGGGTGACGTCCTTTTACCCCAAGGTATAGTCATGGACCCAGAGAAAGTACACACCATCATTGAATGGCCCTGACCACGCTCCCTCAAGCAGCTACAGCACTTCTTGGGCTTCTCCAATATTTACCGTTGGTTCATCAAAAATCACAGCCAATGGCTGCTCCTTTCACTTCTTGCACCAAACGTTCTACCTTACAGGCAACCTGGTCCGTTGCCGCAGACCACGCTTTCAAGAAGCTTGAGACACTTCACCATCATTCCCACTCTCGCCATCCGAACCTCTCCAAACCATTTGTGGTGAAGGTGGGCACATTTGGCATGGATGCTGGGACCATCCTCTCCCAGCAAGAACCAGACGGGAAGACACATCTCTGTGCCATCTTCTTGCACAAGCTCAACTCTATACAGCTCCGTTATGGAGTAGGAGACAGGGAGCTACTTCAAATGGGCCTTGGAGGAATGAGACATTGGCTGATGGGGAAACACCAAGCCCTTCCTGATCTGGACTGGCCACCAGAATCTCATATCCATACAACAGACCCATCAACTCACCCATGACAGGCTCTTTGTGACCTCTTCTTCAAGCAATTCAACTTTACCGTCTCCTACCGACCCAGCTCCAAGAACACTAAGGCAGATGTCCTGTAACCATAGTTCAACCCAGCTGAACAGAGATTGACCCTCAGTCTTTCCTCCCAGATCCTCATCCTGATCATTTGGGACCTTGAGAACCAGATCCTCCATGCCCTACAGCACAAGCCTGTTCCTGCTGACACACCTGACAACCACACGTACCTGGCAGCTGTGTGCACTGAGGCACTCTAGTGGGCCCAATCCTCAACCTTCTCCAGCTATCCAGGCACAAGACATACTCTGGATTTTCTGCATTACTGGTCTGGAATCCCACCATGAATACAGATGCACTTCAGTTCGATGCAGCCTGCCCTCAAGGTGCCTAGACCAGTTCCTCTAACCAGCAGGCCTTTGGGCTCCTGTGGTTCCTGCTGGTTCCTCAACACCCATGGTCACATATTACCATGGGTTTTATCAAGGATTTTCCACCATCTAATGGGGTGATGGTGATCATTGCAGTGGTGGTCCAGTTCTCCAAGGTGGTCCATTTTGCAAACTATCAGCTGCTAAGATGGCAGACCTGGTTCCCTAACATGTAGCCCGTCTCCACGGTTTCCCTCGGTACACTGTGTTGAACCAAAGCCCACAACTTGCCTCCTGCTTCCAACGAGCCTTCTGCTCCCTCCTCCACACCTGAGTGAGTTTGGCTATCGCCTGCAGACCAACGGTCAGTCAGAAAGAGCCAATCAATAATTGGAGACGTTTCTGAGATGTTTTGCCACCTCTAACCTTTCCACATAGAAAAAATATCTGCTCTGGACCAAGCTCTTCCACAATAGACGCCTCTGCCACAGGAATGTCACCCTTTGATGTGGTTCATGGTTACCAATCCCCATTGTTCTCTTCAGAGGAGCTAACAGTGAGGTGCCACTTGCTAGGGCCTTGGTTTTCTGCTGCCACAAAACTTGGAAGAGTGCACAGAGGGCCATCCTTGCCGACCAGGCCAACCGCCAGTGATGTACAGGCAGTCTATTCCGGCCCGGGGACACTGTCTGAGTGTCTATCCGAGATCTGTCCCTGCACACCAATCACCCACAAGCTCTTACTCTGCTTCATTTGTCTCTTCAAGACTACTCATCGCATCAATCCAGTCACTTGTAGCCTCCAGCTGCCACTGTCCCTCAGGATCACTCCTACGAACCCTCCACGAGTCCTACCTCAAGCTCATTGTCCGTAGGCCACTCAACCTACCTGAGCCTGCACCTCTGGAATCAAGGATGGTGGAAGGCGGTTCAGTGTACACGGTTCTCCAGTTGATGGATTCACATCACTGTGAACGGGGCGAGCTGTCATTTGGGAATGGTCTGGCCTGGAGGAGAGATCTCGGGTGCCATCCATTTAATCTTAAATCCTTCACTCACTGAGGAGTTTCACTGGACCCATCTGGATCTTTCTAGGCCATTGGGCCCTGCCAGACCTGCACAAAATTGTTTCTGCTGCTCTGCCTTTGTGCTGAGCTTCCTCAACATGTTCTAATAGCTTCCAGCTAATCCATGGAACCCAGACAAGGATCAAAATGTTAATGGTTAAGTTTAGAAGCAACAGGGGTTAACATCTTTGTATAGTGACTGGAACCAAAATCTTGCCATCACACTCAGAAGGAACTCCAGGGCAATTCTGGATGAATGATTTTTTGAGAAGGAGAATGACCTTTCTCATTGGATTCTTCAGTTGTCCTGCAGTAATGGTTCCTCTGAGATCCCAGGGAAACAGACTTGAACAACATATAGATACCTACTTCACTGGAGAGATATCATAAATGGTGATTCTACACATTTTCCAAAGCCATGGAAGGGATAACTGACATCAGCAACCTTGTGGCTCCAATTACACTTGATAATTCCAATATCTAATATTAGACTCCAACCATAATAATCCAGAAAGAGATCATGGAAAATTAACAGATGGACAGTGAAAAAAATTCTCAAAACTATCTTGGGAAAGTTCCCTCTCACCCTCTTCAGTACTCTCCTTCTTGACTGTGTTCATCCTGAAGTGCTGAATGGATTGCCCATCTCAGCTTTCTCCTGAGATCCTCACCATCACTGGAAACAGGTTTTAGCCAAGACAACTCACTTTATGTGATGTGAAGATACAGCAATCACTCTGAGTCCAGGAATGTCACAGCTTTTGTAGTGAAGACCTGAGCTTCCAGACTAGTCGCATGTCTAGCCAAACTGTTCAGATACAGATGAAATTCTAAATCATATGCAAAACTTCCACAGATATGTCCTGCTCAGAAAAAGCAGGACAAATGCAGTTTAGACTCCTCTGAATAATTGAAGTGCTGAAATGTGTCATTATCATCAAGCAGGATTTACTCAGTGATGCCTAGTTTGGATTATTCACCACCACAGATTTCCCCTTCATAGAATCATACAACACCACAGCACTGAAGAAAGGCCCTTTGGTCCATCTAGTCTGTGTTGAACCATTAATCTTCCTAGTCCCAAGGATCTGCACCTGGACCAAAGCCCTCCATGCCCCACTCATTCAATGTACCTAACCAAATGTCTATTAAATGTGGGGATCAATCCCGCATCCATCACTTGCACTGGCAATTCATTCGACACTATCACCACCTGTTGAGTGAATATCCCCCTCACGTTCTCGTTAAACATTCCACTTTTCCCTCTTAGCCCACGGCCTCTTGTTAGTCTCACCCAACCTCAGTGGGAAATACCCTATTCATACCCCTCATAATTTTGTATACCTCTACCAAATCTCCCCTCAATCTTCTATATTTCTAGTGAATGAAGTCCTAACCTGTTCAGCCTTTCCCTACGACTCAGGTCCTCAAGAACTGGCAACATCGCTGTGAATTTTCTCTGTTCTCTGGCAGTCTTATTTACATCTTTCCTGTAGGTAGGAGACCAAAATTGCACAAAATACTCCAAATTAAGCCTCACCAACATCTTATACAATTTCAACATGGCATCCCATCTCCTGTACTCAATACATTGACCTAAGAAGGCCAATGTACCAGAAGCTTTCTTCACAACCCTAACTTCCTGTGATGCCACATTCAAGGAATTATAAATTCGTGTTCCCAGATCCATCTGTTAGACCGCACTCCTCAGTGCCCTATCACTCACCATGTAAGACCAACCCTGCTTGGTCGCCCCCCCCCCCCCCCCCCAAGGAGCAACACCTCACACTTCTCTGAATTAAATTCCATCTGCCATTTTCCAGCTCATCTTCCAGCTAGTCCAGGTCCCACTGCAAGCTCTGGTAGTATTCTTCACTATCCACTACACTCCCAATCTTGACGTAATCCGCAAACTAGCTGATCCAGTTTACCAGATCATTGAAATAAATGACAAACTACACTGACCCAGCACTGATCCCTGCAGCACACCACTAGTCACAAGCTTCCAGTCAGAAAGGGAAGCATCTACAACCACTCTCTGGCTTCTTCATGAAGTCAATGTTTTATCCAATTTACTATCTCATCTTGAATGCCAAGCAATCAAATCTTCTTGACTAACTTCCTTTTCAAAGGCCTTGCTAAAGTCCATGTAAACAACATCCACTGCCATGCCTTCATTAACTTCTCTGGGTAACTTCTTCAAAAATCTATAAGATTGGTTAGGCACGATTTACCACGCGCAAAGCCTTGATGACTACCCCAATTCATCCCTGTCTATGCACTTTGCAGGACCTTGTCACCCATCCTACCCGTGTTATCGTACCAATGTGGGCCATGACCTCTGCTGCTCACCCTCCAGTTGTGTTCACTTATGTACCATTTCAATTCCTCGCCTTTTATTTCCTACTTCTTCACTCAACCTCTCCCTCCAAGACTCTCTGCTTTCACACAACAGCACCTCTGCCCACACCTCAGCACTTCTCCTTCACACTCCATCTGTCCTGGCATTCACCAGCTCCCTCTCATCTCCCGTTTCTTTCATTCACCCACCTAACTTCACTCCACTCACACTCTTTGTGATATCACTGAAACTTCCAAATACCTCAGGGGCCTTGTATACCCTGACTGAGGTGTCCAAGATCACATCTCACATTCAAAAAGCAGGGGTTGGCCATTCAAGACTAGAGATTTCTTCATCCAGTCGGAGCAAACCTTGGTACTTTTTTAACAAAAAGAGAGTAGGGGGTCTCAGTCCTGAGTATATTTAAGAGATCTATAGGCTTTAAAGCAAGAGAATCAAGGATACGAGATTATTGTGTGAAACTCAAAAAGTCAGCCATGACGTTACTGGATATGGTGCATGCATGATGGAGTGAATTGTCTGCACCTTCTCATAAACCAGCCCACAAACCATCCACCCCACTGCTTCTCCCTAGCACACTCACCACCCCCCTGCCACCTCTGCCCAGCCCCCTCACCACTCTCCCCTCTGTCGCATCCCAGCCCACTCACCAGCCTCCCCACCGCCTCCCTCCCCAGCCCGCTCACCACTCTCCCCTCTGCTTCCCTCCAGCCCACTCACCACTCTCCCCTCTGCTTCCCTCCAGCCCACTCACCAGCCTCCCCACCGCTTCCCTCCCCACCGCTTCCCTCCCCAGCCCGCTCACCACTCTCCCCTCTGCTTCCCTCCAGCCCGCTCACCACTCTCCCCTCTGCTTCCCTCCAGCCCGCTCACCACTCTCCCCTCTGCTTCCCTCCAGCCCACTCACCAGCCTCCCCACCGCTTCCCTCCCCAGCCCGCTCACCACTCTCCCCTCTGCTTCCCTCCAGCCCTATCACCACTCTCCCCTCTGCTTCCCTCCAGCCCTATCACCACTCTCCCCTCTGCTTCCCTCCAGCCCACTCACCAGCCTCCCCTCACCACTCCCCAGCCTGCATACCACTCTCCCCTCTGCTTCCCTCCAGCCCTATCACCACTCTCCCCTCTGCTTCCCTCCAGCCCTATCACCACTCTCCCCTCTGCTTCCCTCCAGCCCTATCACCAGCCTCCCCTCACCACTCCCCAGCCCGCACACCACTCTCCCCTCTGCTTCCCTCCAGCCCACTCACCACTCTCCCCTCTGCTTCCCTCCAGCCCTATCACCACTCTCCCCTCTGCTTCCCTCCAGCCCTATCACCAGCCTCCCCTCACCACTCCCCAGCCCGCACACCACTCTCCCCTCTGCTTCCCTCCAGCCCACTCACCACTCTCCCCTCTGCTTCCCTCCAGCCCTATCACCAGTCTCCCCTCACCACTCCCCAGCCCGCTCAGCACCTCCTGCTTCACCCTTTCAAAGAGGATTGCTTTAGTAATGAAAACACATAAAGCATGCAAGCTACCGCCTAATTAACCAAGCAAATAATATTACAAAACACCCTCATGCAAATTATTACTCTTACCAATTGCTTGAGCACAGTTCACCTTACAATATCACAAGGAAAAGACTACTGCTGAGCTAATTTACAAAGCCTTACTTTCAGTAATGCAAGTTAATACATCCAGAAAATTAGAACATATTGCTGTAAAATATGAAGCAAAGATTTAATATGTCTCAGGCTGTTCTGATTACATTGCTTGTTCTGTGACAAGATTTCAATCATTTACTCTTGAACAATTGTAGAAAACAATACTGCTAGCCAGAGCAGAAATGCTTTGGACACTAAATTAATCAAAAACAATTCCCAATATCTTTTACAACTGGTATTCCCTCATAGATGTCAATATGTCAATTGCATTTCTGACTGTATCTGTGGACATTATCACGTGTCCTTTGACAAATAGTCCAGCAAAAGCAGGATTAATTCTCTGATGCCTTTAGGACGGTATTGCAAAAATCAAAACAACCAGGTGTGTGATGTTGATAAGCAGAATCCCCGTGGCTGACTAATCAAGTGGCAAGCTTCAATCATTTGTTTTGAAACCGGTCTAAAATGTCTTCCCTTTCCCACAGTACTTGTGCTAATTGTCAGAATCAGCTCTAATATCACCGGCATATATCAAGAAATTTGTTAGGAGAATGATCAGCAAAAAAATTAGGGATGGCTTGTGAACCCCAAAAAATCCAGGCAATGTTAACAAGGTCCATTGGCAGCTTATATTTCTTTATTTTATTTTTAGATTTAGTGCAAAACAGGCCCTTCCCACCCAACAAGCTGCACCGCCCAGCAACCCACATATTTACTTACTTCCCGCCTGTTACGCTGCTGGTGCTTAGGGCACCAATGAAAGTGCTCCATCTCTGTTTGTCCATACTATCACACACAAATATGGAAGGATTCTTCACTGCTGTTTCTGGTACAAATTTGTTTTACCAGTCAGGGTTGTTAGCCCTGAGCCGTATCCCTGAACCTGGAGGATCGGTGGACCACTCTTAGTCTGACCTCTACCCTTTGACCTGTTGGACATGGGTGTCCCTACCAAGAACCAAAGCATAAAGCCCTGACTCCAGCCAACATAGCTCTCTGGGTCATTGGGGCACGCGAACCTCCACCAATGACAAGTTTGTGGTCCTCTTGGAGACCTCCTATTTAATCACAGGGCAATTTACAATGACCAATTAACCTTCAAGTCAGAAAATCCTTGGAATTAAGAGGAAATCGGAGCTCCAGAAGGAAGCACATGCATTCACAGTGAGGATGTACAAACACCTTACATACGGCGGCAGAATTATACTCCAAGCTGCAATAGCGTCATGCTAACCGCTACACTACCATGGCAAACTACTTGCAAATAGTGTGATCTTTTCGAATTAGGCAAGCTTGGGTATATAGGGTGGACTTTTCTTTGTTCACTAGTATTCAGAATACACTGATAATACCATCTGTACGTCAAAGGCTTAAAAATGATTGGGCATAGTAATGATTGGCCTAGAAGACTAGGATATATAAATAAATGACCCATGAAGACAAAGATATGTGGGGGCTTGAATGTAAAATGAAATGTGAAAATGAGTTCATTTCAGCCAGCTGTCATGGGAATCATGCCCTGCTTATACTAATCAAGAACTGTGACATTGAACTCAACCAAATTCATTTCCTTCTTCATATCAGAAGGTCATTATTGCCAAATAAATAGAAAATTAATTTCCTTCACTTTTTATTTAAAGCACAAATCTGTAGTCTTGCCATACTACCTTGACAATTTTGAGTTTGTAACTGAAAAACAAAAACAATTGGGAATTTTGACTTTAACCTGTAAATTTGGGGAGATTTTATTTTAATTCTTTCATTTATCAAGCTTCTCCTCAAAGGCATATTTTGGTTTCTTAGTGTGCATTAATGTCCCATCTAGATCACAATGACCTAACAATGTTAAAAAAACATGAAATGCTGGCAGAACTCAGCAGGCTAGACAGCATCTATGGGAGGAGGTAATAATGACGTTTCAGGCCGAAACCTTTCATCAGGACCCTTTGTCTCCTGATGAAGGGTTTCGGCCCGAAACGTCGTTATTACCTCCTCCCATAGATGCTGTCTGGCCTGCTGAGTTCTGCCAGCATTTCGTGTTTTTTAATTTATTTCCAGCATCTGCAGATTCACTCGTGCGACCTAACAATGTTCCCTACTTTGAGCAAATCATTTAATAAGTTCAAATGCACAAGGGCAAAAGTAAAAGGCAATAATTTAATAAAATCAAATACAATGCACAAGATAAATAAATGAATTGACAACTTTGTAGAAACTTCTGATTTTAATCTTAGTGGTATGAGATTGAAGTCACTTCCCAAGAAATTCGATTCTTTGGAAGTGTTTTGGCAGTACTGGGCAATGGAAAATGGGGTTCACCCACTGTGGAACACAATTGCATTGACTTGCAAATCAGTGCACAGCACTCCAGTACTCAATGAAAAATATGCTATCATAACCCAGCCCAACCTCAACATAACTTGTCCCACAAAATGACAAATTGCTTGATTTTTACATGATCTTTGAAATGGCTATGAGATTGCTCAATTCCATTAAGTTGTCCAAGATTAGATATGGATAACGTATGCCTTTGCCAATGGCACTCACTGTTAGCAAAGATGGCATACCCTAAAAGCTAAAAACACCATAAAAACATATCAGCTAGCCATGCATTTCAGTTACTGTTTATGAGACCAATTTTTGCCATGTCAATCCCCATTCGAACACAGGTAATACCTTGCAAACCCTGCATTTGAAATCTGAATGTATGGGAGCCAGGACAAAACAAGTGCACCAAAGTATAGAAAGATGGGGTCACCAACTAGTGAATACATTCTCTTTTACTATCCTGCAGTGCTTTATGTTAACAATCTTTCATGAGAAACATGATGAAAGAGTTTGAAAAGTGCAACAGCTAGAAATTAATCTGCAGTATTGTGAGTTAAATATGCTATGCAGTAGCATATTCTATTTTGCCTCTGAATTTTGTTCCATGGTAGGCCTAACTCAAAGCTATCATTTTGGTGTATTTTGTCCACTTCACTAGGATACATTTCTGAGCATAATTGATTTCATGAGAAATCAGATTATCTTAAACATACATCTCTCCATTCAGAGCAAGAACTAAACTCTAATTATTTGAGGAAAAGGATGGGTTAGATAGGAGAAGAGGAATTAATCTAATTCAAATTCCACAATTAAAGTATTGTTCACCCTATTACTCTTAATCTGCTTCATTTAAAACCTCTTCTCATCTTCTAACAACCCACAAATTTCAATGTTATTATGTAAAATTCCCAGCTCTTAGCTTTGGGTCATCAAAGGTGACCAATGCCAAGTTCAGAAGAGCTTCCTCATTTTACATAATGTTGTTTGTGTGAATTTGTTTTTTGATTCTGTTAATATCTGTATGTTAAACTAGGACTGAACTTATAGTTTTACAGGGAGTAACCTTACAAACACAAAATGAGCTTTCATTCCAAGCATATTACCATTATTAATGAACTCAATGAGTTCACACTCATAAACATTAAGAGTTGTTCTCCAATAAAATCATGTATAAAAATTACTGTGCTGCTTCGCCAATCAAAACCTGTCATTAGGATTGAAATTCACATTTATTTTAAACCAAGTAAGTTAATGTATTGCTTGTTGTCAGGTTAATGAAGATAGGAAGTTTCACCATTCATTCCAAACAAAGTCAAGTAGTGAGAGAGTTTGGGGTCCCCTGGGTAAACCCAAGACCCTGATTAGGCCATTCTTCATTCTAATCCAGTTCCTCCAGCTGGCTCTAGGTCACGCACATTTTTCAATGGCTAATGCAGCAACAAATCCACTGACAGTTTGCACAGTACAGTTTCCAAATTGGCCCCAAGAGGTAGGCCTCGTTTGTGCCAGAACTGATTCAGAGTGTATGAATTTGTCAAGTTTACATTAACTATGAGCTTGATGCTACAGACATAGATCCTGCTCCATTCTCTGAGTGACATTATAAATGGAGCACGGTATGTTAATTATACAGCTGCTGTACCAGTTTGACACAACTCCCTAATACTATCATCTAGCTGTAACACCACATAATCAAATTTTACACCAGAACATTTGTTCAATTCAGAAAACCAAAGTAAGCACATGAAATTTAATTAATAATACCTGGAGGGGACGACTTATTAAATTACAGCTTTTCCATCACACAAACAGCTCATCCTCATTAAATTTATGAATAAAATAAAGCTCAAATATTGTTGTTGCAGGTAATCAAATGCTACCACCACACCACTCCAACATGGCTGTTTACACATGGACTGAGAGCGTGCAAATCAAGCTAAAATGGAGGTGTCAATTCAGTACTTTCATGAATTACGTCAATGCAATCTCTTGAAAAACTGAGGCAGGAGTGAAATAAACACTAATCATAAAAATATTTTACTGCATTTGAACAAATAACAGCAATGTAGACTGGGGAATGCATTATAAAATAAAGCGGTGACCTCCATTACACAATTTAACCAGCAGTTGTAAATTCATTTGACACACATCCATAAACTGTCAGACAATACATGAAGTATGAGGTAACAGGATTTAGTTCAAGCTTATTACAGACTGTAAAAAGAGATCAATTATTCAAGGAGGTTTACTGTCATTCAGTTATGCTGAAGAACTTACGGTCAGCTGATGCTAATATTTAAAATGTGGTAAAATGTTTAATCTTCAGCACTGTTGTACTTGCAGCGTAAAAACTAAATTATCTGATGTAGACTAATGTAACTATGGAGAGAAAATTCAAAAATCTGAGGTGCAAAGGGACTTGGGAGTCCTTGTGCAGGGTTTCCTCAAGGTTGATTTGCAGGTTGAGTGGGTGGTGAGGAAGACAGGTGCAATATTAGCATTTATTTCGAGAGGACTGGAATACAAAAGCAATGATGTAACGTTAAGGTTTCATAAAGCACTGGCAAGGCCTCACTTTGTGTATTGTGAGCAGTTTTGGGCCCCTTATCCAGGAAATGATTGGAGATGGTTCAAAGGAGGTTCATGAAAATGATTCCAGGATTGAAAAGCTTGCCATAATACGAGTGTTTGATGGCTCTGAGTCAGTATTCACTGCATTTCAGAAGAATGAAGGGGATCTCTTTGAAAGCTATCAAAAGTTGAAAGGCCCCGATAGAGTGGATGTGGAGAGGATACTTCCTATGGTGGGGGAGTCTAAGACCAGAGGACTCAGCCTCAGAATATAGGGGCATCCTTTTAGAATGAAGATCAGGAGGAATTTCTTTAGCTAGAGAGTGGTGAATCTGTGTTGCCACAGGTGGCTGTGGAGGCCAAGTCATTGGGTATATTTAAGGCTGAGGTTGGCAGATTCTTGATTGGTCAGGGCATGAAGGGATATGGGGAGAAGGGAGGATATTGGGGCTGAGAGGGAAATTTGGATCAGCCACGATGAAGTTTTGGAGAAGGCTCAAATGGCCAAATGGCCTAATTCTGCTCCTATGTCTTATAGTCTTATCTCAAACTAGTTTTGCAATATTTTTCATACAATGCAAATTTATTAGATGGCTTTTATGTTTCTCCATTATTGTAAGCTAATTAAAACAGGTAGCAAAAGATTCAAGGTCGACAATGGGATAATATCTCTTATATTTACAATTTCAACAACGTAAGCAATTGTTAAAAATACCATTGCTTTGGAATTAGTACAGTTTGGCCACACATTCTTGGTGGTCTATTCTATTATATGCAGCTTATCATCATAAAATAGCAGTGGATGGTATCTGTGTGAACTCGCTGTGATAAAGGAACTTTATACTTGACTAGTGGGCTTCTTTAACTTTGAACAGAAAATAGCTCTGAAGCTTAGGAGGCAATTTCAGTTGGCTCCTCTTAAAATTATCAATCATAGCATGTCTATTTCTATTGAATAGATCCTAAAATTCAAAATGCCTGTTGAGATAACAGAGTCTTAGATGAACTTTGAAGTCATTAAATGGCAGAACATTAATTGATAATCATCTTCCCAGACTGTTCATAGATTCAATTCAAATAACCCTTTGGTGTCTCATTAACTACACTTTGAATATTAGTTTAGCATATCTCTCATCCAATTTTAAAATAATTACAGAGTCCTTAGATGTAGTCAGAACCTAGTTTTATCTGCCTTATGTTGTACTAGGTTTTACCTTTATTGCAGAGAATCTGGTATAAAACTACCCAATTAATGGACCAGCTATTGTTATGTTCAATACACACAACACATTGCCAAGGGGTATATTAGAAAAGGTTCTGGTTGCAGCTAATGGCTTTTTAGCCTCAGTTTTCACTGTGCATTTAATTACTGAGATTGCAAAACCTTTTCATTTGTTCATAATTTTGAGGCCAGGTTATCAACAGCTAGGCCACCATTTATTAGCTATTCTAATTGCCCTAGGGAATTGATGGTGAGCCACCTTCTGAATCACAACAATCCTTCTACAAATACCATTATGTAAAATGTTCCAGGATTTTAACTGAAAAACAGTGAAGAAATGGCAATGGATTTCCAAATCAGGACTTGGAGAGAAGCTGTAGGCTGTGAGGTTGCTAGCAACTGCAGCTCTCATTGTTGGAGGCAGAAATCTTGAGTTAGGAGGAGGGGGCTGCTGTGAGACAGTAGGCAATTTACTGCAGAGCAGCAACTGTGCAACAGTGGCAGAGTGAATGCTTGGACTATTGATGGGGCACCAATTAAGAGTGAAGCTTTGGCCCACATGATGTCAATTTTTTTTGTAATATTGGAGCTGTACTCATCCAGGCAAGTGGACAGCTCTCCACAACAATCCTGTCTTGTGTTTTATAAGCTATGATAACTGGATATCCAACCATGGGGTTTATGTGCCTAGTTCAGTTGAGTTTCAAGATAGTAGCGACTCCAGAATGCTGATGGCGAAGCACTGAATGACTGCAATGTTACTGAAAGTGTCAATACTCTCTTGATGGAGGGTGTCATTACCTGGCTCTTCTCTGACATGAATGTTTCTTGTCACTTAACAGCATATTTTCAGTCTGTGTTCAGTCGCTCGTAATTTTGAAAATTGGAATTGCATTTTCTACTAAACACAGACTGAATTTTTTTTTTAAACGCAGATGCTGAAAATCAGAAATAAAGCAGAAAACATTAGAAACAATCAGCAGGTCATTAACCTGTGTGTAAATAGGAAGAGTTCGCATTCATTAGAACTAAGAAAGAGGGTCAATTGTTACTAGCAGCAGTGAAGGTGGGAAGGGTTAAACAAAGAGAATATTTTTAATGAGTCCAAATGACTTTATGTGACAATTATGTAGCAGCTTATGCTTCTTTCTCGGTGTAGACTTATGGAATAAATAAATAAAGATCAATGGAACAATTAGATTCTTGAAGGAGGAATACAGAGGAAGTGACATTTGCAGATGTACATCATTAAAAATGAAGTTCAAGTAAATAAGGCAGTTTTTCACAAGATAGAATTGACCAAGTAGTCAACTTGATGCAATGCCTTAGTTGAGTTGCAATCAAACTATTGTGTAGTCTTTTGGAAGGATATAGAACTTGAATAAAAATGGAAATTAAATGTTATCAAGAGCTAAAAATTATAGATAAGAGAAAGAAGAAATAAAACAGTGAAATTAGTGGAATTAAGACAGGTACCAAGCTTTAAGAATATGGTTGAAATCTTTAAATTCTGGATGGTAAAAATCAGATAAACTATAATAGAGTGATTCTGGTGATTGATAAGAATATATTAATGTTTCATTAAAGTAAATCATGTACAAAGTATGAAGGGGAATTTGGAAAAAAATCCCAATGCACAAAACAGCTACAATTTAGATTCTCTGCTATAAATTGTTCTATGAACATCCATAAATTATTTTAAATGCTTCTCAGAAGAGCAATATTAAAAAGATTATGGGAAGAAACAGGAGATTGGGGTTAGAATAGAGTGTTTCTACATGTGAAATCACTATTACCGAAAATAAATGGAAAGACTTGCATATTTATAACATGGTTTATAAGTATTAAAACTCATTTTCTGTTTTCTATCTGCTGTGATTGTAAATTGAGAGAAGACCTGCATTTCTATCATGGCTCCCGTATACACTCATGGCTGTCACAGAAACCAGATTAGTTTTGGATCTAAAGTTGCACAGTTAATTGCAACTATTCTAGGAAACCTGGCAGTGAATTTTGCATACAGCAAACTCCCACAAGTAACAATCAGATAAACTGGTTTATCTTCTTCAATGTTGTGTGAGGTATATACATTGACCAAAACATGACACAGAAATCTCCTACTTCATAATAGGAATTTCTATAATCACCCTGAAGGCAAGCAAGGTTTCAGTTTAACAACTTATCTGCACGGTGGCACCTTTTACAATGGTGCATTTCTTCTATAGCAAAGCATTGGAATATTTTTTTATTGTGCTCAGATTTCTGGTGTTGGACTTGAACTTCAACCTTCTGAGTTTGAAACAAGAGAGTTACCTACTAAATTACAACTGACACCAAATATACATCAACTACATAGATATACTTGCAACTGTTCCTCCAAATACGCCCAGTACACAATAAAATTTTATGACAGTACCTGTAGCATTAATGATATGTCATATATGCACTTCTCGTCAATTTGCACATCTATAGAATACTTTTATTACCTGTTAATATTATTGTGTTGATTTTATGTGATGTGCCCTTTGTGATGTATGTACAGTGTCTTGAAATTTGGTCGCAAAGGAACTTTGTTTCATTTAGATGTATACATGTATATAATTGAATTATAATAAACTTGAACTTGAACTTTGCCAAAATTGCTCTCTATTACTTATATTCCTGAAATGTAAAAAAAATGTCAATTAATTACCTTAATTGTATCCCTGTTGCCCTCCACCTTCGTCCACTGCAATTTGCATGGGCTTGTTTGCCCTGAGAATGAGACTATCCATTCCACTGTCTTTACTGCTTTACTCTCTTTAACTCCTTTGAAGTTTCGGCTGAAATCCGCTGGTCTCCTTGTCTGCATAAGTCCAGGGAAGACACCCTCCGGTCTCCCCAAACCCGTGAGACTGAGACAGATCTCCCACCCCAAACCCCGGTTTGTGCAGATGCTGTGTAATTTGCTACCCTGTTACAAACTAGTGCCACAAAATGACAGACAGTACTCTGCATACATTTACAGGAATTATATTTAGAAATCTTAACTTAAGGGTTATTAAAGAAAAACAGAAAGAAAAGGGCCAATTTTAATTAAGCAGTCAAATGTGCACAAGTTGGAGCTCATTTTGAACTTCTCGGTTACTCATGCACTGGGCCCTCGGTCTGCGTAAAGGCACAGACCACCTTTCAAATGTCGCTCACAATCCATCTAGAACAAACGGGTCTCCCACCGAGTCACAGTCCTCCCCAGTGTCTTCGGTCTTCATCTCCCACCGAACCAAAACCCCAAGCCCAACCTCAGTGTCACTCACTAAAAAAAACCTCCCTGCTGTTCTGGCATCCTAATTGGACGGCACACATTCCGCATCATCCCTTATCTGCAACAATAACCCAAGCAGTCTGAAAGCAGAACAGACTGCTCTTCCAGAACTGCTAAATGAAATTCCTACAGTATAACAGCAAAGATGTGAACCAGGGCATTACACTCTCCCCCCACCACAAATAGTTATGTCCTCAAGACTTTGAAATAATTTGTCATCCCATCATCACTAGCACCATTTTCAAAGGAATTTCACTATGTCAGAACCTCCGATCCATTTGTAAATAAATGGTAGCGACATATTTCACTAGGGGTTTAGTTGACACATTCTGTTTCCCCGGTGCTACAAAGGCCCGTCTATCCAGAGGTCTCCTGACACTTTAAGACCTCCTTATCCCATCATCTACTTCTTCAGTTTCAGACGCTCCTTGGGATACTTCTGGTCAACATGGTGAGGCCTCGTCCTGTCTATTACTCGTGCCTGCTGGCATCTCAGGTTCCTTTGCCACTTGGTTGAGCTCAGCTTCATTTCCAGTTACTGTAGAGCCCAGTCCCCCTTCATGGTCCAGCTGCAAGCCTGCCTGTCTACTGCTAGTACCACTCCCCACCCTGCCCTTTCACCTTCCTCAACATGAGAAGGGTTGGGAATCTCTTCCTCAATTAGTGGGGAGTTAGTGAAAGGCAGCATATACCACAGCCCCATTTCCTCATCCTCTGAGACTATATGCTGTCCTTCAGTCTGTTACTAGATGTACGGTCCAGGTCAGGCTCTGGGTCAACACACAACTTTTCTCCCAGAGGTAGAAGGTGGTTCCAGTGGAGAATCTTGAAAGGCCTATTTCCCATCCTCTGGTTTCACTCAGAAAACTGGTAATTTGGCATCTGACTCTCCACCACATAGGACATAGCTGTCCAGGAGTCAGCCAACTTATGCTTCCCAGGTAGCCCCAAATTCTTTATGATAACTTGGTCTCCGGGCATGAGTTCGGAGATCCGAAACTTCAGATCATACCTCCTCTTATTTCCTTGACTCTGTTTGGTAGCCAACACCTCAGCTAATTCATAAGCCTTTTTCAGCTCCCTTTTTATATCAGACACATACTTCAGATATGTCTTCTGTTGTAGATCTTCCTCGCCAGTCCCAAAACAATGTTCAACGGGCAACCACGCCTCGACCTCTAACATCAGATAATATGGCGAGTACCCAGTAGCTTCATTCTGTGTACAGTTGTAACAGCTGACCAGATGTCCAATATGTTGACTCCACTTGTTCTCTTTGCTGATCTCCAAGGTTCAGAGCAAGTCTAGCAAGGTCCGATTGAACCTCTTGGGCTGGGGATCACTCTGCGGGTGATAAGGCATTGTCCTCAACTTCTCGACTCCAAGCATGCTCAGTAACTCGTGTGTGAGCCAACTCTCGAAATCCCATCCCTGATCACTATGTATCTGCCTGGGGAGGCCATAATAAATGAAATACTTTTCCCATAACACCTTGGCCACAGTGGACGCCCTCTGATCCTTGGTCGTGAAGGCTTGTGCATATCTGGTGTAGTGATCCGTAATGATCAAGACATTTACCATGTTGCTGGCATCTGGCTCTACGGATAGGAAATCTATACACACCAGGTCAAGTGGCCCCACACTCTGTAAGTGGGACAATGGATCGGCCCTCGTAGGGAGTGTCTTCTGTATACATCAAATGCACGACTTGTAGTACTCTTCCACCTCTGGCTTCATTCGGGCCAGTAGAACTGATCTCATAGGTCTTTTCAACCCCCAAATGGCTGGAATCATCATGAAGTAACTTCAACACAATCCTCCAATATTTCTCAGGCAGAACCAGCTGGAAACGCCAAGGTCAGTCCACAGATGACATGACTCAGTATAGGATCTGGTTCCTCAACTCCAATCTGGGCCATTCTCTCAGTGGTAGAGACACCGCAGAGTGTTTCATCTAGCCTGCTTGGGCCAGGTCCCCTTTCGCAACCGCTGACCAAACAATACTAATACACGGGTCATCTCACTAAGTGGCTGCACTTCCCCAGGTCGCAATCCTGGCAACTGGTTTGTCTTCAGAGCAGTCAGGTTGCAGTAAGCTCTACTGCTCGATTCTGCCCTTGTCTTTCCTCTGCCCTCCCTGTGATGAAAAACTGGCACATGGCTTTGACTCCTGGGTCAGGAACGCTCTCCCACTCTCCGTCCCTGTCCAGCCCTTCATGCACATGTTAGGACAACGCATCAGCATCAATGTTCAGTTTCCTGGCCGGTACTTGAGGCTGAAATCATAGGCAGACACCGCCAAACACCGATGGTGTGATTCAATTTTGCTGATGTCAGGATATAATGGGTTGTTGTCTGTCCTTGCCTTGAACTTGGTACCATATAGATAGTCACTTAGCTTATCCAACACAGCCTATTTCAATGCTAGGAACTCCAATTCGTGCATGGGGTAACAGATTCCGAGGGTCAGAGGGTGACAGATTCCGACTGTCAAACGCGACAAGTCTCAACCCTGTGCCCTGATCCTGATACAGAACTCCCCCTAAGCCCTCTCTGCTGGCATCTGTATGCAGTTCATACAGCAATTGGGAGCCTGCAAATGACAGCACAGGGGCCTGTGTCAGCAGCTACTTCAGTGACTGAAAGGCCTCTTCACATTTCCATCCCATCTCACTCCAAAGGGCTTTATCATATTCACTTGTCATACTCCCTTTCTTCCCCAAGGAAGGGTAGCTGCACAGAAGCTGATTTAAAGGGCGACTCACCTTAGAGTAGTCCTTCATGAACCTCCAGTAGTATCCACAGAACCCAAGGAACAAGTGCAGGGCACTCACAGACTGGGCCTTCGTTATGTGGTCACCACTTCTATCTTAGACGGATCTGTAGTTACTCCATTCCGTAAGACTATGTGCCCAACATAGTTGACAGACATCTTGCAGAACTGGCACTTGTCCAGGGAAAGTTTTAACCCTTCAGCTTTCAGGCGACCCAGCACCTTCAGTAGTCTCACTTCACATTCCTCCAAGGTGGCCCCGAACACTATGAGATTATCCAGATACGCCAATACCTCAAGCAAGTTCATATCCCCCACCGTTTTCTCCATGACATGTTGGAAAGTCGCAGGGGCTCACTGGGGCATCCTTTCAAACTGGAAGAATCCCAGTGGACATATGAATGCTCTTTTCTTTGTCAGCCTCACTCATGGGGATCTGATAACACCCACTCCTCCAGTCCAGCACACTGAACCACTTCGCACCACTCAGGCAGGCCAGCATGTCCTCAATTCTCTGAATCTTTTTACGTCAGTCTCATACTCCTCCTCCCCCTCAGCGGGGGTGGGCTTCACTCCTGAGAACATTCCCAGCCTTCGATAGCTAGGACCTCCGCATGTTCACTTTGCCATTTATTTACCAGGGAGGTAACTCAGAATTCTCACTCCTCGCTGGAGGACTCATTAAACCACTCCTTCCCTTCCCCTCACTCCACAGAAATGACAGCGACCTTTGAAGTCTCCACCCCCAGCTACAGGAAACTCAGCATCCAATTCAGCACAGTCACCTACACTCCCCTCCTCCCTGAAAGTATGGACAGACCATGGCCCTCCTCTTCTGGGGCCCCAATAGTACCAGGCGGTTTCACTGCCATTTCATCAGCTCTAGTCTGAACTAAAACAAAGTCTTTGCCCACCAATTTGTCAAATCTCTGCTCCATGGTCAGAACTGTCCCTTCTTAAAGTTCGAATTAACAATTTGTTGAGGATACCAATGTCTACCCCACTCAACATACGTGGATTCATTACAGGTAACCCCATGGATTTGCACCACCACTCACCCCCCCCCCCCCCCCCCCCGCAGAATCCATAACCACATATCGTAATCACTTTACCAGACAATAGTTTAACACAGGCCATTGGATCAATACTGAGGGCAATCATACAGCACCCAGCAAAATCGATCCCAGACGATACCCCACAATGAAACTCCCTGGTTTCCTTGTCTGCGGAAATCTAGGGTCCCGCCAAACTCGAGAGATTGCGATGGTTCTCCCACCCCAAACTCCAGTTTGTGTGGATTATGTGTAATTTGCTACCTCGTTACAAATTAGTGCCACAAAATAACAGACAGTACACTGCACACAGTTAAGGGAATTATATTTATGTATCTTAACTTAAGTAAAGAAAAACAAAAAAGGACCCATTTTAATGAAACAGTTAAACGTGCACAAGTTAGAGCTCACTTTGAACTTTTCGGTCACACCTGCGCTGGGCCCTCGGTCAGCGTGAAAATTTACAACCCCTTCCAAACTTCACTTGCAATCCATCTTGAACAAATGGATCTCCCACCGGGTTATGTCCGATGACCGGTTCTCCGGAGCATCTTCCATCTTCATATCCTGCCGAACCAAAACCCCAAGGCCAACATCAGGGCCCCTCACCAAAAAAACCTCCAGACAATTCCACCATCCTAAGTGGACAGCACACATTCCTCATTTTCCCTATCTTCAACAATAACCCAAACAGGCTGAAAGCAGAGCAGACTGTTCTTATAGAGATAATAAATGAAATACCTACTGCATAACAGTAAAGATGTGAACCAGGGCATTACACAGGTAAGGAGGGATTTTTTTCTTTATTCTTGGGAAAATCTTGACTTGCATCTTAGTTGCAAACTTCTGTAAAGTCATAATTGGTAATAAAAGTCCAGAGATATCAACAGTAATGAGTTGTCCACCTGACAAAATGCTTGGAACACAACTTCAACTTAACCAACACTCTCTTTCATTAGAGAGAGAAGTATAAGATCTATTGGCAACAATCCTAATCCAGGTACAGATACCTGTTGCAGGATGGCATCATCCAATGTAGAAATTGCAAGGATATCTGAATCATCTATGCATGACTGGCATTTATGATTGCTGGGCTGACCACAACTTCCTTTATTCTACAGCCTCCACTAGTCTGGCTCTAAAATAACAGCCACAACAGAAATGCTGACACAAGAAAAATCACTGTCTAGAGGTTTCAGTAACCCTGAAAAGAAAACTCTTCTTGGTTAATACTTATAACCAGCCAAGTCCCAGCCAGCAAAAACCACAAATGCCCATTTTTCTGCACCAGCTCAGTACTTTCCAATTCCCTTGAAATCCAAAACCCTGTCACTGTCACAGTCCTCAGCTGCCATGCTTCACAGCCCCCAATGGGTAGAGAATGTCAAAGACTGGTACCCTCCAGCTTAAGAAACTTCTTTTCATGAGAATGACTTCTGGTTCTGTACACAACGGTCATGGGAAAACAACATTGGTAAATTATTTATTATTGTCACATGTACTGATGTACAGTGAAAAACTTTATTTTGCATGCTATCCATCAGATAATTTCATCACATCAGTACACCAGTACTGTACAAGGGGAAACAATAACAGAATGTAGAATAGTGATAAAGTTACAGAGAAAGTGCAGCAAGGCATAAGAAGTTGGATTTTGAGGTCAAGATTTCATCTTATCTTATGTGGATGCCTTTAGTGAACTGTACTAAATATACTCAATGCTGCATGGTGTTAAAAGTCTGTTTTTTTTAAATTATTCTGTGCTGTTCCTTAAAATGCTTTATCATATGTTTCAGAGTACACAGATCCTATTAGCAAAACCAACATCTATTACTCGTTCCCAAATGCAAGAGGTTGGTAATAAGCCACTGACACGCTACTGATAAGAGTTCCCACAGTAAAGTTGAATAGGTGAATCTTTCACTGTTGTTGAGTCTTTATCATGGAATCGTAAAATATTTCCAACTGAAGATGCTGCCTGAGAAAGGAAATGTGCAGTTGGTGTTGACTACACCCACCACTGCTGTCCTTTTTGCTGACAGATTTCAGCATTATGGAAATGCTCCAGGGAGGCCTGGATAGGTGACTGGGCGCTGCAGTTAATTGCACTGATGGTATGTAATGCTGCAATGGAGGTAGAAGGGTATGCTTAGAATAATAGACAGGATGCTAATCAAGCAGGGAGCTTTGCCCTGGATCTTGTCATGTTTGAGTGCTGTTGGAAATACATCCATCCTAACAAGCAAAGAATATTCTAACATGTTTAGCCCAATGTATTGACTTTCTAACTTGCAATTGTAGCCATCATATTGTGTTGTTGGTCTAATCCTCATCTTGAGGTTATTGACATTGGAGGATTAATGGCAATACCACTGAACATTAAGAATAGATGGTTCAGTGTCCTCTTAAATGGAGATACTCATTACTCGGCATTTGTATGGTGCAAATGCTACTTGTGTTTAGCAATTTTGCCTTCATATTGCCTAAGTGCTTCCACATGCAGATAGGAATTGCTTTGTTTTCTAAACAATTACTAAAAGAACATTTAATTTTTAATGAATGGAACATCATTGGTGATGCACTTAATGATTGGGACCAGGACAGTGTCCAGATAGGAGATTTGGAGGGGATCTGAGGCAGAATTTTTTTTAAACCCAGATGATGATTGCAATCAGGAATGCACTACCTGTAGCGGTGGATGAGGCAGGTACTATAACAACATTTAATAAGCATTTGGAGATGCACTCAAGTTGCCAGGGCACAGTGGGTTACTAAATAGCAGTAAATGGGATTAGTATTGCTAGGTACTGGAACTCTAATGTGCAGCTGGTTTTATTGCATTTCAAAAAATTACAACCACCTTTCATCATTGAGGTGACTCCACACACTGGATTCTTTTAACCATTATGCCCATCAACTTAGTGGATACTAATGTTCTCACCAACACTTCCCATTAACTTCATTGATGTTAGAGAGGGCAGCCATTATGTTGGACCAGATTGATTTTTCTCTACACCCTGAACAAGTTTTCATATTGTCAAGGAGACATTGTAAAGTGTACTGGAAAAACTGGGCTGGAGCGCATCAGGGTCCAAATGCTACAGATGACCCCAAAGTTTTTTGCTAAATCCACTGTTCTCAGCCTTTTCTTGACATCAGGTGAATGAACCAAACTAACTGTAATTGTAAGGACCTAAAGTAGAAAGCCAAGATGGATCAACCACTCAGCACCCAAGGTTGAACACGATTTCAAGATTAGTGCATGTTAAAAGATGGGGGCCAGTGTAAACTATAATCAGAAAAAAGTTTGTGTACAGTCCAGTTCCAGCAAACAATCACAAAGGTTTATGCTAGAACCTTTGCTATTTGCTATATACATTAATAATAGATACAAATGTAGAAGGCATAATTTCTAAGTTTGCTGATGACATAAAAATTCATGCTGTTGTTAAGAGTGAGGAGGTTAATTAGACTGCAGAATCATATTGATCTATTAAGTAATTTATTTCTGATTAGTTTAAAGGAATGAATTTGGGAGGGGCAGCTCTAGCAAAGACAGGATGTTTACCATGAATGATAAAGCCCAAGCGAGTATTGTAGAAAAATAGTGAATAGTGGTGAACATCTGAAAAGATCTCTGAGAGGAGTAGGAAACTTGGACGGAGTCGGAGGAAGATTTTTTTTAAACCCAGATGACTGCAATGAGGAGTGCATTGCCTGAAGTGGTGGAGGATGCAGGTATTCACATAACATTTAATAAGCATCTGGAGATACACTCAAATCACCAGAGTACAGTGAGTTGCAGACCAAGTAGTAGTAAATGAGCTAATATTGTTGTGCATTACAGGAGCAAGAGCCAGAAAAATTTAAAAGAGCAAGTCTCATTGCTGGTGAGTTTCACTTTACAGGAGAGTGGAAAGGATTTTAAAAAGAGATGCCATTAAGAAGATAGTAAACTCAAAAGTAGTGGTCATTGTGTGAATGCCTAAGTGTAAGTGGGACCTGAGGCTAAAGAGGCTTTGCCGAGAAGGGGTGCAGCAGGGGAGCAAAGGTGAGGTTCTGCTAAAGTCTCTTTCTGATTGTGCAGTTGAAATGACTGGAAGGGCAGTGATATGCTCCTCTTGCAGGATGTAGTAAGTTAGGGAGACCTCCAGTATCCTAGATTACATTTGTTAAGTGCTTTCAGACTGTGTTAAGAACAGGAGCTGGATAAACTCTGTAAAATTCAGGAGGCTGAGGGTTGATAGATAGGACTTACAGAAGCAGGGAATTGGAAGGGAAAGGGAATAGGTAGAAATTTGCAGGGTACCCCATGGTTGTTACTCTCAATAACAAGTATACCACTTTGGATGCTGTTGGGAAGGACTGCCTACCAGGGGAACATTGCAGCAGCCAATTCTTTGGCATTGAATCTGGTTCTACAGCTCAGATGAGGGAAAAAGAGAGGAAAAAGAGGAGACTGGCAGTGATAGAGATTCAGTTAGGGGTACAGTCAAAAGACCGGATGAGAACAAGACTCCTAGATGTTATGTTGCCTCCCAATTGCCAAGATTAAGTCCACAGCATTCTTAAGGGGGAGGGTGGGCAGCCAGAGATTATGGTGCACATTGGTACCAATGACATAGTCAGAAAAAGGGATGAACATAAAAAGTCAGCAAGGGAGCTAAAAAGCAGGACCTTAAGAATGGATTGCCGAGTGTGCCACATGTCTGCAAGGGTAAGAATAGGACAATGTGGCAGAAGAATGAATGACTTAAGTGTTGGTGCCGTGGACAAGGTTTCAGCTCTGTGGATCATTGGGATCTCTTCTGTGTAACAGAGATGGGTGGCTAGAGTTGTTGAGGATTTAAACTACACTGGAAGAGTAATAGGAAGTAGAGCATTAGATCAGGTAATGGAGCAGTTGGTGTAAAGTTAAATGCAATGTGGACGGACCAAGGAAGGATAGGTAGTGGATAGGTCATATATAGTCAGTTGGAGGGTTGAAGTATTAAGAGTGATGAACTTAGGGAATAGACATTAAAGATGGTACTGAAGTGTGACTTCTGAGAAGCCTAGTGTCTACAGGTTCAAGTCTGTTGACAGAGGCTAGAGGCCTATCTTGGGGCTAAAGGACAGTATGTGCTTGGATGAGGGAGGAACAGGGGTTGAGTTGCCTTGCTGTTGTTGCTTGTGTTTTGTGTTGTTCTACTGAGGTTAGGAGCAAATTATATAGGAAAGTGTTTAATTGAGGGGGGCTAATTATGATGTTATTAGGCAGCAATTTAGGAGTGTATATTGGAAACAGATGTTCTCAGGGAAATGCACAACAGAAATATGGCAGTTGTTTAGGGATCACTTGCCTGGGGTTCAGGATGGGGCTATCCCACTGACTCAGGGAAATTAAATATGGCTAGGCCTTTCAGTCTAAAGATTTCTCTACATCCCTTTATCAGCCATTAATAGATCTCATGAGAACAGAGCAGTAGTTTTATTGTGCATCTCCATGCTTTGAAAATCTTTCTGAGGGAGAAGAATAATTTCCCATAATAATTTCCTTAATTATCTTAAATTACCCATCAACTGGATTCCCTCCCTAAACAAATTGCCAAGAAATTCAAATCTCAATTTATCCAAGCTATTATCCTGACCAAGTAAAGTTATTTAAGATATTATTTGGATGATGTGTTGAGCTTTTTCAAATGTGTCTTTCCCCAAGGAACACAAAATACTCCAAATGAGATTTTGTTCAGTTTTCCAAAGTAAAAAGCAAGTTTTAGAATGCAAGTTTATGGCTTTCCAAGGGTTCAACAAGCTCATCCAATGAGAAATTAGGCAAAACTGATGGTGAGGAGCACAGGTTCAGAGACCCAGCCACAGCAGGTGAACATCACTATGTTTCAGCAGTATGTTTTCATTTAATAATAATGTTAACTGTACTACAGAAGATTATAACTTGCAGTCTAAAGACCACTATTCCAGTATTCAAAACTATGGACATTAAACATAGAAACTCTACTCCAGGTTAACTGCTGTTACATTGGCTTGTTCTGTCTATAATGCATTGTACTCCTCTGCTCTTGTACCATCTCCTTTGGTGGCAATCCATACATCTTAGCTTGATTAACTTTCAGATTATCAGATGTACATCAAAACATACAGTGAAATACTTTGTTTACATTAACAACCAACACACTCCAGGTTTTGCTGGGGACAGCCATCAGGATCACCTCTGGGCTTCCAGACCTTGGCGCTGGATTCTCAAACACACAGAAATCAGGCTTCCAATCCACCACCTCTGACCACACTTCCCTCTACCACTGAAGTTGCCGACTTTGATATGTGATCATTTTGGCTTTCTATCTCCACATTCATAAAGCTCTGGCTATCAATCACAGGACTCAGCAATCTTAGGTTTGACCTTCAGGCCTCAGCCAGACCAACCTCTGGGATCATTAACCTTCTGCTGTGAAGTGTCTTGGGCCTGGACTTCCAGATTGTCCAGACATCCAATCCCAGTGGTTGGAGTTGGGTTGGTGGGGTGGTTGTGTCCACCTGTCCTCATGGTCCTCCAACTCAGGATTTAGCAACCAGGGGTTCAATGGTCTCCTCAGTGCTGTTGACCCACCTCAATCTCCAATTCATTGACCTTTGAACACAGAACATTCCAACCTGGAATATGAACAAAGGCTCCCGCCCCTAAATCTTCATTCTCTCCTATTCCTATGTGTAAACCCGAACCTGATCCTTAACACTCTGCAAAGGATCTGCACTGATCCTTAACAGTCACAGTTTTGAACCTAATAATCATCAAGTCTGAGCCAAGGCATCAATAGACACCACAGCTCGGCGCTGTCTTGACTGGAAGATATTCAGTCAATTACGGTTAGTTTGGGGCAGGTTGGAACCCGTATATTTTATCCCAATTAACTTAAGTTCAAGAAAATACTTGTAAAAGGTATTTAAAAAAAAAACAAATTGCTGTTTAACTGAATAACAAACTGTGTTTAAATGAAATGCAAAACAAATTAAAACACTATAAATACTACAACAGTACTATAAAACTCCATATTAGTTTCTAATAGTTATCAATGGAGGAATTAATCCAGTGCATGCAGTTGCATTCTTTTGATTGACTAAATGAACAAAATCAGTGATGACACTTAGTATAGGTTATGGACTGTCACCATACAATGTTTTTAGCAATTAAATCCTCCAAATCTTCATTTTCATTGTATCATTCCAGATGACTGTTGAAACCTTAATTCTTCGCAGTTCCTAACTTGCTGAAGTACTGAAATAGTTTCATAGTCACTCCTGGCCATTTCTGGCATTTCCAAGCCTGAATGCTTGAAACTGCAGGAACAGAACAGTCTGCGGTTCTGAATTGTCTTTCTGCTTATTTCTCATCAACTATCAGTGACAAAAAAACCACTGCTTTTTGAACACAAGCACACACAACTGATGCTATTTAAAAACTGTTCGATCTAAGCATGGTGTAGTGTCCAACAGCCACACAAATGCAGGAGTCTGATGCTAGTTAGGAACTGTTCAGTAACAGTCTACTGCCCCAATAAGTGGTATGGCATCCCTAATAAATGAAGGGAACTCCAGCTATTTTCTCAATTGGTAGCTTCTTCTTTGAGTTGTCCCAAATAAGTAGCAGCTCAATTAAATGATTACCCATTTTACTGGAATCTACTGTAATATCACTGAAATGCATGCTATTACACTTGGAACTCCTGGGTTCAAAAAATTAACTACAATGCTTAAAAAATGGAAATCATAACCAGGATAATACTACACATGTTCTTTTAGAAACTACTACTACTGGTAATATAACTTGCCAAGGTCAAAAAATTCAATCCTCTGTCCAAATTTCTTCCAGGAAGCATTACTTCCAGTAATCAAAGCCACATATGGTAAAGTTTTAAGACAGCAGCACTCAAAATGAACCTGTCAACCTCAGTGCAGTATTCTTACTTGCTGCGATTAAACTGTTGAGGATCAGGAAGAAGTTGCACTTTGTATCTCTGATCTATCAGTATTAGATAAACTGTGGCTCTCAAGCATTAGATAGTCCCATTCCTTTTGCTGGTGATGTGATACGAACACAATATAAACAACCAACGTTCACAAGGTTACATTTTTGCTAACTCGTGACCTGTTTTTATGCATTGCTCTAGCATTTCAGACCATACTGTCCTACCAGAGCTTGGATGAGCTGACTATAAACTGTACACTCAACTTGCATGTGGTCATTTATGGACATTTGCTCCAGGATTAATCTCAAATCTTCAAACCAATTTCTTATATTCTAGCTCTAGTGCTTACAACTTAATTGGATGATCACAGAGCACTATGGTTCATGGTACATTGTTTCATGAACAGATTTAACATTGTTTTATTTCATGAAAAATACACATTGCATTTTCACAATTACTGTAACAATATTTTAACTCCGTCATTTTTAAGAAATCTATAGATGTAGATAATTCCAAACTTGTATAAAATGTTTTGTACTTGATTGTGATTACTATATTCCACCAGGGATTTCAAACTGAAAGTACTAAAATAATAAACAGTTAGCAAAAAAAAACTCATGAAATAATGGCACTCAGTTCTCATTAATTTATCTCTAAATTACATCTATGTCAATTTCATACAGTGGTCTGGTATGTTTACATAGTATTCCATTTCTCAGAAGTTGCAAAATAAACCATTCCAGCAGGCAGTAAATATTTTACTCTGCTCAATGTAATTTGACTGCCAAGTGATGAGCGAAAAGATTTCAGTCCAAACTAGCTAATATTTGTTATCTTTAATTACAGGACTTAAGAGTTTTCCTGCAATATCAGCAATAGGACAAATTCCAATAACATGTTGAAATGATTAAATAAAAGTACTGGGCATCGCATCTACATATTTTAGGGTGCAAATTTAAATTTGCTACATTAACATTCTGCATTTAAACTCAAAGAAGCTAGAGTGCACAAACAAAATCATTCATTTTCTAAATCATTCATAAGGGGTACCAATTTGGTATCTTTTCTAGCATGAATGTCTTTATTGATGAAATATTTGTAAATGGCTCAAGTAAACTACTTTTAGTTGTTTGTTTTATTCATCAATAACGGAAAAATAATTAATTTGCTAACATGTCCTCACACTATTATAAGAGGCAGACATTCCAACGGATTCTAGAGCAAGAGCACCTTTTGCAGTGCTATACAAGACATGATTGTCATGAACGTACAATACTCCTGGTTAATGTTGCACCACACAACTTCAGCTTAATTACCATAATTTCATAAGAAACACATTAAACAGATTGTCAATCCTAATATACCTTCATATGACAGAATAACACTTCCCTCTGTAAACATTGTCTTCAACTTTTTTTTAAAAAAAGGTAAAATCAGTGCTTCATTGGACATAATAGGTGCATTTACAAAAATTATCTTCCAGGTTTCAATGAAAATACCTATGCTGATAGAGTGATTGGTGTCAGTAACGTCATTTCAATTTGCCTCCTCATGTTTAAAAACATCCCTTATTTAGACCATGAGAAAAAGTCAAGCAAAATGTTCAAGGCAAAAATACATTCAAAATAGTGATTTTACAAAATCACCTCCCTCTCGAAATTTTTCCCTGTAAAGTTCTTATGCTCTTCTGCAGTCTTTGTGTGAAGACATGATGAATTTTTCCACAATATGTATTCATAGTTTTCTGCAGTTCTTTTTCAAGTGGATATAGCAGTGAATGGATGGGATCTTCTCCAAAAGGGTACTGTAGAGATTGCAAGTTAGAAAACAATGAGTTACATTACAGTAGCAAATGAATTTTAAGTCAAAGGAAAGCAATTAAGTATCAAATGATGAATGCATGCAAATTTTCTCAGGTTTTTGGGAATTCAACGTATGACTGTTATAGAGATTAGTGAAAGGATAACACCAAAACAGTCTGTATATTATTACCCAATTTAGGTACACCCTATCCTTGTTATATGCGTCTTCAGACAATGCGAATTCAGTTATGCGAGTGAACTATTCCTACCAACGTCTCCTTATATGCGTCCAGAACTCAGTTATGCGAGGAGCACTGCTTTCCCACCGAATCAAATCACATGCGCATGCCTCACAGTCTCACTGTTGGGATGAGAAGCACCGCTTTCCCAAACCAGATGTGTGCGCCTCACAATCTCACTCCTGCCAGTCTCGCATTGGTTTTTGGCAAGGTGTGGATGTGCGATCTTGCACTTTAAACTTTTGAGTTTTTACCTACGGTGCAGTGATTTTCTGCTTGAAATATTTAACTATGCCTCCTAAGCGTCCGATGTCAATTCCTGGGCTTTCAGCCAAAAGGCAGAGAACCGCTTTACCCCTTGAAAAAAAAAGGGGTGGCATGAGGTGAAGGTAACACAGTTCTGGGATGCTACTGCCAAGAACAGAATCTTGCCTTTAAAGTTCTTTTGTTGCTTGACAATCCTAAACATTTGGACAGCGTTCATCTTAACATAACAGTGCATTTCCTGCCACCTAACACAACATCACTGATTCAACCGCTCAACCAAGGTGTGACCTACATCCAAGGTGTTTTTTTTTACGACAAACTATCTCTCAGATGCTGCAAGCAACAGGCGATTTTGAAAATCCCGGGAGTTTACCGACAGTGAAGGAATGTGGAAGTCGGAACACTTGGCGCAAATGGCGATGGACATGGAGCCAATTTTAGAACAGAGTCAGCGTTTCAGTCATTCTCTGCAGTCAAGTCAAATCAAGTCACTTTTATTGTCATTTTGACCATAATTGCTGGTACAGTACATAGTAAAAATGAGACAACGTTTTTCAGGACCATGGTGTTACATGACACAGTACAAAAACTAGACTGAACTACGTTAAAAAAAAAGAGAAAGCTACACTAGACTACAGACCTACACAGGACTGCATAAAGTGCACAAAAACAGTGCAGGCATTACAATAAATAATAAACAGGACAATAGGGCAAGATGTCAGTCCAGGCTCTGGGTATTGAGGAGTCTGATAGCTTGGGGGAAGAAACTGCTACATAGTCTGATTGTGAGAGCCCGAATGCTTCGGAGCCTTTTCCCAGACGGCAGGAGGGAGAAGAGATTGTATGAGGGGTGCATGGGGTCCTTCATAATGCTGTTTGCTTTGCGATTGCAGCATGTAGTGTAATCAACCCTTCTTCACTACAAGCAAATTTATGCTGAAAAACAAAATGCTGCCAAGCAAACAACCCTCACCACTTACTTCAAACTGGTGCCATCTCCTGCTGCCGGGAGTTCTGTGAATCTTCCTTCACCCCTTGCTGTGCTTGATGATCCTGACGACCCACAACACCCACCTCATCCATGTAAAGCTTCCTGACACCACAACAACCACCCATCTCCCAGAGCAAACACACCTGCCACTGTTGGTGAGTACTGTACACCCTAATATGTTAACCTTCTATGATTTATTACCCTGAATATTACCTTAACTCGATGAAATGTAATACGAATGTTGCCTTGTGGTACTGCTTTTGTGTCGTATTGGTATGAAAATGTGAATAAATTACAGATAAAACATATTTAGGAAGCCCTCTAGAACGCATCCCTATTTTCTCCATTTAAATAATTATTCACATTATGCATTTTATACTATGCGTTGACTACAAGGAACTTATCCCCCGCATATAACGAGGATAGGATGTACTGTGAAATAATCAAGTCCAACAGTATTTTTGTTTATCATTTCATTAAGGGTCGAATGATTTGCTCAGGCCCTTCCTACCACATTATACAATCCCAACTGTAGGACCAAGTAAATAAAATACATGCAAACTTATAAGTTAGTTGAACTATTGAGCTATGAAAAACAGGGAAGGACACAAATGAGACAAAGAAGATTCTGTTGAAGGCATGTGCAGCCAGAGGTGATTTTAAAAAAAGCAGATGCACAAATTGTGACCTTTTGGTGCACTGCACCAGTTTCAGTGGAGCTAAGAAACAATGGGCAGATCCATTGGTGAGACTTGTATGTAGGCCTCCAACCAGAAAAGCATAAATATCAGAAAATTAGTAAAGCATACAACAAAGTTAATACAGGATCATTGGAATCTTTAATCTGCATAAGTTGGTCAAATTTAGTTAGCAGCAATATTGTGGAGAATGAATGTATAACAATGTAAAAGTATACATTAAAAGTATGTGAGAAATCAAACAGGGAACAGACTATTTTAGATTCAGTGTTGTGTAATGAAAGGATTAATTGATCTGGTAATTAAAGTGGCCTTCAGGGAGTAACAGGGTAGGATGGGGATCCACATTTTAAAAAAAAGGTATGACAGTATACTACGTTTCAATACATTAGCAAATAAATAATATAACCTACTTAGGGGAAAACAGGAAGAGATCTAGCTATGGCCATCAATTAATACTAGATCAAAGAAAAAGGTTTGCAATGTTGTCAATAAAAACAGTAAACCTGACAGCTGTAAAAGTCTCAGAATTCAGAGGGTCAAGAAATGGCTAAAGAATGAAAATGTAGAATACAAAACAGAACATAAAGCTTCTGCAGGTATCAAAATGTAAATAATTAGCTGCAGTTCCTTATTGATTGTGACAAGGATAATTATATTGGGGAACAAAAGGAAAATGAGTCAGAAAAATAAAACAAATACTGTATTTTGTATCAATCTTCACCAAAGACTCAGAGACACTTTAAAAAGTCGTGGAAAATACAGGAGAATGGATAAATGAGATAAAAGAAATTAGCATTAGGGAATAAAAGACTTAACAGGTACAGTAGCCGATAGAACCCCTAGACCTGATGATACCCATCCTAAACTGTGAAGGAAGTGGTTAAGGAGGTGGACATTTTGCATAATTCTCTAGTATCTGGAAAGGTGGCAGAGAAAATAGAGAACTTTTGATCAGCTTCTCTGACATTAATATTTGGAAAAATGCTTGTATGTAACTAGGTTGAGAAACTACTTGTGGACAATTTCTCCTCCAACTTTAAAGCCTTCAGCATGTATGCCACCAAGGCCAGAAGCTTTGGTGGCCTTTAGTCTTTGTTATCTGCCAAACTTGAAGGGTTGGTTCATTGACAAGAGCATTCCTGACAAATCTGACTACTGCTCTGCAGAACACCCACAAACCTGACCTTGAGTTTCCAGTTGTATATCACACTGTTCTCCAAGCTGCTTTTACTCTTGAAATTCTGTCAGCATTTAGCCTCTGAAACTAGTTCCAACAAAGTCTAATAAAACTGCTTCTTTTGATGAGGCACTGTGCAGCATCTGGACTTAATACTGAACTAAGCAATTTTAGACCATTTGCAGTTCTAGCCTTGCTACTTTATTTCCAGCATCCATTAATTACCTCTTCTTATTTTTGTTGACAATGTCACAAATTTAGTTAACATCTCTTATTTATATACTCCTTCCTGCTCTTCTTCACTCAGCTCTGCTATCACTTTTTAGAATTTCATTTCTGCTGCATCTCTCTGACACAGACTTTCCCTTTCGTTCTCCTGTTTTCTCCCCACCTTAAAGCTTGTTTTACTTCTAACTTGTCCCAATTGAAATGGAATGTCATCAATATGAATGTTAACCATACTTTTTGAAAGATGCTGCTTCACCTGCTGAATAATCCCTGTAACATTTGGTTTTACATGTGAATTCAAGAGTTGGCCTGAAACAGCCTTGGATGTACTGAAAACAAATTATACGCTTTGAATTACCAGCAAGTTGTCACCCTTTGGATTCATCATTTGTTTTCTATTTTCCAAATCCTTTTCTGGGCTTCATCTTTAAGCCTCCTTACCCAACTTCCAGCTGAATATATGGCAATTTGAGTCGTTTAAAGCTGAAGCTTGTGACAACAAATTTATAGCATATACACATTGAGGATGCAGCTGGAAATGCTATGCACATCACCACTAAAAATTGTAACCGTAAGCTCAGGGAAAATAGGGAACTGCATGTGTACACATTCCTCTATTTACCTCTTTCTCATCCTTCATTTCTGTTCACTTTCCTGCCTTCCTTACTTCTATATCTTTCCATTACATGTGCCTATCAAAGAGACATGCTTGGGTGCCTGGACCAGCCTGAGCAGATATCTTGCTGACATTAAATGCAATTAAAATTTTATTACAAGCATCATTTGCTGTGAGATTCATTGAATTAACCTGACCTCTTCCAGATTTTACTCTTGGATGAGATAACCACATGCACATGAACTTGAGTGATTCCTGAATAAATCTCACACTATGAAGGACAGTGATTTTGAGGTTGGGCAGGAAGGAAATTGTCCAGTATCCTGATACAAAGAAGTGGAAGGTGTTTGCCTTCTGAAATGAATATCTGATTAGTTAAAGATTTAAAGAGAAAAGACTACCTTTATTTGTCACATGTACATCAAAGCATACAATGAATGAGTTGTTTGCGTCAGGACTGAGCTGGGCAGCCCACAGATGTTGCCACGTTTTCCAGGGCCAATATAGCATTCTCATAACAGTACGTCTTTGGAATGTGGGAAGAAACTACAGCACCAGAAGAAGACCCATCCAGTCACAGGGAGAATGTACAAAGTCCTTAAAGACAGCAGTGGGAATAAGACCATACTTGGAGCATTGTGAGCAGTTCTGGGCCCCATATAGAAACATGGAAAACCTACAGCACAATACAAGCCCTTCAGCCCACAAAGTTGTGCCAAACATGTCCCCATCTTAGAAATTACTAGACTTCTCCATAGCGCACTATTTTTCTAAGCTCCATGTACCCATCTAGAAGTCTCTTAAAAGATCCTATCACATCCGTCTCCATCACTGTTGCTGGCAGCCATTCCACACACTCACCACTCTGAGTAAAATAAACTTACCCCTGACATCTCCTCTGTACCTACTCCCCAGCACCTTAAACCTGTGTCCTCTGGTGGCAACCATTTCAGCCCTGGGAAAAAGCCTCTGACTATCCACACGATCAATGCCTCTTATCATCTTATACATCTCTATCAGGTCACCTCTCATCCTCCGTCACTTCAAGGAGAAAAGGTCGAGTTCATTCAACCTATTCTCATAAGACATGCACCCCAATCCAGGCAGCATCCTTGTATATCTCCTCTGCACCCTTTCTATGGCTTCCACATCCTTCCTTCAGTGAGGCAACCAGAACTGAGCACAGTACTCCAAGTGGGGTCTGACCAGGGTCCTATATATAGCTGCAACACTACCTTTCGGCTCCCAAATTCAATTCCACGATTAATGAAGGCCAATACACCGTATGGCTTCTTAACCACAGTGTCAACCTGCGCAGCTGCTTTGAGCATCCTATGGACTCAGACCCCAAGATCCCTCTGATCCTCCACACTGCCAAGAGTGGATTAATACTATATTCTGCCATCATATTTGACCTACCAAAATGAACCACCTCACACTTACCTAGGTTGAATTCCATCTGCCACTTCTCAGCCCAGCTTTGCATCTATCGATATCCCGCTGTAACCTCTGACAGCCCTCCACACTATCCACAACACATCCAACCTTCGTGTCATCAGCAAACTTACTAACCCAAACCTCCACTTCCTCATCTAGATCATTTATAAAAATAATGATGAGCAAGGGCCCCAGAACAGATCCCTGAGACATACCACTGGTCACTGACCTCCATGCAGAATATGATCCGTCTACAACCATTCTTTGCCTTCTGTGGGCAAGCCAGTTCTGGATCCACAAAGCAATGTCCCCTTGGATCCCATGCCTCCTTATTTTCTCAATAAGCCTTGCATGGGGTACTTTATCAAATGCCTTGCTGAGATTCAGATACACTACATCTACAGCTCTTCCTTCATCAATGTGTTTAGTCACATCCTCAAAAAAATCAATCAGGCTCAAAAGGCATGACCTGCCCTTGACAAAACCATGCTAACTATTCCTAATCATATTATGCCTCTCCAAATGTTCATAAATCCTGCCTCTCAGGATCTTCTCCATCAACTCACCAACCACTGAAGTAAGACTCACTGGTATATAATTTCCTGGGCTGTCGCTATTCCTTTCCTTGAATAAAAGAACAACATCTGCAACCCTCCAATCCTCTGGAACCTCTCCCACCCCCATTGATGATGCAAAGATCGTCGCCAGAGGCTCAGTAATCTCCTCCCTCGCCTCCCACAGTAGCCTGGGGTACATCTCATTCGGTCCCGGTGACTTATCCAAAAGCTTTCCAAAAGCTCCAGCACATCCTCTTTCTTAATATCTACATGCTCAAGCTTTTCAGTCTGCTGCAAGTCAGCACTACAATCACCAAGATCCTTTGCCATAGCGAATACTTAAGTATTCATTAAGTACCTCTGCTATTTCATCCAGTTCCATACACACTTCCCCACTGTCACAATTGATAGGTCCTATTCTTTCACGTCTTATCCACTTGCTCTTCACATACTTGTAGAATCCCTTGGGGTTTTCCTTAATCCTGCCCGCCAAGGCCTTCTCATGGCCCCTTCTGGCTCTCTTAATTTTCTTTTTCAGCTCCTTCTTGGTAGCCTTATAATCTTCCAGATCCCCAACATTACCTAGCTCTCTGAACCTTTTGTAAGCTTTTCTTTTCTTCTTGACTAGATATCTTAGAAAGAATGGGCTGGCATTGGAAAGGGTTCAGAGAAGGTTTACGAGAATTATCTTGGGAATGAAATGTTAATGTACGAGAATCATTTGATGGCTCCCAGTCTGTACTCGCTGGATTTGAGAAGAATGAGGGAGGATCTTAAAGAAACCTACTGAACATTGAAAGGCCCAGATAAGAGGGAATGTGAAGATGTTTCCAATAGTAGGGGAGTTCAGAATAGGACACAGCCCTAGAATAGAAAAACACCCCTTTAGAACAGAGATGACGATGATTTATTTTGTCACAGGATGGTAAATCTGTGGAATTCATTGGGTATATTTAATGTGGAGGTTGATATAGGTTCAGAATTCCCTGAAAATATCTGAAAAAAAATTTACCAGCAAGATGGTGAAGGCACAGCAATTCTCCAAGCTAAGAATTGAACTAAGAGTAGGATTTCTACTGACTAATTTGGTTTGAAGCAGGTCATAGAATTGATTAAGTTGACAGCAGAATATTTTAAACAAAAAAAATCAAGATATCAAAATTTAAAACTGAGATTTCTGTATACGTTAAGATGACAGTAGTGGTCAACTTACAAGACTGGCAATCTAGGATGTCTGCACTAATAATAGATACAAAAGCATACCTGATCAAGGCAGATGTGGAAGTTACATTCAGTTAATTATAAGGAAGTAAAACAGATTAGACACTGGTAATGGTAACCACAAAACTATAATATTGCCATAAAGATGTATTTGGTGTCCTTAAGTGGAAGAAATTTGCCTGGTTTGTCCTGAGTGCAGCCTCAGACCTGCTGATGTGATTGATTAAGTTGAGCCCTTTGAAAGAGCCCAACTAGCCACTCAGTTTATTAGCAATAAAGAATGAGCAATAAATGCTGGCTTTGCTTGGGATGCCCAGAAATCAAGAATGAACAAAGGGAAAACTGCTTCCTGTTATTGTGATCTTGGAGTTTACATTACCCTCTGAGCAACCTGGCAGCTTCCCATCTGACACAATGGAAAATTCTGCTACCATAGGCATGTGATCTTTGTTACCACTTTTGGATGCATGGCACTATAAAATAAATTTTATCCTGCCTGACAGATTTGCATCTTTGCCAATCAGAACTATATTATTCCAAGGGGAATAAAGCTGTTATTAGTACCTTTGGTATGGTGGCTGGAAGATTATATCACAGACATTATATAACAGTCTGTGACACGCATAAAGAAGCAATGGTATTCAAGTTACATTGCATATTAGTTTTCAGACTATTAGTACATTCAAAATGAATGAATTGTGTTTTTAATTAAAGTCTACAGCTTAATTTTATATAGGTTAATATGTCCTTTAGAACTGTAGACCAAAAGGAAGTATGTCACTTGCATAAATTCCAAAAACATGAAAAACTTCTGATCACTTAACATATCATTATGGAATTTAATGAGAATTTTTGTAGCAATACAAAAAATACTATAGACGCTCAATTGACCTTGCCACCAATGAAGCCAGAGCTAATGATGCTAGTCTAAATAACAATTAATCTTTGAATGATCTCAATTAGTCCTTATAGTCTTAAATGGACACAATCTACATTCTGGCAGCAGAAGAATTCATTGCCTTCTGCGTGCTGTAATGTTCCTGCCTTAATGAAATAGCAATCATGAGCAAGAAGAATCAGTTATATTTGTTACATACACCTTAGCCAATAAATCCACTCCAGATTATTAGTGCAATCTCTCTTCTCATATATCTGTGCACTTCAAAAAAAAATAATGTTTTAATGTTTCCAGTAGATTGACCTTAATGCTAACGTACACAGAATACAAAATAAGACCATCAAGGAAATTGCATGATAAAAGCACTTTATATATACAGCTTTATGATACTCACAGGACACAGACTGCAATCAAAGTTTTATAGCACTTCCGCTGTAATCAATACAGTCTCAACTCCTAAACTGGATACACCTTAATTTCTATTGTGGTAATTGTCATCAGTGAAAAGGCAACTGTTTGATTTGCATTTTATGGTATAAAATTTAACTTAATTTTTGGTCATTTTTATTTTACTGTCTGAAAGATAATGGATATCAAAATGTTTAAGCAAGCTTTTGCATTTAAGAAATCACAACCACTTCAGAAAATATGTATGGCATGCATCTATGAGCTTGACCATATCTCACAATTTTCAGAATAAAGTAGAACAAATACACTGTGATGTGCATAGGATTTAATCTTCAAGGCCAGAATATCTTCATTTGTCAAGAAAGACTAAAGGTGCATATGGTACTCAAGGTACATCTCAAGAAAGCCTTGCAAAATTGCAGCAAACATACGTAGTCTTTTAGTTCTTTTCTTTGAAATAAAGGCAAATACACTATTTTCTCTTCTTATTACTTACTATATGTTAACCATCTGTAATTCATGTACACAGAACCCTGCAAATTTAAATATTTAATAATTGCTATTTCATCCCATCAAAGGCAGTGTTTACACTTATCCACATACAACACCAATCTTTCTGCTCAGTTAACTAACCCAAACCCTTTGCAGCCTCTGTACCCTTCTCACAATTATCATGCTTCATCATTAGCAACTTAGGTATATCATTAGACCACTTCATTTTAGCTATTGATAGATATTAAATAATATACACCAACTCTGGTACTTGCAGCATTCCATTTAAAATTAAACAAGTTTTAATTAGTATTCTAGTGTTTTGAAATGTTAATAGATGGTGTATAGAACTAGTGAAAGGAATGTATGGTGTATTTATTTATACAACGTTAATGAGTACATTAGGAACTCACAACTGCAGCACACATGAATGGGAGGGTTTTTATATACACAAGAGCTTATTACCTGCCAGAGTGCTGGCTTTAATTGATGTAACTTTGCTACAGAATGAAAAAGAAAAAATGTCCCCATGTGCATTGGACTAATTACAAGGACCATTACTATTGATTTTTAGAGAAAAATAACTACTGCTACATCATATTTCAATACTGGAAACCATTGCTTGAAATTCCCAGACTTAAAATATGTAACTGGAGCCAAGTAAATAACATTGTACAAGTGAAAAATGTATTCACAGAGCAGCACCAGACCCAGAGGCAGTTGCAATGCATAATTTTCATAAGAATGCTTCTTTGCAACTGCATTAAAATATTACATTTATGGTACATTAATGGATAATTTCAAACAGAGTGAATAAAGAGCTTTAATTATTTGAGACTACATCTCTAGGATACAATACTTACATTTTTTATTGCTCTGTACACAGCCCTGAAAGCTGGCTGCTTTTCATCATGGTAGACTCCTCGATTTCCATGAAGAACAAAGATTCCTTCATCCTCTGCTGCTTTGCAGTTGCTGCCATACATGCAGTGGTCTGGACGATAATTCCATTGACATGGAAAAATAAAGAGGCTTTCTGCAATATGATAAACACTAAATTAACACAATGTAAATGATTCTCCACACTGGTCATTACTATTTTTAAAATAAATCAGATTTTAAAAAATACAATATTCCAAAATATTTTTTCACTACACATCAAAAATAGAAACATTCTTACAGTAGATATTGTATCATTCAACAGGCTACACCTTTTGAAATTAAAATGACATTGACAATTCTCAAATTAAACTGCATTTCCAACAAGTTATTTAAAGTATTAATGAAGAAGGCTGCAACCAAGAAAGGGAAACATTATACTTACCTGGGTTATAATAGAAAATAATATTGAGTAAATCTTGGTCTCCCCAAGTAATATTGAGCTTGTACTTCTTGAAAAGAGGTAGAAGCAAATCTTCCCATTTGAGTCGTACAGTTGTCATATCATTCTACACAAAAGAAAGAAAAAAAACTAATCTAAACTGTTTCCCTGGATAAACAACTGAAAGTAACAGACAAGTGGATATGCTTTCAAAGAAATTATTTCAGAGGTAAGTGCTTAACTTTTGGTAAGATGACAGTGCGCTCAGACACAGTGGCTTCTACAGGGTCAACCAAAGGTGTTACAGTTATTCCCGGGTTACGAACGAGTTCCATTCCCGAGTCCATCTTTAATTCAGATTTGTACGTAAGTCGGAACAAGTACATCCGGTATTATTTAGCGTCAGTTAGTCAAACGTTGACTTATTATATAGTATATATTTTACCTTTCTATGCATATAAAACACTTAAGAAACATATGTATTCCAATAATTAAACCACTGCGTTGCTTAGTAATAATTGTAGTTTTCATTGGGGCAGGACCTTTCACATGCTCCATTATTCTCACTTTATCCTTTAAAATCGTTCCAATCGTTGACTGACTGTAGCCTAACGCTTTTCCAATTTCCAAACTCTATTACTTCCACTTTATTTTCAATCATGATCGCTTCCCATCAACGAAACAGAAACACTGTGGGCGGCGGGTCCCGAGCTCCACCAGGTCCTAAGGACCACCACACTGAGATTGGTTTAATGGGACAACTGGGGGTTGTGCTGGGTATTTGATCCTCCACAATATTCCGCGTGGAAATTTAAACTGGAGGTGGCGGTGTTTTTTTTTACAAGGTCGAGTTGCGAGCTTGACATCAACCCGGCACGGATGGAGAGTGTGCTCGGAAGTGGTCTGTCACTGGATAGAACTTGGGAACCTCCATTCTCGAGTATGTCGCTGATCTCACTGCACCACCAGCCGACTGGAAAGGTGGGGGCGAGGTCAGGGTAAATTTTGCTAAGAAAAATTTAAGCCAAATACAATGTTACACACTCAACACAATGTCAACGGCAACGACTTAAAATGGCGGACAGCATCATGATCCGACTTGAAATGGTGGATGGCGTTCTCGTTCCTCCATTCATAAGTACAAGTTGTTTGTAAGTTGGGACCATGGAAACTCGGGGCCTACCTGTATTGTCTTTTTTAAATGTATTTTTTGATTGAAAGGCCCTGCTGGGCAATTAAGGTACTGCAGGTTGAGAGTTTCTTGCGGGCAGAGAAGCTGAAGGAGCTGGACTTGCTGCAGACCATGATGCTACCTGCAAAAACGAGGTGTTGGTGCATAGTCCAATAGCAAGTGATCATCTTAATTGCATTTCTTGTGATCGTGAGACTGTGTTGGACGTTGGTAGTGTGGAAGGCTGCAAGTCTAATTAATTGGTTTATCGGCAAACGGTTGGAGGAGTCATATTGAGGACTAGGACTCAAACCGTGGTGTCACCTGTTTGCAGCCGCCTAGGGAGAGGAACTGGTGTTGGGCGTACCACTGGAGTGTCAATGGTAGCGTGGCACGGTGTTTATGCTGAGGTTGGTGCTGCCTCCCCAGTGTTCATTTGGTAGAAGACAAGGTGGATTGTGTTTGACTGCAGACTACTGCAAAAGGGACTCAAGATTTTTCTGTGTGACTGTATTTTACTGTTATCTTATATGTGCTTGCTATCTTCTACGTGCTATATGTGCCTTGTGCTGTGTATGACTGTTGGTACTGTGTTTTGCACCTTGGCACATTCATGAGTACAGGCTGTATTCATGAGTAATCATGTATGGTTGAATGACAATTAAACTTGAACTTGAAAATGCCCATGTTAAACACACAACTAAACCATTCAATAATCAAGCTCTTAGCACCAATTAACAGTTATCTATTTCATAACACAGCAAGAAAATTTCTACTGGAGATTCTGTGCTGACTTGATATTAAACCTTGATTATTTTGATGGGGAAGAAATGCAGCTTTTCATCATCAAACACACCATACATTGGTCCAAATGCTTGCAGCACATTTTACACCCAATTTATACTAGCTTGTGAACATCAAAGACAACCACAAATGGGCATGTTTCAGACCTGAAACTGTCAGAATAAATTTGCTAAATTCTTTGTTTCGGACAGTTCCACTCATGCAATTCCACTCAAGGATAGATCTACAAAGAGAAAAGAATCCCTAAAGCAATTCCACTCATGGATAAATTTACAAAGAGAAACTCCCTTCCACTATTCTGTACCATATCCTATTTTTCCCCCTTCTGCATGTGCGTTAACCCAATTTATTCCAATTGTACAATTTCTGTTTTTTTGAATTGCCATCACAACTTACATAATTTCTGCTCTCGATTACTAAGCATCTCCCTAATTCCCTTGTGATTATCGGGCATTCATTTCCTCAGGGACCCCAATCATGTCACATCTCACCCTATCTTTTCTAGAGAAAAGCGTCCTTTAGCTTCTTTTGTGATTTTATTGCTCATACAGAACACCATCAATCTAGGATGCTGTGTAAATAAAACAATTACACGCTCTATTTTTTCATTTCCTCGTACCAGTTAGATAAGCATCTACTATGGCATACACAAACATACGAGCTATTCATTTGTGAATAAAATTGCCTTTTGGTATTTAATTGGGCAATTTTAGGCTGCTGACCAATTAGGTAAAAAACAGTTTAAAATTCAAAGAATTTTTAAAAATTGGTAGACAGAGGAAACATTCAAGTAGGCAGTTTCTGAACACGAGCCACATAGATTTAAATCTGCCTCCTCTTATTATGTCATGCAGTCCTCTATCCTACATATCATAACAGTGGTACAGAAACAAATGTTAAACACCAAAACTGATTACTGTAATAGATTTTAAATGTGTCTTTTATATTTCACAAGATGCAAGAAATGCCCTCTTGATTTCTCATAACAGGAGCTGCACGGGCGTCATATTAAGTGCAGTCACAAATACAGCCAACTGTTTTAGACTATTACTTCAAGTTCATAGTAAGTAACAAAAATAATTTCCAATTGAAGTGCTGCACTGTTCAGTCAAAGGAAGGCTTTGAGAAACTAAAGATTGATATTAATATTAAGAGAGCGACAAAACGGATACTTAGAGCCCAGAGTAAATGCAATTCTGGTTTCTGTAATACAATTGTTTTTGATACAGTGGAACAAATATTCACTTGATTAATTCCTGAAGAGAAGTGGTTGACCTAATGACGAGAGACCGAGTAAGATGGAACTCTTAACAGTTTCAAATACGAGAGGCAATTTTACCAAAACTTGGGTTTCTGAAAAGGGGATCGAGAGAACTGTCAATCAATGGCTTCCTCTGTCTAGAAAATATGGGACCTAGGCTAGACTATAGTCCAGAGAGGACTTCATTCATTTAAACAGCTATGAATCCCATACTTGGAGACCCATCATTGCTATAGTACTAAAAGCACAATCTATTAATAATGTTAAAGTCAAAACTATGGAAATTGGGCAGAATACAGAAGACACAGGATCAGGCATGATCTTACTGAATGTCAGAACATGCTTAAACTAACCATATGGTCTACCTCACTTCAATATATTTCTAAAAAACAGAATTTCTATCCTTAGTCTGTAATGTTGCAATCACTATAAAAGAAAAAATGTTATACTGTTGTGAAGTTACAATTGCATTTAACAAATCAGGGACAATAGTTATTTTTACGGTTACACTTCAAACTGGTTCATGTCACTCAAAAGCCCTGGGTTTAGATACTTCTCCAATTCCAACAGCAGGTGGAATTGATCGAGTCTAAGCTTTGATATTGAAAGGAATATAAAACATGACAAATTCACCATGCAATTCTTTAGAATAACTAACTGTTCAGTTTTGCTGATTATTCCATTCAAGGGGGCATCTAAAATTACCAAACTAAATGCCAAATCCACTTTGCAAACAAAAATACAGATAAAACTGACAACTATGATTGTTTTTGATGTATAATATTTTGTAAATAAAAAGTGCATGTTATTGCAATTAATTTGATAAATTCATGGGCATGCAAAAAATATCCATTAAAAGAATCCCAATACTCAATACAGATTTCATTACTAAGTGATAAATGAACTCCTAATTTTGGATAGCAGGCCAAAGTCTGCATTGTGCAGAGTAAAAATCTAACTCAACAATAAATGCCTCTTTCAGTGCTGTAGGTAGTTTTTCCCCATAAAAAGCAATCATTTTATCTCATTTGAAAATATTTTCATTGGAAAACAAACCAATATGAAACTGGGAGTTTCTGATTCGTTTTTTCCCCCCATGTTATTCAAAAGCAAACACTTTAAGATGACAGCCCAATATCGCCATCCTCTGGTCAAAGCACTTACTAATATTCAGTCCCACAGAATGTATTCCAAGATTTTAGATTCCTGCTATTAAGCCTATAAGATGCCTTTTTTAAAAACAGCTTGTGGTCGAGCCCACTAGAATATAGGTAATTCTAGATTTGGTGTTGTGCAATAAACTAGGTTTGGTTACAGAGCTCAAGGTAAAGAAACCCTTAGGAGGCAATGATCATACTATGATATTATTCACCCTGCAGCTTGAGAAGGAGAAGCTAAAATCAGATGCACTGGTAACACAGTAGAGTAAAGGTAACTACGTAGTCATGACAGGGGAGCTGGCCAAAGCTAAATGGAAGCTAAACCCTAACAGGGATGATGATAGAGCAGCACTGGCTGTAGTTTCCGGGAGTAATTCACACTAGTGTTGGGTTAGCTAACACTATTACAGCACCAGCAACACAAGTTCAGTTTCACTGCTGTCTTAAGGAGTCTGTAAGTTCTCCCTGTGGTTCTCCACCAGGTGCTCCAGTTTCCTCCTAAATTCCAAAGGCCTATGCATGGGTTGATAGGTTAATTGATCACATGTGTATTAAGTGGATTGCACAGGCTGTTGTCCAGAAGATCCTGTTACCATGCTATATCACTAAATTCAAGATTCAACATTATTTGTCATTTTCAGTACACAAATGTACAGGAGAACAAAATAATTATCTGATGCAGCATATAAAAACACATTAAGATAAACAATAATAAAAAACAATAAATATAAATGCAAAAGATGACTAATATATAGTACATAGATTGACTGTGTGTAGGGAAAATGATGGTAGGCACAGGTGTGTCTGTACATAAAGTGATTGACAAGAAATGGTAAAGTAGTAGTGGATGGGTTAGTTCATGGGTGGAGGTGTTGATCAACCTTACTGCTTGGAGTAAGTAACTGTTTTTGAGGGTGGACCAACCGTGCCTTTCAAGGGAGTCAAAGGCAGCATAAAAGCAATAGAGAGGGTGTACAATTAGCAAATATTAATGTTAAGTCTGAGGATTGAGAAGCTTCTAAAACCAACAGAAGGCAACCAAAAAAGCCATAAGGAGAGAAAAGATGAAATATGAAGGAAGGCTAACCAATAAATTAAAAGAGAATACCAAAAGTTTTTTTGAAATTTATAAAATAAGAGAGACAAGAGTAGATATCCGATTGCTGGAAAAAGACACTGTAGAAATAATGTACGACAAAAAGATGACAGATGAACTTAATTATTTTGTATCAGTTTTCACCATGGAAGACATTAGCAGTATGTTAGAAATCTGAATGTCAGGTGGCAGAAGTGAGCGTTGTTGCTATTACTAAGGAGAAGGATGAAAGATCTGAAGGTAGATAAATCATCTGGACCAGATGGACTACATTCCAGCGTTCTGAAAAACATTGCTGAAGAGATTGTGCAGGCATTGTGGACTTCAGGGTAGGATGAGGAAACTCAAACCAATCCTCAGAGGGATCAGAAGTGGATCAGATTTAGGTTGTCACCTAAAACACTCGAAAACTTCTACAGATGTAGAGAGCATTCTGACAGGCTGTATCACTGTATGGTATGGGCAGGTGAGGCAACTGCACAGGATCAAAAGAATCTACAGAAAGTTGGGTACCAGCCTCCATAGGATCCAAGACATTTTCAAGGAGTGGTGCCTTGGTGTTCATCATTAAGGACCCCCATCACCCAGGACATGCCCTCTTCTCACTGTTACCGTAAGGAAGGAGATCAGAAGCCTGAAGTCACATGCTCAGCGATTCAGGATCAGTTTCTTCCCCCCTGCCATCCGATTCCTAAATGGACATTGAACCATGAACACTACCTCTTTATTGCGAGTAGCTTTAGAGCCCCGTATCTAAGAAAGGTTGTGCAGGCCTTGGTTAGGATCCAGAGAAGGTTTACAAATGACTGTTCTAGGCCTAAACTCACTAAAGTTTAGAAGAACGAGGGGGGTTATTGAAACCTACCAAGTATCCTGTCTGGAAACAGTGTATATGGAGAGGATGTTTCCAATAGCGGAGGATTCTTGAACCAAAGGGCATACTTTCAGAAAAGAAGGACGTCCCTATAGAACGGAGATGAGGAGGAATTTCTTTATCCGGGGGTGGTGAGCCTGTGCAAGTCACTGCCACAGAAAGCTGCGAAGGCCAAGTCATTGAGTATATTTAAAGCAGAGGTTTATACGTTCTGTTTAGTAAGAACTTCAACGGTTAAGAGGAGAAGGCAAAAGAATAGGGTTGAGAAAGAAAATAAATCAGCCACAATTGAACAGCAGAACAGACTCAATGGATCACATGTCCTAATTCTGCTCCTATGTGTAATGGTCTCATGTTCTCATTAACTGAGAAAATTTCTTCTGTGGCACGATTCTCTAATTTGACCATACTCTGATGCTATCATCAACTATTATTTTAAAAGGTCTGCTCTTGAATAATTATAGTGATATCAGCAACCTGAGTTGAAAGGATCAGGAAAAATAATCAAGGGCATTGACAATATAATTCAGGTTTACATATCTTGAGCACTATTCAGTGATTGCTGTGGGAAAGTGGCAGAATGTGAATATTGGGAGAAAATAGGAATGGCTTTAGCCATGATAATTCCACTGTCAGATATATTCTGCACTCTTCCTACAACCACACGAAAATCACAATTGTAAAAAATATTAAAAAGATATTTCAAAATAATGATTCTTATAGTATAATGGAGCCAGCAATTAGGTTCACAAAAATCATATATAGGTTCTGACAATTGATTTTTATATTTGTGTCATTTTCATTCAGTTACACTTAAGCCTTACACAATATATTTTTTCAATTCATTCATAATAACCAACTCAATACTACAATTATTAAGCAATAAACGACAATGGATTAGCAGTAGTTTAACAGATCTCCGGCTGCACCAGAATTAACTCAGAAGATATCAAATTGCATTCATTTGCTTCCCATATCCGTTAAAGCATAAAGACAGATCAAGTACAAGATGCAATCATTTTACACAATGATTCTAGATGCACTTACTTTAAAATATTTTTTTCGAATTCGGGTCATATTCATCATCATTACTCCAGAGTTGATTCCAGTTTTTCCATAATATGGATGCCTGGCAAAACGGTTGTACCAGCCAATTCGTGGTTCCTCATGTTCTGGTGCCATTGCAGCAATCTGAGTTTGATTGAAATCTTCAAAAAATGCCCATATGTCATCCATAGGACGCAGAAAAAGGACATCAGTATCTACATAGAGCAAGGAATCTACATCCTTCAGGATCAACTTTAAAAAAAACAAGAACACATCAGAAAGAACCATTAAGCAGGTAAGATGGATGTTGTTGAATCAGCACAGTGTGGATCTATACAGGAAAAACAATGCTCAAGATATTTCTATAGACCACGCTGTGGAGTCAGCTTTCCAGATCCTAGTGTTACAAGTAAAAAGCAAAATATTACATTTTTAAATAAATTATATCCCAAGCAATTTTTCATAAATAACTGGAATTCTTTTGTTTAGAAATGGAGACACCTCTTTTCCCCTTATTAGGGAGAAAGAGAGCCTGTGGTATGTCGAATTACCAAGTGAACGAGTAGTCTTTGGGATTCTGCAAGTCTGTGTCTTTACTGATGCTTTGCTGCATGCTTGAGTGCCGATGCTTTTTTTTTGCTGGTGGGTTGGGGGAGATCGTTGCTTTGCTGCTGCTTACACGTGGGAAGGGGGAGCTGGGGGGAGTTTGGGGGTTCTAACATTTAACTATCATTCATTCATTGGGGTACTCTTGTTTTTTTTGGATGGTTGCAAAGAAAAGGAATTTCAGGATGTATATTGTTTACATTTCTCTGACATTAAGTGTACCTTTGAACCTTCTTTTACATGTTAATGCCCTTGCATTCATAAGCAATGTACATCTAATTGTCTGCCACTTATTAGTCTAGCTCAGAAATTAATCAAATCTTGACTATAGGGCAAACTCAACCTTTCACACATCTAGCCACTACTTAGGTTAAACCAACACTCCTATTTAGAAAAAATGCAAAAATATTTAGAACTAACATATTTTATGTGGTGCTGCTCCATCCTCCTCCTTCCTATGCACCAAGCTTCACAACTACTGGTGTGAAACAAAGTGTTTTTGTGTGCTAGCTAAACAGAAACTTTTCAATACATCTCAGTATAAATGACAATCATCAACCAGTCTGTGTAATGGACAATTCATTTAAAAAATTCTGACTCTGCTTGCCAATTCTACAACTCACAATTTCAATGTAATCATAAAATACTAAAAACACTTACAGGGGCTAGGAACATTTGGGATTACAAATGCAATTACATCAAAGATTTGAGTGTTTACAAGTCTTCCCTATATCATGAAAGAGTTCTGTTCCTAAGAACTGTTCGTAAGCCAAACAATTTGCAAGTTGGAAATGTGGCCACGAACTTGTCTCAAAGATAGAAAGTTGAGGTTCCAACTTTCATCTCTAAAGCTCAACACAGTGATACAATCATGAAGGCAGCACACCATCAGCTCTATTTGATTAGGAATTTGTGGAGGTAAAAAGTATGTAATAAAACAAGAACAAAAGGTATGTAAAAGGTACGTAACCAAAGACTTTTGAAAATTTCTATAGATGCATGGAGAGCATTCTGACGAGCTGCATCTCTGCCTGGTAATGCTCAGAACTGGAAGAAGCTGCGAGGATTGAAGATGCAGGTAGTTACAACACAGGCATAATCCTCTCTGCCACTGAGGACATCTTGAAGAGGTCATGTCTCAAGAAGACAGCATTATCATTAAAGACCCTCGACATCTGAGACATGCCCTCTTCACATTACTTCCATCGGGGAGCCTGAAGGCCCACACTCAGTGCTTTAGGAACAGCTTCTGCTCCACCACTGTAGACTTCTGTACAGTCCATGAACATTATGTCCTTACTCAACCTTTTGCACTAATTTATTTTTGAAATTTATGGCAATTTTTATGTCTTGCACTATACTGCTGCCGCAAGACAACAAATTTTACAACACGACAGTGATAATAAACGTGATTCTAAACCTCAAAAATCTAGGATGAAACTCAAATAAGGCATTGCCATATTGTTGGAACTGCTACATGCCATCTTCCAAAAAGGAAAAGTGACAATTATGCTGCCTGGAGGTGGATAAAAAAATTACATGGCATTATTTTAATGACAGAGGATTATCTGGAGTCCCAATCAATATTATTCCCAACAAAAAAAAAAGGATCTTCTCATGATCAGATTTGTGGTCTGGGAGCAACAGGAGCAAATTGATTGATGGGTTTCCTGCATTATATACTAGATTGAATTTCTAAAATACAACGCTACAAGGTATTTTGGTCCCAATATCACTATAAAAGGGAAATTTTTTAAAATTATTAAATAGAGAGGCAAGTCATTTTGAATTACAGAACTGCTGTGATTGATCACAAAATAAAACAAATGTTCAAAATGGACAACCATCTCTTTTGGGACAGTCTCTCGGGGGCATGGGGGGGGGGGGGGGGGGGGGAGTCATTTGCTGTGGGCTTAAGATGGATGACAAGACCAACGGGAAACTTGAAGACTCAGACACTGGTTGCATTTGATTTGGGTAAATAATTCCAAAAATAGCGCACAACTTCTGTCATTTATACTCAGCTTCTGTGTATCCTAGCAAAGTGATTCAAAGTTGTCAATTACATCCTCAATGCTCTTAGTCCATTTGAGCAGTCACAGATCATGAATATACGTCAATAAGGACCTTACAAATCTTCCAAGAATGTTTTGAGATAATTCTTGAATCTAAAACATCAACTGTTTACCCCACTCCATAGATGCTGCCTGACTTACTGAGTTCCTCCAGCAATGTGTGTGTGCGCTCAAGATTTCCAGCATCTGCAGAATTTCATATTTATTTTTTTCCATTCTCACTATTCACCTGAAAACCTCTGACCATGAAGGAATTCAAGGAAACATGATTGTTTCAGGAGTCAAGTGTTGGGCATGGAAATAAGGTGACCAGCCCACTGGAACTGAAGGAATAGGAATATAGTCTTATTGCAGGAAATGTTGACCTAAACAAGAACTTTAGTTTGCTTATTCTACCTCTCATTAGCAGCCATTGTCTCAGATCACAAAGGAAGTCAGAGATCATTGATACCCATTAAGCCATGAACTCTGTGCTGGGTTTGGGGCTTTGACCATCAAATACATGATTCCTGAGACGGACAAAGTCTGTGCTGGCACAATGAAGGTGATAGTGGATTTCATCATCGATGTCAGCCTTTCTTGAACTGCTGCTTTCAAGATATGGAAAGTGATTCAGTTTCTGCGGTTTTATGGAGGACTTTTAGATTGAGACATAGCAAAGTGTGAAAAAAAAAGCCCTCCCTATGGGTACTCTGCCTCTGCTTTTGATCTCCTCTCAGTAAAGTGGAGATTTGAATGCTTGGGCTGTAGCTGATCCAAACAACACTGAATAATCTGCATTTCATAATTAGAGAACTGCTCTACCTACATTCTCTCCCCCCACAATCTGATCTTTAAGTCAAAAAGTTCTCTGTAGACTGCTGTCTGCAGATCCCTCTGAAGCTAACCCTAACCAACACTCACTCCCATATTCCTCTTAAATATTTCTTACGGGTAAGAAGAGTCGCTGTGAAGCACAAGGTTTGAAGAGTTTCTTCCATATTGCTGCAGTATCAGCTGGAAATGTAATTGGATAGATCGTGTGAGTGAACTTCTGATGAAATTCCTTCTTCCAGTTTTCCAGCTGCATGTAAAACAGAAAGATTATCAAAAGGACTTTCTACAAGTTGTCTTCTGCTGACAAATGGTACAACGAAAATGGCATAATTGGGACCACAATGCACTGGGACAATTTCTCCAGCCAATTTCATGACCTTTTTCATATTAATAGGGTACAAGATAAAATCTAATTTTTTTTTCATTCCAGTACTTACAAAAGATACCAGAGCCATTGTCAACTTCAAGCATAAAGAAAGTGCCAAAAGTAAGTCTAAATACTGTCAACCCCTACATTATGACTAATTGGGTAATGAAAAAAAAATAATCGCAAATCACCACCCAGAAATTTGAGATAGGGAATAAAAATCACTCTCACAAAATTTATGCAAAAAAATAAAAGTAAAATAATAACATTTTTTTTAATTCTCAGTTCTAGATGCATGCACAAATGATCAAATGATGCAGTTTATCTTTTTCTTCTTAGAGCAAAATACCCTCTTCTCCATACATAGGGACTGCCAGCGCACAAAATGCACTGGCATTTTAAACAAGAAATAAGGTAAATTTATTAGATTTTTAAAAAATACCATGCAAAATTCATAATTCCATATCACTTACTGATTTTGATGCACTTGTATAGAAATGGTGTAAATATCAAAGCAGGTACTTACTGAGCTATTGAATTTATCATGGAGTTCATCCTCCGCAAATATGTGGAAATAAAGTGGTTTTTGACTAAATATAACAGCAGATTTTAGCATAGTTAGTGTTTCTTCCAGTCTCTCGCCACAAGCTACCACTGCCAGATGCATCCTCTCTGAAGAATTTTCTGATGAGCCTGTAGACTTCAATCTTCCTATTTCATATCTGTAAAATTAATTACACTAAAATGTTAAAATGTATTTTGGACATGAGTTAGTGTTTTCCAACCAAAAGTCAAAATAATTTTAAATCCATGACTAATGTATCTACTGATAAAAAGTGTGATTTCCTTATACAATGATGAGAAATATGCTTCCAAATCTCATTTAAAAAATGTTTTCCCATTGGGCAAGAAAATGCTGCATTGGCTGTCCAATCTACTGTAGAATCCATCCAATTTTATTAATAAAAATTCAGACAGATTTCAGGAGGACCATAATATTATTGGTCAAATGGTAAAGGTGAGAAAAACACCCTCAATACGCTTTAAAATTAAATCATAACTGTAGATCCTTGAGGAAATTTCACAAAGACAAGACCAAGCTCAGGATTGAACTCAAGGCTCTGGTGCTATAATATCAGTGTACATGTTCCGCCTCTCTTTACACTTCATATCAAATGAGCTGCAAATCTCAATGTCTTGTTCAATCTCGACTCCAAATTAGATTTAAGGGTGCATTGTTTTAGCAGTACTATTAATCATTAATTTTAACAAATTTCCAGAATGTAACACCTGGTAAAGATTTTACTGCTAATGTTGTAGGGTCTTTCATGTAATGGTTTTCTGTAGAAGCTGTGTGTTCTGTTGATAGTGTTTGGGTTACCGTTAAAGATAGGAGATGTTTAGGAATGTTGTATCATCCAATCAGGAGGGTGGAACTGGGAGAAGGTTCTGGAGAATGTTGAGGGAGAGGTTTTGTGATGGACACTGAGGTGGGTCAAGGTCTTTTTCAGTGGGAAATGGAGAGAGAAGCAGCTCGATCTGGCAGGATGCAGTATCTGATGGAACCCAAGTGAGGGAGTTCTTCTGGGGATCAGTGAATAGGAGTTAGCGCTATGTGTACATTAGACCCAATGGCTTTTGGAAGATTGAGCTCCAATCTGTGCACATTTGACTGTTTAATTATGATGGGCCCTTTTGTTTTTTTTCTAATAACTGCTTAGTTAAATTAACATTCATAAATATATTTTCTTTATAATTGTATGCAGTGTATAGTCTGTTATTCCCTGCTGAAGGGTGATTGCATGGGGCTGTAAATTACACAATATTCACAGAGATTGGGGTTCACGTAGGCGAGACATCCCAACCTCATGGGTTTGGTGAGACCAAAGTCATATCGACCTTAGATCTCACCGCGGAATCCAGTGGCTGTTAGTGAGGCGCTAATGACGCCCAATTCAAAGGCGCTTCAAGAAAAAAAGTTAACATGCATTTACTTAACACCAGAACAAACTTAGTGTTGTCATGCAAAATTTGACCCATCAGCTTAAAATTGAGTGAAATGGAGTCAATGGATTCCAAGCAGTGTCTGTGATAGGAACATGAGGCAGAAATTTCTACTAAATTTCTTTAGTATTTGTCGGATTGCAATTTCGTATTAAATTTTTGCACAGATGGGGATGGGGTGAAGTGAAAAATCCAATGACTATGACTGGAAATCAGTAAAGGGGCAATGGAAAACCGGATGCTGAAATGTGGAAATGTGCTTTCAGATAAATGTCACCAAGGGTCAGTATTTGTTTGAGAAATAGGAGAGGGCCAAGGACAGATCATTGAAAAAAATGCTAGCAGTTGACAGTGTAGGAGTGTGAAAAAAAAGCTCAGCAGGCAATTTTCTAGCAGCATTGGACAAGTAGCAATTAAATAAGAAAGATGTACCTGCTTGAAGAACTATTAGAAGGAAGGAGGTGTATAATAAATCAAAAGTCACAAATGTCAAGAAGGAAGATATTGTATTAAAAAATACAGTACATATCAGTTTGATCAACATTGTAACTGCTCCCGCTTCAAACTATATACAGACAAGTAAACACTGATCTAAAATTGACCATATTCTTAAAGGCTAAGTGGTATCGTTTTATTGCAAATTTTGAAATCAGTAACTCACTCACTCTGGCAACAATATTCTACAAGAAACAGAATTTGAGCTAACCCTACCCAGTGGGGAATGACTGATATACAAACATCCTCTTGGTAATTAATAAATTTATCTTATTTGGAGAGAAAATAATTCTTAAAAATTATTTTTTAAAGATTATTTGCAGTTTTGATGGTGCTGACTGTGATGGCCAATATGGCCATTGCTAATCTACCCAAGATTCATACAGGGAGAAAAAGAAAAGATTTGTTAAACATTGGTCACAAACCTTGGCTATTAGTTGTATTTGGCAACATACTGTCTACCACACTAATGGAAATCAGTTTCATAAACAATGAGCTAGATATTAAATTTAGCACTTCATAATCTGGTATCTTGGCTCTCCATTAAGTCATTGAAGAACTAAAACCAGTCTTTTATTTCCATGCTGTAGCAGCCTCACCCACCTGAATAAATACCACAAGAGTAAAAGATATTTTTCCCCCATCATATCTATACCATCATCTGGATCAATTTCAAATGGAGATGCAAATACTTTCTAACAGGCACACTTTCACCACTGAATCAAGAACCTGACGAGTACTTCCAATGGATAGTTCAGTGGATTAATAAACCAGCTTTTAAACAACTTTTCCAAATACATAGTTTAATAATGGAGCCTGCAAAATGATGTTGCTAATAATTTATCAATAAGGCTGGATGACATTGACAAATAATGGAATAGATGCCTGGGGAAGAATAACAATAACTTTTATTTTAGATAGCACTTCTAGCATTTCCAGATGCAATTTGTTCTCTATTCCAATTCAGGAAAACATCAAAACCTCCTATACTCATTTCCAGTTAAATATTCACTGGATATCACAGCAAAATTCAGCCTCTCGATTCCTCTAGAGATCTCTGATTAAGGCTTTAGCAGGGATCATTGATTAATTTATAAATGAATAATAAATAAATTTCAGCTTTCAAAGTTCCATATTGTACATAAACTTCTTGTGATTAAAGACTAGATGTAGATTAGTCAGCTCACACACACACCCACACCAAAACTGGCAAAAAGTTTGAATTTTCTAGCTTTTTAATGGTATAGAAGCATAAACCATCAGAAATACGATGCAGAAGAAACTCTCTTTAAGATGAGCACCAGCTCGTTTCATTGAATTGCTAAGCAGAGAAGTGAATTTAAACCAGCTGACTATGAATATGACTGCCTTCTAAAATAATTATCAGCACAAACTGCAATTTATTCATAGTATTGCAGAGAGTAACCTTATGGTACCATTCCTGGGAAAGATATTTAATCCAAGGAAAAATTATTGAACTCTCTGCCTTTACAGATGCTGCCTCATCCATTAAGCATTTTCTGTATTTATTTCAGGCTTCTAGCATCTCTGGTACTTTGCATTTAGACTTATTATTTTAAACTCAAAGATAAAATTAAATCTATACTGTCTTTGAGATTACCAGGTGAAAACAGAAGTCAAATGACTTGGTCTATTAATTGAACAATACCATGCTTACATGTTGAATTTTTAAAAAATTTTTCAACAGTCAGTATAAATATTTCCTTAATAACACACAAGAACACATTGCTTGTGTTGCACTAGATTATTATGTTTGACTATTGGCATTCATCTTTGAAGTTAGTAGCTGTCTAAAATTAAGTGCAAATGTAATGACCTCTTCTCTGAATTGCATGGACTAATGAAGTGGGATCCTTTGGAGATATATCTAATTCCAGATACTACCATGACTACATCTTATAAATCATATTTTGGCTACGACTTTTAAAGCAATTGTTAAAAAGGCAGCTAATTCCACAAAGGATATTAAATGAAGTTCAGCTTTTAGTATGTTATTTTCCATAGTTAAACCTCTAAAATGGACAGAATAAGACTAAAACTCTTATGCAGATGTGGAACCAGTAACACAAATGTGAGAGCATCTGCTACTGTTCAGATACAAATCCCAACATTAGAGTTTATTGCCTGCAGAGCAACCCAAAGTATTTGACAAGCACCTTTTCCTATGGAAGATGACCTGCTGCAGACTACAGAGCATCAGAAAGCAGGTCAAACTGTAACAGTACAAAAATACTATAACTTCTGCTAATATGTTTGTATCTAACAAAATACATCAGAAAGAGGGTCTGGCAAGATTAATTTAAATGGCATATAATGAATAAATTAAATACCCCATATCCTTTGCTATTTTTGGTTTGTCTTCTCATTTATTCTTTAGCAATTTCTATTTAATCCTTTTTTTCAAAAATAACTTCTTTGCACTAGAAACGATGACTTCAGGAGTGAGTGAGGACACATCCCTTTTTATTTTGAAATTATATACTATTCCTCAGTACAACTATTACAAATAAACTTTAACAAATACACACACAAAATGCTGGAGGAACTCAGCAGCCCAGGCAGCATCTATGGAAAAGAGTCCAGTCAACATTCCAGGCCAAGACACTTCATCACGACCCTTCTTCATTGAGTTCTGATGAAGGGTCTCAGCATGAAAGGCTGACTACTCTTTTCCATAGAAGCTGCCTGGCCTGTTGAGTTCCTCCTGCATTTTGTGTGTGTTGCTTGGATTTCCAGCATCTGCAGATTTTCTCTTGTTTGTGATTAACAAATACAGTCTAAATTTAAGCTCCACGAACAACCCGTTTTTTAAAAAAATCATAATGGAGCTAGTGCATGGATGCAAAGTACAAGACATTTCATTCATCTTTAACCCCAGATATGCAGAATGGATGGTTAGTACAAGGCAGAATTACCAGAAAGCAAATGTATTCATAGATGGTGTTTTTTTTTAAACTTAGTGCTGATCTTGTTGAAGACAAGTCTGTGGAATTATGATTGCAAAAACAAGGAGATTGCAGATAAATTTCAGGTATTATGCATCTATCTTGACCACTTGACGATCGAGAATGCATGTGATGTACTAAAAAAAAGCTGTAAATCAGACATTTGATAGTAGGGTAGAACTAGAATGAGAGATATGATACTTATCCCAGTGGTTTAAAAAAGCATATCGTCAGGAATTTGGTGGATTACTTGTATTTTCCAGAATTAGCAAAATTTGGAGAAGGTTTCATTAAATTGGAGAAAAAGCATTTGGGAAGGAGACAAAGAGCAGACAAAAGAAACTTGCCAATTAACTTAATATTTGTTATAAGCAACATTAGAAGTTTGTTATTAAAGATGTTACAGCTAAACAGAAACAAAATATTTTGCTTTCAAAATCAACTATGGAACAACACTCTTTAAAAAAAAATAAGCCAATACAAAATCAAGCTGGTTGAAAGAAGTTGCGATAAAGGGTCTCAAACTGAAATGTCAATTGTTTATTCCTCTCCACAGATTCTGTCAGGCCTGCTGAGTTTTTCCAGAATTCTGTTTATTACTCTAGATTTGCAGCATCTGCAGAATCTCTTGTGATTATGTAATGAAAGAGTAGTTGTTGGAGGCCAGTCATCTCAGCCCAGGACCCAGCAGGAGGTCCTTGAGGAAGTATCTTTGATCCAAGCATCATCATCATCTTCATCATTCATCAAGATTTGAAATTCATTTATTGAATACTTTGCAGCTCTCTTCCATTTATAACTTATTTGTTAATTAAGCACATCACGTCCATGAGACCAGCTTGCACTCCTTAACAACACTGTATACAGCAGTCCAGGAACTGACCATCACCACATTCTCAAGGACAGTTATGGATGGGCAGGCTGGAGACTAACAGCACATTCATACCCTGAAAATGACTAAATGATTAAAACAGACCAGACAGGTAATGGTTCAAACAACAGTCTCCTTATAGGTCCATTATATTTTTGTCCTTTCAGTATCTTTCATTTCTAACTTTAACAGTCATTTTTGAATCACAACTTTTTTTGCGTCTTGGTTAACTGATCATCAATTGATTTGTTTTTGTATTAATGTTATTTTACTTTAATTATTGCAGGTGATTAGACTTGGCAATTGTAGCAGTAATTAAAGCAAAATAACATTAATACAAAAATGAAATGCTACTGATGCTGAAAGCCGGGAACAAAATGCAAAATAGTGGGGGGAAGAAAAATCAGATCATGCAGTTTCTGAGAAGAGAGAAACAAATTTTAACTCAACAGCCTTCCATTAGACTGAAAAATTCAACTTCACAGAGATGAGAGAAAACAAGAAAAAAAATTGATAATTAATTGATAATTAAACAAAGATTAAAAAGGATGATGTGCAAAAGAAATGTGATGTAGAAAAATGGGTGGAGGGTTAAATGATAACAGCAGAATCATTATCAACCACACAGTCCCAAAACTGTTAAAACAATACTAAGCCTGGAGGCTGTTAAGGGCTTAATTGAACGATGAGGAACAATTCTATGTTTCATTAGACCAGTGCAGGAAATAAAGGGCAGAGGTCAGCATGCAAGTAGGATAAATAGAACATTAAAATGGTGAGTGACCAGAAGCTCGAAGTCAAATTTTCTGACTGAATAAGTAAGAAACTCCATGAAGTAATCATCCAAATCTTATTTGGTCACTGCAGTGTCAGAGAGATCACACTGCAAGTAACAAAAGCAGTATGCCAAATTGAAAGCACATAAATCAAAGTTTAACATAGAAGGAGACATTGCCAGCCTATGTGGCAGGAAGGTGTAGCATCTCTAGCAATTATTTGTGAAGAACTGTGAGAAGGTGTCTGTGGTAGCAATATCATACCAGGAGTAGCAGCAGATCACCAGTTTGAAATATTAAGTTCTTTTCTTTTATCAGGTAAGTGGTCTGACCTGATCGGCATTTCCAAATTGTTTTATTTGTATTTTCCATTTACTTACACTATTCTGCCTTTGTAAACAAAATCAAAAGCACTGTCTGTGGCACTGCAACATGGGTAAATAGAAAAGTTAAAGGAAGTAGCACTTAAGGAAATGCAGTCAAGTGCAGCTGTGGGAGTCAGTGGACCCCTTGTTTACTAACCTAACCCTACAAACAGATGTTGAGGAAAGATAAGAGTTAGCAGAAGAACCTTGCAAAGCCAAAGTATAAAGTGGAAGGAGGAAGAAAAGAACAAAATTTTCTTCTGTCCCCAAAGTAGTAGTTAAGAATGATGCAGTTATCAAACACCTGGTAAAATAGAGTGAGGGGCTTATATTACACTGGAACAAAAATGGTTCACTGACCCCACACAAAAAAAAGAGCAAGATATGATAAACACCAATACAAAGGTCCCATTGTAACATCTTTTCTATGGAAGTGAGCAGAAATATAAGGTGGTGTTTCCATTTGTAGAAAAAGTTCAAACAAGCAAAGAAAATATTGATCTGAAACTAAACTGTCAGTCTCTCCATAGACACTGTGTCATCTACTGAGTGCTTCTAACATTTTCTTTTTGCATTTCAGAATGCCAGCATCAGCTCTTTGCTTTTCACAAAAAGAAAAAAGATTATAAAATGAAGAGCAGAAATGAAGACATTGGGCAAACCGTTTAGAGCGTACTGATCAGATAACATTTAAATGTGGCCAAATTTGTTTATTAAATATGAGAAAGTTTATTTATCATGTGCACACTGAAACATACACTGCAATAAGTTGTTTGCATTAAAAACCAACACACCCAAGTATGTGCTGGGGGTAGCCCACAAGCGTCACAACACATTCCAACGCCAACATAGCAAGCCCAAAATGCTTGGCAGAACAACGCAGAACACAAACAACATAACAGCAAAACAAGCCCCATTCCTTCCTCCCACCCATGCAAATACATAATCCTCCAATCCAAAGAGAGGCCATCTTTTTTGGCCTCCAACAGACTCGGATCTGAGACACTAGATCTTTGATTACCTCAGTGGTCTCAGAGAGTTAAAGACCGAGGGCTCAGGCCAATGGGCCTTGGCATCTGGACCTATGATTCAATCCTTGGTATCAACCTAAAGGAACCACTGATAACCAAAAGCTAGGTCTTGAACTCCAGACTTGCTGATTCGTGAACCCAGGGGGGTCATCAGACCTCGCTCCTCACTGCTTGGAACTTTAACTCTGGACTTCGCGGACACGGGGGTGGAGGGAGTTGCCAGGAAATGTAGCGGAGGCTTGACCCAAAAACAGAGCAGTGGAAGTGATATAGCAGTAAACAATATTTTCCAAATAAATTGCAAAATAACAAGCCACAACAGATAAACAAAAGAGAATAGAGCTCCATCTCTTACTCCATAACAGTGTTGTGTGCAGTTGAACTTGCGTGAGAAGGCACAAGGGTGAGTCTTCCCGTCCAGTCCTCATTGGGAGGGGATGGCCATGTCCGATGCATTCACCTCTACTACTAAAGGTCCAAAGGGGTTCAGATTGGGGTGAATGGGGGTGGTGGTAAAGTGTCTCTTGAGATCCTTGAAAGCATGATCCATGACAACAGACTAGATTATCTGTGAAGTTGGTGATCTGGTGAGGGAGGTGAGAGGAGAGGTGATTTGGCTGTAGTTCCTAATGAAATGGCATTTGAAGTTGGCAAAGCCCAAGAAGCACTGTAGCTGTTTGAGAAAACAAGGATGGGGCTATTCAAAGATGGCATGCACTTTCTCTGGATCCATGGTTATGCCTTGGGATGAAAGGACATAATCCAGGAAGGAAATCATTGTGTGGAACTGGTATTTCTCTAAATTGTTGTAGAGTTGATTTTCAAGAAGATGCTGAAGGACTGACTGAACATAATAAATTGGGGGGGGGGGGGGGGGATGTCCTTGGAGAAGATGAGGATGTCATCAAGCTAGATAAACACATACCTGTGTAGCATGTCCTAGAGAAGCTTGTTGATGAAGCCTTGGAAAATGGCTGGACTGTTGGAAAGTCTGAAAGGAATCACCAGGTATTTGCAGTGGCTAGTGGGTGTTATGAATGCTATCTTCTGCTCAACTCCTGGTGAATGTGCATCAAGTTGTATGTGCCCGGTAGATCTAGTTTGATGAAGATCTGGACCCTGCAGAGTGCTTTGGATGCTCTAAGATGAAGGAGAAATGGTAGCGGTTCTTAATGATGATTTTATTGAGTCCGAGGTAGCCGATACAGGGATGAAGACCCCGATCTTTCTTCTAAGAAGAATCTTGCAGCAGCTGGGGACTGTGACAGTTGAATGGAGCTGTGCTACAGCGCTTCGGTAATATAGTAATTCATGGCTTGAGTGTCAGGAGCTGAGAGGGAGAACAGACGACCTCAGAGAGGCATGGTTCCCAGACTTGGGGGTGGTCTGTGAGGCTGTAGGGTGTTAGCTTCCCTTTTCTGAAGGTGATGGCTGTCATGGTATTCCTGTGGGAGTTCGGTAAGGTTGAGAGTTTCCTCCATTTCCTCGGAATTAAGGGATGAGGTCAGCTGAAGTTGTAAACAGGTGGCCCGGGAGGTGGGTCTCCAACATAGCAGTGAACCAAATGACCAGGCAAAGTGACAGTCACAAGTGGAGAGCCAAGGGTTAAGAGTATTGGGCGAGTCAATAAGGAGGAATTAGATGGACTCACTGTGCTCCACAATGCTCATGTGCCTGATCTGACCATCCCAGACTGCAAAGGATCGATAACAGCGATGCAGAAGAGGTGAGAGATGGGCTCGGTAAGGAGTCCAAGCCGCACATAGAGTCCAGTCCAGAAAGTTGCCTGCTGTGGCAGAATCCACCAGAGCCTCTTGCATGCATTCAGCCATTGGGGTTTGGAGGAGGACAGAGTCAGGCTATGGTGCTGGCGTGAGAGACCAGGGGGAGCTTACCAGATGGAAAGGCACTTGCCTTGTCTCTACGTGGTAGTGCCATTTACCCAGACACAGTGAGCATTTGATGCATGGATGATCATGAATGCATGGATGATCATGAATGCATGGATTTGATACATGTGATCAGTAAGTGCATCATTTGTTTCTCCACCAATTGATGATCTGGAGGAGCATTCCATAAGATGCTTGTCAATTTGGAGGGCCAGGGTGATGAGGCTTGAAAGGTCATTAGACATCTCCTGGGTAGACAGCTGGTCTTTTATGCACTCTAAGCGGCTGTGATGGTAGTGGGCCAGCAGCACTTCCATATTACATACACTCTTCGCCATGAGGGTCCTGAATTCCACGGTGTAATCCAGCACTGACTGTGAGTCTTGACTAAGGCAAAGAATCCAATTTGCTGCCTCCCATCCCCTTCCCAGGTGGTCAAAATCCCAATACATCTCAGCAGTAAAATCTTCGTATTTGTTGCAAATGGTGGTTTTATTGTCTCAAGTTAGTGACAACCCAGGCCAAAACTCGCGCAGTCAGGAGAGAAATGATGAAGGTCCATAACATACAGAGATGGTCAGTGTTTGAAGAGCAAGATACACCAGGACAGACAGTTACAGCAGAAGGTTGCGGATCCATCGAAGCATTCAGGCACTGGAATCCTGGACTCTAAGGGAGTAGGATGATTAGCAAAGGGTTTCAGTATCAAAATAGTGAGTTGGTTAAGAGTGGTGAGCAGATAGTCATCGATTTCCTGGTATTTTGGGATCATGAGCTCCAGTCAACAGACAACTTCCTATAACTGAGCATACTCTGCTGGGTTTATTGTTGATTCACTCATCCTGTTGGGAAATGTAGAAGAGGCTTAATGCAAAAGCAGAGCAGCAGAGATGATTTAGCAGTAAACAAGTTGAAGCTAGCTGGTTCGTATGAGTGAACAAGGATTATGGACAAGAGCTGGGTTTAAATGGTCCGCAGGTAATGATTTAGAAATGAGTGGCAGGTTATTCCTGTTAGCTGGGTGGAGACTGAGAAGTGCGTGCCTGTACAGGCCTGAGAGGTGGGTGGGGAGGGGCGCCAGCCTTTGAACACACCAGTTTGCTGGTCCAAAGAGAAGAGCTACAAAACTGATTTTGAACATTAGATGACTAGTTTACAAAAGGATTACAGAAACTGGTGTCATTTTGTCTCAAAGTAGGTGGTGAAGGGGACTTGCAGCTATTAGAGACACAAAAACAACTAGAACACTATGTGATACTTAGAGGAAGAAATAAACAACAGCAGACCAAAACTGGAAAAAAGGTTAACCAATTTATGTCACACGATTGGCTTGCATTTATAAAATAAACATACCTGGGCAATTCACGGTTGTATTACCAACAAATTCTGGCACCAAGCAAGAAGTTTATGAAGAGAAGCCCAGAATGGGACCTTGGCACCAGACTAATATAGAAGAGTGAAAATGTAAGTGATAGGTGAACTTGATACAAGTCAGAATACTGAAGAACAGGAAAGAATTATAGGGAATGATCTTCCAAAAAAATTCAGGTTCATTAAAGAAATGACTCAGTTACTTTACAAAGAGACAGTTAATGTCTTAATAAAGAAAGAATTTTTCTCTCATCATTGCCAAGGAACCAACATCAAACTTAGATACCATGAATCAGGTATGCTGAATCCAAAGCAGACCATAAACACACGATATCTCACGTAAGGTGCATGAAAATATCCTGCTCCCAGCCAGCAGAGGAGTCTGCAGCTCCACAGCAGCCAGCAAATGTACCCAGCTGGTCTCCCAAATGCTCATTCGTATGTACAGGGTATGCAAAAATCAGGCATTAACAATCCTAGGAGAACCTGTAAAACTACTGTACACAAGATGCATTTACTGTTTCTAAACATACAACATAAAGGGAGATTTTGTACATGAACACCATATCTCATGCCCCAAAATGCAGTACTTTGGTCGTGTAGTTGTATTTTCAGCTAAAAACATTGCTTAATTTAGACAAAATAGGAATGACAAAATGTAATCTATTTTACATCAAGTTATTCATGAACAGAATTTATGAAGGAGAAATGCCAGCTGGACACTGCAAAGTTTAGCAGACAGCCAAAGGCTATTTTTAATGTCCAGAGTGGACACCTCCAACAATATGGTAATACAGGTTGAGTACCCCTTATCTGAAAAATTCCAAAATCTGAAAAATTTTTTCCATTGACACAACTTCACACATGGAAAATTCCACAAAGCACTGAGATGATCCCCAGGTGATGCACAGGTCTCTACACACCACATACAGCTCTGAGATGTGACCTCACATATGTATTGAGCAGAAATACCACATAAAGCAAAAAATGAAGACGTTGAGCACGTATTGAAAGAATGGATTCATCAGCAGAGTTAATATACGCCACTTAACCATATGCTGATCATGAAACAAGCAAAGATCTATCCCATCAAATGGAAAATTGAAGGTGATTGTGAATATTCAGCAGGCTTGCTGTAGAAAATTAAGAAAAGGCATTACACTTTTAAAACATCTGCTAATCATGAAGCAGCAGAGAAATTCATTGACGAATTTGCCATGATAGTCACTGATAAAAATCTAACACCAGAACAAGTCTACAATGCTGATTATGTACAGAATAAAAACATAAACACAGTAAAATACAGTATACTATATAACCTTTTAATCAAAACATAGCATCGTAGGTTAAAAATAAAAGCCTGCCATTGTTAGTCTATAGCTGATTCAGGTATTCTCCCAATGCTGCTGTGCTGTTTTTCTTACCCTCCACACATTATATTAATGGTAGGTAATAATTTTTATTGTTAAGTACATATGCGCGATGAACAAGCATATGACAAAGACTGCTTACTGGTACCACATAAATTCAGAGTTGGAAATGATAGTGATTCCAAGCTAGCTCATTATATACTCCAAAATCAAAAAATTCCAAAATCTAAAAAACTTCTGGCCCCAAGCATAAGGGGTATGTAACTTGTATCTTAGTATTGTTTTGAAATATGAAAAAAAAAGATGCAAGATTTCTGCTTCAGGTTATCATTAAATGTAAAATCTCTTTTCACCTTGTTGGCTCTCTGTTATTTTCTGATCCCTCAACTTAAAGTACAAACAAACATACAAACACTATGCAAACTAAGTAAAGAGCTGAGAAACGAAGTGGAGATGAATGAACTACAAAGGAGACAAAGATAAAAGGATGATAAACTTGGCGCCTCTGAAAAATTCATCATTTTCATAATCAAGATAAGAAAAATACCTTAGATAAAATACACCAATTACTGGTTGCACAATTATATCATGTGAGTAATGTGCTAATACTTAGCCAATTAAAAATGGTAAACTGTTACCTTAACTGCTATACCACTTTCTGCCAGTAAGTGGGGACAAACCACCACATACCATGAAAAATATACGAGTTCGTTAAAAAATACGAATGATTAACCTACATCTAATATCATAAAAAGTATTTAAAAAGTTGCTTCCAACAATCTCTTATGCCATCCCTTTGTCTCTCTTTCCCAGAATATACGTCCATTCCCTCATTGATAGAAAAAAGAGTTATGTCATGTCCTCTTCAGCAGGGGTCACCAAACTTTATTGCACCGCAGACTGGTTTAATATTGACAATATTCTTGTAGACCGACCGAAGGGGAGTGGGGTGGCAGGGGGGGTTTAAATCACGACCGGAATACAAGTGATAAGTCACTTATAAGTGGCTAATACACTCAATTTTGTTTCTAAAAGGGTTCATCTAATGAACTTAATATTAAACACACAGCGCATATTTTCCTCACATGAATATAGTGGTAAGTCAACTATAAGTCACTTACAAGTCAATAGCATCATAACATTTTAAGTAATGTTTGGATATTAAACACACAGTGCATATTTTCCTCGTATGAACATATAAAATCATTGCAATATACCAGTGAGAAGACAAGGTAAGGGCCGGAGGTCCCCGTACTAGGGCAGCAGCAGTCGCAGTCTGGAGAGAGTGACCGATGAGGAGTGTGACAGGGCACGTGCCCAACCCCTTTGTAGGTAGGTAGGATCTATTGGCTGACAAGAGTTGGCTCGAGGGATGACTTTCAGTAGATCACAGCGAGGTAGCTGTTCTGCCACTTAAAAACCCTGAGCCCGAATTAGATTATCTGCGAATATTTTAGCACCGAGTTCCCCACGAACATTCAGTGTGCTAAACAGGTTTAGAGGCGGTGACCATCTGTCCACGCTCCAGGCCAGTAGAAACAGCACTTCTCGCCGGCTGCACGAGGTGGCCGGTTACCCGAGACCAACCAGTGATCCCGGGCGCTAGGGTATCACTGCATTTAGGCAACTGATGACCTCCCGTGGGTAATGACGTTGCGTGCATTCAAGTCCATCAGCGGGCGTAACAGGGAATGAGGAAAGATGCAGCTGACTCATATCGTTTCATTACACCAAATCATATTGTTTCCAGCCGGTGGTTGGGGACCACTGCTCTTCAGGATTAGCACGATCACTTTCTATGGAGGAGAACAGTTAATCGACTCACAGTTTAGAGGAAATGACCAGGCTAACATCAACACAGTGCTGACAGAATGCCTCTGCTCAGTAAAATGGCACATTTATTTAACTAACATCCATTAAATCTGGCAAGAACTGAATAACTAATCTTTTACTATCTCATTTTGGAATTAGATGAGTCCTAGCTCATCCTTTCTCCTTTTAAAACCTGGATATAACAAATCCACAAAGGATTAGCATTCTGGGGAGAAAAGAAAATCTATGAATCTTTAAAATTACAAGGCAGCCTACCTAAATGCAGAATCCCAAAAGCAGTTCACTGCACAAACATCAGTGGGCAGCATCCAATATGGATTCCAGAAAGACACAGATACATCTTTACACCTAATTGAATAAAAACAAAGTGGTCTATATATCAAAAATAACTACCAACTCTATCAAAATACAACAAAATAACTATTAATAAGTCCATAAAAAGTGCTATTTAATTCAGTCTACTTACATATTGTCAATAAAAGGTCATATATATTTCAATAATTAATGAAGCCAAATGTATATCTAAAACTAGTGTGTTGAAACAGCAAAAAAAAGTCAAACATGCAATTAAGTCAACACGGAAAAGTAAAAATAAATCCACTCAATGTGAGATACGACTCCATATTTTACAGTTTGCTACAAAACAGCAAGGAGGAGTTTGTTTGCATTGTATCTGTTCCACTACTAGTTCCAAATTTCAAAATAATTTATTATCAAAGCATATATCCATATACAACACTTAAATTCATGAAAGTTGTCAGAGAGAATCATCAATCTTACGCCCTGCACAAAGTACAGCATCTCAATCATCATCCTCCAAAACCCCTCCCTTCGTATGAAATGGAACAAGTACATCGACCCCCAAAACAACCCCTCACCTGCACAAAAAAAAATTAACAGAACACAACTGAACATCAACCCTCAAACCCCTCCCCTCACACAAAACGGAAAATATAAAAATCCCGTCAGAAAAATTCCACAGTCCATAAACACAATAGTCCAATCCATAAATGCAGAAGCACAATACCATTCCCTGATATCATCGACATTCATAAAAAGAGAGGGACACCACATGAGCACAGAAGCCTACCCGCCTGCCACAGCGATAGGCCACTCACAGACTCCTTCTCTTGCAGTGATCAAACGGAAGGCAGGTGGCGCTGAATTCCTGCTTGCCATCTGCATTTTTCTTGATGCCCCAATCTTCCTCAACACTTTAATCGGTGAAATGGAGTTGAACATTAGCTCGCGTCCTGTCTCGAAGCTGCTTTGCTTCATGGCCGTTTGAGTACACATTCGTTTCCTGGAATCTTCTGAGACAACAAAGCGCTGGATCACACAAACGATCCCCAATTTGTAAATTTGTAGGTTCTAACAGTCCCAGAAACACATTTAAGGTGAAGAACAGACATAAAAGTAGTAAAAGATAATTGGAAGATGGAAGATGCTATCTAGGAAATGTTGTAAACTTGTGCCATCTACTTTATCTCAGATACCCATTTTAGCAGAATCTTGTTGAAGAATGCTTTAATTGGAAGGGTATAGAAACAGAGTTAACAAAAAATTCATCGCAGCTAAATTCTCTGTTAAGTATAGTGGATTCTGGTTAATTGGGATACATCAGGATCAGTTTATTTTGGCCCAATTATCTGGCTGTCCACATTGGCTGAACTTTCATGGAAATAGTTAAAAAGATATTTTAAAAATACAAACTACGGTTTAACTGAGTAATAAATTATGTATTTAAATGAAATACAGAACAAATTAAAACATTAGCAGTACTACCACAAAGCGATGAAATGGACTTTTAACATCGTAAACCAGCGGTTTTTGTTATGTCTCACGCTCGCTGTGAAAATGGGAGACATCTCCCTCTCCCTTGTCAGGGAGAGAGAGAACCTGTAGGTTGTCGAATTCAGATGAAATGCAAAGCTTTTGGGGTAATTGCAAGGTCTGTGTCTTTGCTATTGCTTAGCACACGCTAGGGCTCGGTGATAGTTTTGATCAAACTATTTTTTGATGGTGGGGGGTGAAGGGGATAGTTGCTTGCTGCCGCTTACACGCAGGAGGAGAGAGCTGTGGGAAACTTTGGGGTTCTTATGTTTAACTGTCATTCATTCTTTGGGGCACTTCTCTAGCATTTCAGGATGTATATTGTACACATTTCCCTGACATTAAACTTGACCTTTGAACCACAGTACTATAAAACTGTATTAGTTCCTAATGGTGGAGGAATTCATCTTTGTTTTGATTTACTGTAAATGACAAAATCAGCACAGACACCTAGTGCAGATAATGGATGACCTTCAGACAATGATTTAGACGACTACATCCTCGAAATGTTCATTTTCCATTGTAACATTCAAGATAACTGTTAATACCTTCAAATTCTTCATAGTTCCCAACTTTTTGAAGTAGTAAAATTGTTACATCTTCACTTCCAGACGTTTCTGGCATCTCCAAGCCTGAATTCTTGAAACCCCAGTGAGCAAAACTATTCTGAATTGTCTTACTGCTCATTTTTCACCAACTATCAGTGACAAATATCACTGCTTTTTGAACACAAACACACGCAACTGGAGCTATTTAGAAACTATTTGCTCAAAGCACAGTGTAGCGTCTAACGGCGACTCAGGTTCATGCGACTGTTAGAAACTGTTCAGCACTAATCTCCTGTCTCCTAATCAAGCCGCATAGTGTCCTAAATAAATGAAAGGGATCCTGGCTATTTTCCAGATTGGATTTTGTTCTTTAAGAGTTATCCCAAATAATCAGCTGCCCCAATTAACTGATGGCCCAATTAACCAGAATCCACTGCATTTGAATGTTGAGGCTAACTTTTAACACAAACTAAGAAATGAAGAACACTTTGTAATAAAGTCAAACTGTGAGGACAAGGATGTACAGTCCAGGATGTACAGCTAAAATGTGAATAATGACTAATTAGAACAGGAGACACAGATGGGGGGGAAGACTAAGTGGTAGCTGGAGGGGATTCCTTATTAAGAAAAAGATAACATCCTTAGTAATCAAACCATCATGAGAGGTTAAAGGATTTAAGAGCAGGAAGCATATAATTGCAATGTGGGTAAAAACAGGAAAGAAGTCCTGTCTCAAGTGTATCAAGAGTTAGAAATTAATTTAGAAGAACATTTTCCCACGGTTGTAATCTCTGGAGGCCTTCCAAAATTATACAAGTTCACAAAGGGGTAAGAAAATAAGAATATGATTGAAAATAATAATTATACCCCTTTTGGGAAGGTAGATAATGCGGGTTGGCTTTGGATGGAGCAATTTCCAGAATGGCACAGCTTTTGATATCAGGTCACAACACTAAGGATTCAATAGTAACACTTAATAATTTATTACCTGTGTCAGCCCGATTTATAGTAACAGAAAGCAGTTGTTAATGAACCATTTAACATGTTTCATTGAGACAACTGTGTGAATGGTTTCAATGATAGGACTAAAAACAGGCAGGTTACCAAGAACAGTTCCTTTGACCCAATTCTAAATAATTCAGTAAATGACATTCCTAATGAATGAATGAATTGACTTTATTTCTTACATCCTTCACATACATGAGGAGTAAAAATCATCTCCGTGTAAGTGCAATCATAGTAACTTCTATGAAATAGAACAGTCAATGTAACGTAGAAATACACTCATATCAGCGCGAGTTAATTAATCTGATGGCCTGGTGGAAGAAACTGTCCCGGAGCCTGTTGGTCCTGGATCTTATGCTGTGGCACCGTTTCCCAAGTGGTAGCAGCTAGAATAGATAGTGGTTGGGGTGACTTGAGTCCTCAATGATCATGTGGGCCCTTTTCTCACACCTGTCTTGGTAAATGTTCTGAACCATGGGAAGTTCACAACTACAGATATGCTGGGCTGTCCGCACCACTCTCTGCAGAGTCCTGCGATTAAAAGAGGTACAGTTCCCATGCAGCCAGTCAAGATGCTCTCAATTGTGCTACTGTAGAGAGTTCTCAGAAATTGGGGCCCATCCCAAACTTCCTCAAATGTCTGAGGTGAACGAGGTGCTGCTGTGGCTTTTTCACCACACAGCTGGTACATACAGACCACATGAGGTCCCCAGTGATGTAGACACCAAGGATCTTAAAGCCATTTACGCTCTCAACCTCCAGATCCATTGACATCAATAGGGGTTATCCCATCTCCATTCTTCCTGTAATTCACAACCAGTTCCTTCATTTTTGTGACACTGTGGGAGAGATTGTTTACTTGACACCACTGTGTCAAAGAGATGACTTCTTCCCTGTAGGCCACCTCATTATTGTTTGAGATTAGGCCAGTCAATATAGTGTCATGGGCAAATTTAATTAGCAGTTAACGAAAAGGAGGATCTGATTTCACAGTTGCTTTCAAATGGCTGTAAACTAATTGTCATCAAATACAAATATAAAATTTCCAAACATATTTAACTCTTCCTTAATCTAAATTTGAAGTTTTTATTTGCTTTGAGAAGACCAGTATCATTTTGATGATGAAAAATAAGGGAACTGCCTCCGTGACTACCACTATCCAGTGTATCTGACATGCATTATCATGAAGTGCTATGAGAGACTGGTCATTGCACACATCAGTTCCAGCCTCTTATACTTTCTTAACCCAATTTGCTAACCACTGAAACAGATACACAGCCAATGCCACATCCCTGGCCCTACACTCATCTGGATAACAAAGGCACTGATGTCAGATTCCTATTGCTGGATGCTGAAAGAACTTGGGGAGAAAGCACCTGTTGAGAAAAATCGGGGGTCAACACTATGTAGAGGTCCCTCATCTGGACTGAAAGATAAAAGGGAGATATCCAGTATAAAAAGCTGAAAGGGTGGAGAAAGAGCTAGCAAGCAATAGGAGAATCTAGATGAGAAGGAGTGATAGGCAAATGGAAGAGGGGATAAGGGAATAGTGACAGAGCTGGGAGGTGGAGGCAACAAAGGGCTGATGATGAAATCTTATCAGAGAGAAAGATGAAGCATGGGACCAAGTGTGAGCAATGGAAAGTTGGGTAGGAAGAAGAGGGGGAGGAAGTAAAAGATAGTGATGGAGGTTGGGGTGAGCATAGCAAGAACGGGGTGGACTAGGAGGAAAGGGGCACAGGGAATATCCAGGCAGAGTAGGAGGACCTATTCTCCTAGTTTGTGCTTAACCTCACTTGGCAATGAGGTCCCTCTGCAGCCGTTCCAGGTGAGACAGGTGTCCACATGCAGGTCCCTCAGCTTCATTTATTGCATCAAGTTCTCCTAACGTGGCCTTCTCTACACCAGTTAGCCCAGATGCACACTGTCTGCTTTGGCTGCCCTGAGCTCCCGGCTTTGAGACATTCTAATTCTTTGCTCCATTCCCACACTGTCTGGGAGCTAAACACAAATCAGAGGAACAACACCTCAAATTCCACCTGGCTAATCTGTAACACAATGGCATAAACTTTGAATTCTCCAAATCCGGACAAACTGTTCATTCTATCGATCTCTTTTCTCTGTCCTCTTGATCCTCTTGATCCAACCAGTTCTTCCTACACCCAAGACCATGCACTCACCTCAGTCCTTTCTCCTCCTCCACCCAATACACCTGCCCATCACTCACACTCCTCCCACCGATTTCCCCTGCCCCCTCTGTTCCCATCTGCCTTCCTGCCTCCGTCATTTGACTCCCCGCTCCACTTTCCTCTATCAGATTCTATCTTTAACCTTTATCACATTTACCCATCACCTTCCACCTTCTGTCACTATTTCCACTCTCCCCTCCAACTTCCTATTACCCCTTCTCACCTGGAACCACCTATTGCTTTGTTAGTATTTGCTCTCTCCTTCCATTCATCTTTTTATCCTATCTCCCCTCTCTGAATCTAGTTGAAACCCAAAACATCAACTGTCCATTTCCCTCTACAGATGCTACCTGAGCTGCTGAGTTCCTCCAGCATTTTATAGTTTCTGCTCCAGATTCCAACATCTGCAGTTTCTTCTGTCTCCTATTTACTGTCATAATTCCATACAAACTCATCAATGAGCTAAGACTGCAACTTAATGTCTTGACCAACAGACTGCAAAGAGCAAGGGTTGGCAACAGTACCTCCAAGATTATCCTCAACACTAGTGTCCCTCAAGGCACACCCTCAGCCTCTTCCTAAACACTCATGACTCTGACCAAAGTCTGCTGTACTTCCATTTACAAGTTTGCACATGACACCACAGTTGTGAGCTGGATATCAAACAACTTTGAGACAGAGTACAAAGAGGAGATAGAGAGCCTAGCAGCATTTCTGTAAATTTCAGCAAAGAAGCTAGTCATTGATTTTAGGGAGTGGGGTAAAATACACATCCCTATCTGTATCAATGGTACAGAGGTAGAGATGGTTGAGAGCTACAAGTTCCAAGGTGCAAATATCATGAACAATTTGTTGCCCTGGTCCAGACATGTGGATACTATGGCCAAAAAAGCACATCAATGACACTAGTTCATCAGAAGGTCAAGTAATTCCTGATGACTCTCACAACTTTTACAATGGCACGTGAAAATGCATCCTAGCTTAGTACAGCAACTGCTCTAACCAAGTCCACAAAATTGTGAATGAAGTCTGGTCCATCATTCAAGCCAGTCTCTCCTTCACACTTCTTGCTGTCTCCAGAAAGTAGCCAACACAATCAAGGACCCCTTCCAACCCTGGGCATTCTCTCTTCTCCTGTTTTCCATAGGCAGAAGATATAGTACAAAGGCTTATGAGCACGTACCACGAGGCTCAAGGATAGCGTCATTCCTGCTGTTACCAAGTTCTCGAGTAGACCTCTCAGTAGGTACTAAAAGACAAACTCCTGATTTTTCAATCTACCTCACTGTGCCCCTTGTACTTTATTTATGCGTCTGTACTGTAGCACAGTATTCTTCATTCCATTTTCCTTATTTTTGCCCGATGTACTTATGTACGGAGACCAATTCCCTGGATGGCTGCAAACAGCAACTTTTCACTGTATCTCAGTACATGTAATAATAATAAAGCAGTTCCAAAACTTGGCACGTCAACCTGACTAGTGATGATAAAACTCCTTCCGCATCATTAGTGATGTACACGTGGAGACAATTGGGTAATGAAAACTCCCTACCATTGTGTATTTTAGTTTGGGCACCCTCAAATACATTACATAAATCTGAAAACATTTTAATGAACTAATAAATACCAATGCATTTATAAATTACTTGAAAAACTCAATAAACAATTCTCTATGTACTTTTTCCCAAGTATTTTATGTGTCAAATATTTTATGTGCATAACCATCAGTTGTTAGTTAACTTTCTCACAGGTAACATAAATAACTTGAACTCCACCTGACAAATAGCTCCCCATAACCCCTTATTAAAAACAAAACTTTTTTGTTCCTCTGCAATAACTTCACAGTAAAAAAACTGGATTAAGTAGAAATTAATGGATGAAAATGAGAAACTTGAAAATACATTCATATATTGTGTCAATGTTTCTTTCATCAATAGAATAAATTACTTTAATGTTTTAACAGCAACCTTTCACAACAATACAAGGAAACTACAACTATAATGCTTCTGTCTTCACACAACATTCACACAGAAAAAATGTCAATAGCAATGTCAACAGCTATCATGTTGTCCCATGCATAATTGTCAATCTCTATCAGGTAAGACCACTTGCCCTTCACAAAGATCAAGTCTGGCACACCAACAATTTATTTTGGTCCAAACCATCCTTCTGAATGGTTGGTGATTGTGCTGGCTGCAAGTCTCCACTGGAACCCGGCCAACTGGATAGCTGAGTGATCTCCACTTGCCTGTTTCCCTGGTTATAGGTCATTATGAGCATTAGTTTCTTGGGTGTCCATGGTTTACCCCTTGGCCCCCATCCTGCAGACCCATAGGTTTGTAAATTGTGTCCAGTTCAATATGCTTGTTAATAGCCTTCCATTAAGAACCACTCTCCTGATTTCATTTTGTGCTTCTGCCAGGATTTTTGTAGTTTTCCGGACAAACTTGTGTCCTCCTTGGTCTTTAATACTGAGGTGAGTGACGGAGGATCTTGTCTTCTTAAGGCAAGCTGATGTTCATGTAGTCTCATGGATAGTTTCCTCCCTGTCTGTTCTATATCATGTTTGGGGCAGTCTCCACAATGGATTTGGTATATTACATTAGCTCTCTCCATGAGGGCTGTTGGATCTTTTGATATTGAGACCAGCATTCTGATGGTTGTGCTGGGTTTGTGGGCAACTATTATTTCAAATTTCATTAATTCTCAGGTGACAAATTTACCAGTAGCTTCATTGGCCCAACACAAAGGAAAACAAGATTCCTTTGTTGCCCACACTGCATCTCTTGCTTGGGACTATTTGCAATGACTAATTAAGTAGACAATGATTGATGGGAGGATCTCTATAGGTTTTAAGTACATTGAGGTAAACAACAAAATAATTACTTATTTGAATCATTGTTGAGAATCACTAAATAATCTGCAAGTTGCTTGAAGAAAAAAATACTTGAATTAGACAACCATTAGCAGTATTCACCACTGCTCTCAAAACCATAATTCGTATTAAATTGGGCAAGACATAAATATATACAGGTACTGCAGTGCCTATTACGCTCATTGGCCACTTTATTAGGTATACCTGTACACATGCTCATCAATGCAAAATACCTAACCAGTCAATTATGTGGCAGCAACCCAATGCATAAAAGCATGCAGACATAGTCAAGAGGCTCAGTTATTGCCCAGACCAAATGTCAGAATGAGGAAGAAATGTGATCCAAGTGACTTTGATTGTTGGTCCCAGACAGGTGGTCTGAATATGTCAGAAACTACTGCTTTACTGGTATTTTCACACACAAGTCTCTAGAGTTTACAGAGAATGGTGAGGAAAAAAAAAATCCAGTGAGCAGCAGTTCTGTGGGCAAAAATGCCTTGCTAACGAGAGAGGTTAGAGGAGAATGGACAAATTGGTTCAAGCTGACAGGAAGGCAAGAGTAACTCAAATAACCACATGTGACAACAGTGGTGTGAAGAGCATCTCTGAATGCACAACACATTGAACCTTGAAGCAAGTGGGCTACAGCAGCAGAAGACTATGAGGTACTGAATGTACATGCAGTGCAGTTTTGGCAGGACAACAAATATTTACTCTGTTCTTAGTCTGTCTAGGAGGAGGAGTGAGAGTCCATGTGCAGCAAGTGGGTGAGTTATAAGAAACAGAGTATTAAATCTGATTCTGAGAATAGAGTTCCCATCCCACCAGCTTTCAAGTTTAATGCAGTTTCTGCTGATGGATTCTGATGTTTAAATCCAAGGTTCTTTAGAAATCAGGACTGTGGCTGTTGCATCATGGTCGTTTTACTAAGAGTTGATAGAACAGAAGAAAACTGAACATGTAGTGCCAGGGGAAGCTAAGATTCAAAAATAAAAAATAATGCCTAACACAAAGCAACTTATTTTATACCCAAAAGAGATAAGAAAAATTCCATTCTGGTCTAGAGCTAATAATAATCCAATTACAAAGTACTGTACTTAGTCAATACTGCAGTACAAGTTAATGAGAAAAACACTTAATTCAGTTAATGCAGTACAAACCTTACAAAATTATATTTTGTATAGCCAGTAGAGGCATAGTAAACTGTTATGCATATAGAGACTACTTAAATAGGAACAGATGATTAACTGTTAAACTACAAATAAAATGACAATTAAACAATCGGATCCAACAATCCCCCCCACCATTGCTTCTAAATCACACACTTAGAATCATTACCTCTGAAAATTCAGAGGCAGAAAAACTTGTGGTATATAGGTTACATATGAAATGATCAAAGGACATTTTCAATCTCTCTCTGCTACAGGCAGAAGTTCCCATTTGCTTCTAAAAGGCAACAATTATACCAGTGCCTAAGAATAATAATGTGAGCTGCCTTAATGACTATTGGCCAGTAGCACTCACATCTCTAATGATGAAATGCTCTGAGAGGTTGGTCACGACAAGACTGAACTCCTGCCTCAGCAAGGACCTGGACCCACTGCAATTTGCCTATCACCTCAAAAGATCAACAGCAGACACAATCTCAGTGGCTCTTCACATGGCCTCAAAACACCTGGACAATACCAACACCTATGTCAGGATGCTGTTCATCAACTATAGCTCAGCATTTAACACCATTCCCACAATCCTGATTGAGAAGTTGCAGAACCTGGGCCTCTGTACCTTCCTCTGCAATTGGATCCTCGACTTCCTAACAAGAAGATCACAGTCTATGCGGATTGGTGATATCTCCTCCTCATTGATGATCAACACTGGTGCACCTCAGGGGGGTGTGCTTAGCCCAATGCTCTACTCTCTATATACCCATGACTGTGTGGCTAGGCATAGCTCAAATACCATCTATAAATTTGCTGATGATACAAGCATTGTTGGTAGAATTTCGGATGGGGACGAGAGGGCATAAAGAAGGGAGATATGCCAACTTGTGGAGTGGTGTCGCAGCAACAACCTGGCACTCAACATCAGTAAGACGAAAGAGCTGATTCAGGACTTCTGGAAGGGTAAGATGAAGGAACACATACCAATTTTCAAATGGATCTGAAGTGGAGAGTGTGAGCAGTTTCAAGTTCCTGGATGTCAAAATCTCTGAGGGTCTAACTTGGTCCTAACATATCAATGCAGCTAGAAAGAAGGCAGGATAGCAACTACACTTCATTTGGAGTTTGAAAAGATTTGGTATGTCAACGGAAACACTCAAACTTCTGTAGATGTACCATGGAGAGCATTCTGGCAGGCTGCATTACTGTCTGGGTTGGGGGACTACTACGAAGGACCAGAAGAATCTGCAGTTTTATTTATTTATTTAGTTAGCTCCACCTTGGGTACTAGCCTACAAAGTACCCAGGACATCTTCAAGCAGTGGTGTTTCAGAATGGCAGCATCCATTATTAAGGACCTCCAGCACCCAAGGCATGCCCTTTTCTCATTGCTACCATGAGGTAGGAGGTACAAAAGCCTGAAAGCACACACTCATCAATTCAGGAACAGTTTCTTCCCATCTGCCATCAGATTTCTAAATGGACATTGAACCCGTGAATACTACCTCACTTTAAAAAAAAATTATTTCTGCTTTTGCACAATTTTTAAGCTATTCAATATACATATACTGTCTTTAATGTCTTCTATATTATGTATTGCATTGAACTGCTGCTAAGTTAACAAATTTCATGACACATGCCAGTGAAAATAAACCTGATTCTGAACTCTTTCAATTGCTCACATATTCGATCAAACCAACTATGGAGTCTTTTCTCTAAATCAGTACAAACCATTTCATTGAACCCAATACATACCTTCTTGTTCTTAATAAGCTTAACTTTCTTGGTAAATATCATCCAAACTTTTCATTAATTTTATCCAACTGAGATAGATGTTTTATTCAGGTAAGAGTTCTTAGTAAGTTTCATGACTTTGGCCATTGTTCCAATTCGAACGTATTTTTATCACTTTGACTGCAATCTCAAAATATTAATACAGTCGACACTCCTTATCCGTGAGGGATTGGTTCCGGGACCCCTCGCAGATACCAAAATTTGCAGATGCTCAACTACCTTATTCAACCTGGCTTAATGCAGTGGACCTTTGGACCCTGCAGAACCCCAGACCTTATTTAGTGGACCTTATTCAGTGCAGTGGACATTAGGACCTGACAGTAGAGCCCTGAATCCGCAATGTTTCTGTTCACAAAAATAATCACGATCACCACTGAAAATAAAGTGGAAATAATAAAGCGATCGGAAAGAGGTGAAACACCACTGGTCATTGGAAAAGCATTAGGCTATGTCGGTTAAGGATCGGAACAATTTTAAAGGACAAAGTGAGAAAGGCTCTGCCCCGATGAAAACTACAATTATTACTAAGCAACGCAGTGGATTAATTATTGGGTTTTGGGTTTTTGATCCTCCACATCAACCCGGCAAGGTGGAGAGCGCACTCCGGAGCAATCTGTCACTAGATCGAATTTGGGAAATTCCGCTCCCGAGCCTGACACCGAAGCATACGTTCTTAAGTGTTACATATGCATAGAAAGGTAAAATATATACTATATACCAAGACAAACTTTTGACTAACTGACGCTAAATAATACCGGATGCACCTGTTCTGACTTACTTAGTAAGAGAACTTGCGATTTTTTTTCGATCCCGATCCATGATAACCCACGCACATCCTCCCGTATACTTTAAATCATCTCTAGATTACTTATAATACCTAATATAATGTAAATGCTATGTAAAATAGTTGTTATACTGCATTGCTTAGGGAATAATGACAAGAAAAAAAAAGTCTGTACATGATCGAACAAGTGCTGGAAGATTCGCACTTTCGTGATTCGCGGTTGGTTGAATTCGCAGATGCGGAATTCGCGGATAAGGAGGGCCGACTGTAAATTGTAACTAAAGAGATCGCAACCACATAGATAACAACGAAACAGATTGTAGAACCAGTATTTTCACCAGGTACCGAAAAGAGATCACTGTGCATCCAAAATAGATTGCAAAAAAATAGGCTAGGAGCAAATAGATTGCAACCAATATTTTCACAGTTGTTTTTCTTTTTAAATAGCAACATAACAGTCCTCAATGATCCTGATTTCCATTCGACATTCAAAGCCAGAACTTTTTTCCCCCTCAGACAACGAAGTAACAGTCAGTTGTTAACCCTTACGATGCATACTAAAAATTCCCACCTTTTGTTTTCAAGTGTAACAAACTCTCTTAAACTCCAGAATATCCTGTCACTGACTACACCACTTTCTGGATTCTATGTTTAAATCCAAGGTTGTTTTAGAAATTAAGAATGAGGCACAAAACTTGTTCCTTTACGATTGTTTTATTAAGAGTTGATAGAACAGAAGAAAACTGAACAGTTAGTGACAGGGAAACTGCCAACTCAACACAAGACCATAAGATACAGGTGTACCCCGTTTTTCGAACATTCACTTTACGTCAACTCGCTGTTACGAAAGACCTACATTAGTTACCTTTTTTTCACAGGTGTTTTCACTGTTACGAAGAAAGGCAGCGCGCGAAAAAAGCAGCCAAGCTCCTCCCCAGAACCGCATTTAGCCGCCATTACTTAAACACATGCCTGTGAGCATCTGTGCTTTACTGTATGTCGATTTATTTTGCATCCTTTAGCAAGATGAGTTCTAAGGTACCTGTATTGGAAAAGTCTAAAAGAGCTCATAAGGGTGTTACACTTAACGTAAAACTAGACATAATTAAGCATTTCAATTGTGGTCAACGAAGTAAGGACATTGTCCGTGCGTTGAATTTGCCTGCGTCCACCATTCGCACTATTTATACGTAGAGAGAAAGAATTTTGAAAGCTGCCGATGTTACTGTTGGTTCTGCTCGTAGCAAAGTGGTCTCTCTTAGTCGACATCCAATAATGGATAAAATGGAAAGTATATTGCTTGAGCGGATTGATGGGTGTACAAAGCATGATGTTCCGTTGTTATCTTATACTTAAGGAGAAATCAGTCAGTCTTTTTAATAAGCTGCAACAGAAAGCACTGGACGATGGTGATGAAAGTGTTGAGAAAGTGGAATTTAAAGGCAGTCATGGGTGGTTTGATTGGCTTCTGGGGCGAGGGCAGCTTCATAGTTTAAAGTTTACTGGAGAGAGTGCTTCGGCTGATACAGAAGCTGCCAAAAAGTTCCCAGCAGAACTGAAGAAAATAATTACAGAAGATGGTTATTCATATAAGCAAGTGTTTAACTGTGACGAATCTGCAATTTATTGGAAAAAATTGCCAAGCAAGACATTTATTTTGATAGAAGAAAGGCAGGCTAAGGGGCACAAGGCATCAAAGGACGGGTTTACCCTAACGCCTTTTATTAACACCACTGGTGATGCTGTCCCTAAGCCTCTACTAGTGTACCATTCAGAAAATCCAAGGGCACTTAAAGGTGTTGATAAGAAAACACTTCCCATTGTGTTCCGTTCACATCCAAGTAGTTGGAATACCAAAGTGCTTTTTTCTGAGTACATGAGTGGATACGTTAGTCCCTTTGTTGAAAAATACTGTAGAGAAAATAATCTCCATAATAAGTGTCTTGTGATTGTCGATAATTGTGCTGCTCATTCACCTGGCATTACCAAGTATGGCAGTATCATTCGTGTTCTTACCGCCAAATACGACATCAGTGCGGCAGCCATGTGACCAAGGCCTAATAGCCACAATCAAGGCTTACTATACGCAAAATGTGATGTGTTTTATTGTAAGTGCCACTGACAGAGAGGGCAATTCCTAAGCATCTTTGCAAGAGATCGGGAAAGAGTACAATAAAAAAAAACTGGCAATCGCCAACATTGGAGATGCTCTCCATAGGCCAACAGTCTCGATGAGAAATGGCTCTTGGAGGAAACTATATCCTGAAGCAGTGAACGATTTTAAAGGCTTTGAACCATCAACAATAAATACAGCAATAGTGAGTTTGGCTAAGGAGGCTGGGTTTGTGGGTTGACGAAGATTATGTTAAAAAGGTTTTGGCATCCTATGACCAAGAACTGACAGATGAAGAGCTGATGCAATTGGTAGAGGAAAGGATAACAATCAAAACCGAACGCAGTAGCGAACAGCACAAAAGTGAAGTCGTCCAGGAACTGAACATGAAGCAATTGCGTGGGATTTTCGCTGCAATGACTGCAGAAAAGCATGACTTTAATTTTGAAAGGGTATGTAGGTTTAGGGCAGGTTTGCAGGATGTTTTGAATGCTTACAAAGAACTGTATGATAGAAAAATGCACGAGGCTAAGCAGTCAAGCATACTGTCGTTTTTCAAGCCTTCCACATCAGCCACAGCAGACGACGAACCTCGACCTTCGACATCAAGGCAAGCAGACATAGAAGAAGGTGACCTGCCTGCCCTGATAGAAACAGACGACGATGAGATGACACCCCAGTCTCCTCTACCTCCCACCACCCCAACCTCCGACAACTCAGCCTAACACACCATCATCAGTGTGCTCACTGTCTTCCCGATTCCAGTAAGTGAAATTACATTTATTTCTACTTTATATAGGCTGTGTATTTTTATGCGCTATTTGGTATGATTTCGTATTTGGTTTCATTTGTCAGCTTGGGAGGTTAAAGTTTATGGAGAGCGCTTCTGCCGAGAGTGCTGCCAGTGCGCATGCGCCGAATGTTTCTGCCGAGAGTGTTACGGTGGACAGTACTGCACTGCAATGATTGCAGTAAAGCATTTCTACTTTACACAGGCTGTGTATTTATAACATTCCTGCTTTTACTATATGTTACTGTTATTTTAGGCTTTATGTGTTATTTGGCATGATTTGGTAGGTTTTTTTTGGATGTGGAACGCTCACAAATTTTTCCCATATAAATAAATGGTAATTACTTCTTCTTTATAATTGTATTAATTTTTACCACTTGTGCAGGTTCAACTATTTATTCCCTCCATAGATGCTTGCTGAACTCCTCCAGTATCTCTAGTGTTTATCAATTACAAATATGACAATCATGATTTACATTAACTTTATGCACAGGTGACAAAATGCACAAAAAGGAACATAATCACTTAAGTGCAAGCTGAGGGAAATACAAACGGGGTAAAATTATATTTCAATCCTCAAGAGTTCTATCATTTACTTTGCAAGTCCTGCTCGATTTGTCTTATGCCATTGCAACACTTCCCGCCTGCAAGCGTCCATTCCAATCAAGCCACCCAACCGCACAAATTGCCCAGAGACGGTATTACACCTCCAGAGCGTCAGGGGGCGCTCACAGCAGCGGGTGCGCAATGACCGCGGGTTTTAACAACGCCCCCGCGCGGTTTCGGCCTCCCCCACCCCCCCGCGACCCAACCCCCCCCCCCACATCAATACCCTCCCCCACCCATTTAAACACCGACCTCCACTTTACCTGCTTGCTTCGCGCCCTCCATTTCTCCGATTCCAAGCGGGCTGTCCGCGAACGCCCTCTTCCGCTCCTGCGATTTCGTTGAAAACATAAAGGACGAGGATGAGGGCGAAGACCAAACACAGCAGCACGGCCCGCACGTAGCGCCTCATGCCGCTGGGCTCGACGCTTGCAATCCAACTAGAACAGTCGCACCGTTGGAAAGGTGCCACGGGCTCTTACTTTCATCCCTGGCAAAAACTTTTATTAAAGGAAAGGTTATACGGCAGCCCCGCCCTCATTCTTCCCCGCGGAACTTTTCTTTCCGTCAGTCACGATGATGCAATCGCGCGCGTCCAATCGTTGCCGACCTTATTGGCCTTTTCTTCGTGGAGGAGCCGCGGCTGACTGGTTGCCTGGCAACTGGACAGCTTCTGCGCGCGCTCTTTGGCTCGATCAATGCAGTTCCAAAAGAAATTGAAGAATATTACACATTAAAGTCCACAGTGCAGCGTTATTGACCTGAAAAGTCGTTTTTCTCTCTCCATAAGTGCTGTCTGCATTGCTGATTATTTGCAACATTTTCTATTGTTTTCGTTACACTCCTAAAAAACTTTGCATTTATTATAGCATACACTAGCACACCTGAAGAAGGGTTTTGCTATGTAAAAGATAGGAAGAAGTTTCACTGTTATGAATTAGCTCTAAGTGACTTGTGCACAAGGACAGTCAGGTCCCTTTGACTGCTTCCCATACCCTCATGCCATTCAGCAATGGTCCATCAGGTCCAGATGCCCATCTAAGAAGGTCATATTTACTGACATTTGGGTTAGTAGATTTGCTAATGACACTAAGGTTGGGGGCGTTGTGGATAGTGTGGAAGGCTGTCAGAGGTTACAGTGGGACATTGATAGGATGCAAAACTGAGCTGAGAAGTGGCAGATGGAGTTCAACCCAGCAAAGTGTGAGGGGGTTCATTTTGGTAGGTCAAATTTGATGGCAGACTGTAGCATTAATGGTAAGACTCTTGGCAGTGTGGAGGATCAGAAGGATCTTGGAGTCCGAGTCCATAGGACACTCAAAGCTGCTACGCAGGTTGACTTTGTGGTTAAGAAGGCATACAGTGGATTGGCCTTCATCAAACGTCGGATTGAGGTTAAGAGCCAAGAGGTAATGTTGCAGCTATATAGGACCCTGGTCAGACCCCACTTGGAGTACTGCGTTCAACACTGGTTGCCTCACTACAGGAAGGATGTGGAAACCATAGAAAGGGTGCAAAGGAGGTTTACAAGGATGTTGCCTGGATTGGGAACATGTCTTATGAGAATAGATTGAGTGGACTCAGCCTTTTCTCCTTGAAGCGATGGAGGATGAGAGGTGACCGTATAGAGGTGTACAAGATAATGAAAGGCATTGATCGTGTGGATAGTCAGAGGCTTTTTCCCAGGGCTGAAATGGCTAGCATGAGAGGGCACAGTTTTAAGGTACTTGGAGGTAGATACAGAGGAGATGTCAGAGATATGTTTTTTACACAGTGGTGAGTGTGTGGAATGGGCTGCCAGTGGCAGTGGTGGAGATGGAAACGATAGGGTCTTTTAAGAGACTCCTGATAGGTACATGGAGCTTAAAAAAATAGAGGGCTATGGGTAACCCTAGGTAGTTCGAAGGGAAGGACATGTTCGGCACAGCTTTGTGGGCCAAAGGACATGTATTGTGCTGTAGATTTCCTATGTTTGTATATTTGACCTATAATATTCTAAATCTTTTCTATCCATTTTAAAGTTTTTTTCTTTTTATCTACGTTTCCACCCGTTTTAAATCTCTCATCATTAAAAAAAATGCACAGCATTTCTGTTTTTCTACTTGGTGTGGTGAACTACATATACCTGTCTGGACACGCCCCCTGCTGACTGCTCCTGTGGCTCCTCCCACAGACCCCTGTATAAAGGCGATCAAGGACTGAACCCGGCCTCTCAGTCTCCAGGATGTAGTATGATGGTCACTCACTGCTTGTTCCTTCTACCAGTCAATAAAAGCCGATATCTCGCCTTTACGTCTCAGAGTGAGTTATTGATGGTGCATCACTTGGGTTGCAACCTCACATTTTTTCCAGAAGTTATTCCATCTACTGTAGTTCACAGTCAAAAACCTTTGTTAAAGAAAATAAAAGTTTGTCCGTATCCCCTCAAATCCTGATCGCTATGGTAGAATTCTGGTTGTCCAATACACTCAGGATTGGACGAGCATACATGTTCTCTGGACCAGCAAATATTATTTTAATGAATACTCCAATCTACTTATAATTCATTTTTGTTTAGATGCTGAACTGTAGTGTAATATAAATTATTCATCAAACTTGGTAGTCTGAGGAACATGGAAACGACCTGTTTGATAAGTAGCTCTTTAATAGTGACCTCCTCTCCAGTACTAACTCAAAAGAGTCTGGGTTGTAGCCAAGGATGGATCCAGCCTTTTTGATCAGTTTATTTAGTCTTTTTGCATCACCAGCACGAATGCCGCTCCCCCGACATAAAGCTGCAAGGAAGCCACTACAACAGTCTGGTAAAAAGATCTCCAACATCCTGCTGCACACATTGAAGGATCTCAGCTTCCTTAGAGAGTCTGCTCATCTCCTACTTGCAAACAGCCTTGCTGTTGGTTTTCCAGTCAAGTCTGTTGTCGAGGTGAACACCCAAGTATTTGTACTCCTCCAACACCGCAACTTCTTCCCCCAGAATGTTTACAGATCTCGTCACAGTCCCATTCTTCCTAAAATTAATCTCCATCTCCCTGGTTTTGGCCACATTCAGGAGCAGGTGATTCCTCCCACACCATTCCACAAACTTGTCCTTCAGTCTAATGTACTCTGACTCCTGCCCATCTCTGATACACCCAACCACCCTTGACTCATCCGAGGACTTCTGCAAGTGACAAAACTCAGATTTGTATCGAAGAAATATAAATCAGATTAGTCTGTTTTATTATTTCATACATTATTATTTTGTACTTTATTATAGACAATGGACAATAGGTGCAGAAGTAGACCATTCGGCCCCTCGAGTCTGCACCGCCACTCTGAGATCATGGCTGATCATTCACTATCAATACCCAGTTCCTACTTTGTCCCCATATCCCTTGATTCCCCTATCCATCAGATATCTATCTAGCTCCTTCTTGAAAGCATCCAGAGAATTGGCCTCCACCGTCTTCCGAGGCAGTACATCCCACACCTCCACAACTCTCTGGGAGAAGAAGCTCTTCCTCAATTCTGTTTTAAATAACTGACCTCTTATTCTCAATCCATGCCCTCTGGTACTGGACTGATGAATTATTGGTTAATATATTTATTATTATTGCTAAATGTTTTTAAATGTTGCTGCTGTAACAAAATAATTTCCCACTTGGGATCAATAAAGTACTTATTATTATTATCCTATTGTGTAACAACAGCCTGACAAACAGAGTCATATTTGTGTTTTCTATCTGTTAACCAACTCTCAGTACAGCTAATACATTAAATCTCAATTCCATGAGCTGTAACTGTTCTCACCAATTTCCTGTAAAAACCTGAAAATCTAAAAACACCTCATGCATTAATTAGTTCCTCCTCATCCCAGGGGAGTCTATAACTAGTTAAGGTAAGAAGAGAAGAATTTAAAGATGTGAGGGTTAAGTTTTTCACACAGAGGTTAGTGATTACCTGGTACGAGCTGCGATACGAGGTGGTCGAGACAGATACAATTACAGTGTTTAAGTTACACTTTTACACAAGTACTTGGAAAGGACCAGAATGGTACAGCCTGATGCTTATTTCCATGCTGTATGATGGAACATTAATAAACAGCATCCTTTAAATTATACACTTTAACTGGTAATCTCTCAAGGCTGAGGTTCGGGATGAGGTGTAACTACATCCTCTGGACAGATGAGATAAACATGCCATGCTGGGTGTATACAGATAAGGAAATTGGAAAACCTGGTATTGATACTTTCAGACAGATTAGACAGGCATGTTACTTAAGTCATGTTACTGAAGTGATCTTAGCAGAAGGAGTTACCTATACAAGACATACGAAGAACCCATGAGTAAAGGCCAGAGATGAAGTGGGGGCACATTCACTTGTTTAATCAAGGAGAGTTTACCTATGGTATAAGTTGATTATTGATCAGATAGAGAGGAGGGAGAGCTGAGATAGGAATGGAATGATGGGACACTGACAGACCTTTCAAAACAGAGTATATAGGGTAGTCATAGATTAATAAGGCACAGAAAAACAAGCCTTTCAGCTTAACCAACCATGCCAACTAAGATTCCCATCTAACCTTGTCCCATCTGCCCGCATTTCATTTTAACCCTTTCCTATTCATACGCCTTTTAAATATTGTTATTGTAACTGCCTCAACCATTTCCTCTGTGGCCCATTCCATATTTGCACTGCCCCTGCATGAGAAAGCTACCCCTCAGGTTCCTTTTAAGTCTTTCCCCTCCCAGCTTAAATCTATGCTCTCTAGTATTTGATTCGAAGGGGTGGAGTGAAGTCAAGATGGTGCTAAACGGCGACTCCTTTGCTTGCATCTTTGGAAACAGCTCTATTGTTATCTTTGATATCTCTTTTCTTCCTTTCCAAGGTTCTTTTAAAGACCCTGACCTAGAGTTACACTCTCACTTTTGTTCTCTGCGGGAAAGGGACCAGCTCTCAGGGCTTCATGACTGGCCACTTTTTGATATCCCAAAGACGTGGCCTGGAAGACTAGCGTGCCTTCAGGGTTCCGGAATTTTGTGGCTCTGAAGACGTGCTGATTCTAGGCCGCTGCCCGTGATTGAAGCGTCGTGGGAGAACACAGAACATCGGGAGCAGCAGGTTAGCTGCCGTGGAGGGGGGGGGGGGGGGCGGGTTGTGTTTCCAAAGAGCTGTGCCTTTCTGGGACAAAGTCTCTGGGCACAGAGCTTAGAAAAAGCGACACAACAGACTTACAACATCATAAATCAGCGAGTTGTTTGTATGTCTCCCCTCTCACTGAGAAACGGGGACACCTCTTTTTCCCTTATTAGGGAGAGAGAGTGAGCCTGTGGTATGTTGAATACCGGGTGAACGAATAGTCTTTGGAGTTCTGCAAGTCTGTGTCTTTACTGATGCTTTGCTGGATGCTTGAGTGCTCGGTGGAGGGTGCTGATACTTTTTTGTTGGTGGGGGTGGGGTGTTGCCTTGCTGCTGTTTGTGTGCGGGAGGGGGGATCTGGGGAGGCTTTGGGGTTCTAATGTTTAACTGTCATTCACTTTTCAGGGCACTCCTCTGTTTTAGTGGATGTTCGCACAGAAAAAGAATTTCAGGATGTATATTGTATATACCTCTCTGATACCAAATATACCTGTTGAAACCTATTGAGAAAAGACTCCATGCATTTACCTAATCTATGCTCCTCATGATTTTGTACACCTCAATAAGGTCACCACTACATTGCTCTGCGACGACACCGGTGCCAAGTTGCTTGAGTCCTAGTGCCCTTCCCTTGGACAATGTTAGTGGTATGGAGAGGGGGAGACTTGCAGCATGGGCAACTGCTGGTCTCCCATACAACCCGGCCCAGGCCTGCACCCTGGAAACTTTACAAAGCACAAATCCATGGTCTCTCAAGATTACCTGATACCTATGTGCTCCAAGGAATAATGTCATAGCTGTCCCAATCTCTTCCTATAACTCAGGCCAGCAAGTCCAGGCAACAATTTCATAAACTGTCTTTGCACTCATTCCACCTTAATGACTTTACTCTTTGAAAAATCTGGGTGACAAGAGCTCTAAACAATGTCTTGTACAACTGCATCATAATGTCCTAACCCGATTCCCTGACTGATGAAGGCCAATGTGTCAATGCCATCTTCACTGCCTTGTTTAACTTTCAGGGAACCATTTATTTGTACTCCCAGGTCTCTCTGTTCTACAACAATCCCCAGGCCTCAACCATTCACTAGGTTGGGCTTCCCAAGATGCAATAATTCACACTTCTCTGAATTGAATGCCATTCGCCATTCCTCTACCCAATTATCCACCTGATCAAAATCCTATCTTTTGATAGCTGCTTCACTGTGGTTGAGGGATCAGCAAGTAATCAAGAGCTCTTGATTAGTTTTATACCTGAATTGTCTCAAGAAACTGAAGTCAAAGAAAAAGCCTGTGTCAAAAAGTGAAACAACTTTATGATCATTACTTCACTGATCTATTCAACACATGCACCTTACAGGTTCAACGTGTATTTGTACTACTGTATGTATTAAATAGGACAATTCTCATTGCTTAGAGGCACCTACTCCACCCAGAGATCTTTATCAGGAGTGCTGTGTATGTAAGGACCTGAGTATTATTAATGATTCCTCCCTTACTTTGACCCCCTACTATCAGGCAGGAATTACTGCTGCGTTAAGACAACTGAACTCCCTGCCACCACTCAGGTCTTCTCATGCATGAAGCGCCAGTAGCATTAAACTTTCAATTGTACTTTTAAGATCGTGTTGTAAATGCAACTTATTATTTGTTAATCTATTTGTAGCAATGTTACTTTATTTGTTGTGTGTGTGGGTAATATGCACTGTGTTGTGTATTTTGGTCCAGAGGAATGTGGTTTTGTTTGGCGGTGTACATGTGTACAGTCGAATGACAATAAACTGAACTTGAACTTGAGTTTTTAATGAACCAATAAATTGATTTACAACATAACGCGTGATAACCCATGAATCTTTAAAAGTTAAAATCTTAATGCCTTTCTTATTGGAGTAGGCAAGAAACTTTCTTGTTCTTGGTAAAAGTTTTTATGAAAGGCTGGGAGCAACTCTAGCATTTGCCTCAAAAACATTCACATTTGTAGAAAGAAGATATGCCATAACAGAAGCAGAACTATCAGCAGTAGTGTATGGATGTCAGAAATTTGACACTCATTTCAAAGGTACATTTAATGTAAGAGAAATGGATACAATATACATCCTGAAATGCTTTTTCTTAGCAACCATCCATGAAAAGAGGAGTGCCCCAAAGAATGAACGACAGTTAAATGTTAGAATCCCAAGGCCTCCCAGCTCCCCCCCCCCACACGTAAGCAGCAGCAAACAACAATAACCCTCCTCCACCAGCATGAAGAAAGCATCCACACCCAACACCAAGCACTCAAGCACGCAGCAAATACAACAGCAAAGACACAGACTTGCAGTACTCCAAAGACTACACGTTCACCCAATATTCGACATACCACAGGCTCTCTGTCTCTCCTTAATAAGGGAGAAAGAGGTGTCTCCGTTTCACAGTGAGAGGGGAGACATAACAAACAACTCACTGGTTTATGATGTTAAAAGTCCATTGCGTCACTTTTTCCGAGCTCTGCCCAAAGATCTCTGTACTGGTGGTTTGCAATAGAAATTGATCAACAGGCCCAGGACAAAATCTGACAGACATATCAAATTGACAATGACCAATATATTTGTGGTCTTCCGCTGCTGTAGCCCATTTACAGTACCTCGAGGCTTGATGTGTTGTGGAAACAGAGATTCTCTTCTTTACACCACTGTTATAATGCACAGTTACTTGAGTTACTTACATCAGCTTGAACCAATCTGGCCATTCTCCTTAGACCCTTGATTAGCAGGGTATTTTTGCCCACAGAACTGCTGCTCACTGGATGTATTTTTTGGCAGTATTCTCTGTAAACATTAGAGACTATGAGCATAAAAATCCTACGAGATCAGCCGTTTCTGAGATACTCAAACTGCCCCATCTGACACCAACAATCATTCCACAGTCAAAGTCATTTAGTTCACATTTCTTTCCCATTCCAATGTTTGATATGAATGGCAACTGAACCTCTTGACCACGTCTACATGCTTTTATGCATCAAGTTGCTGTCATACAATTGGCTGGTGAGATATTTGTATTAAGCACATGTATAGGTGTATCTAATAAAGTGGCCACTGAGTGTGGAACAACAGCAAGATTACAAAAGTTATTCCTGACATTTGTTAATTGTAAATTTATACTGAAGTGCAACAAAATAAACTAACAATACTGGCATATGCACCATCTCGATTACCAGCCACGATGTGAGCTTGTGATGAAAGGTTCAGTTGTTAAGGTACACTGCCTAGTAAATGTAACACCAATAAAGTCAGAGATTGACAAGGTCAAGGAGTAGCAGTTGCTTTCTCAACAAGTGATTTGACAATGGTCTGTAAAGGTGAAGCTAGTAAAGTCAAAAATAGGATCCCTTTGGTCAATCAGAGATTCATTTAAATCTCACGTACTATTAACTTGTTCCAGAATCATCAACCAAAGGCATGAGGGAAAAAGAACTACAGAAGGTGCTTGAAGGGCATATGGTCACAGCTAAGAGCTAGAGTGGCTTTATACGAGATATTCATCTTCAAAATGCCAAAAGAGCTCAGCAAAAAGAAAGGGTAGTTCTTAGACAGGTCCTGACAGACTATTTGTTAATTCCCAGTTAACAGGAGTTGCATTCTCCACAGCATATGTACTGGCCAGAAATCCAAAATTATTAGCCATCAAGTCCACCAAAAAGAATCAGCACTGGTATGATGAAAGTAACCGGGAGATCTGGGAGCTAACGTACCACAAACAGAAGGCTTTGCTGGATTCACCATTTGTCAAGGTTGAAGAAAAACAGCTCCACAGGTGATGTGTAAGATCAAGGCCCAGGAGGAAAGAGGTGCAGATGAGTCCTAGGGTAGGTGGAAAGCATCTAGGAGCCTCTACAACCTGCTAACTGCCATGATGTGCAGGGAGATCCTTGGCCCAAACCCACTGAGACCATACAAAGGAAGCGAATTTCAAGGGCAAGAGACAGTCAATGCCAACTGGAAGGAATGCTTCAAGGATGTCCTCAACTATAACTCCCTCCTCAGTGTTGAGCACACACGAGTCCATCCCCAAGCAGCCTATTCAGTCTCTTCTTGCCAGAGCTGTCCAAAAAAATTGTAAAAACCAAATGCCAACCGAAAAATCACAAGGCCTCAGCAGCAGGCAGTACCCATTGCTGATGGTCACAAACGTACCACGAGCAGTTTCAATGTCAAATCCACAACCTCATTGATCACAGCTGGGAAGAGAAGCATGTCCCTGGAGATCCCATCTTGAAGGAGAAAAGTACAGAGGTATCTCTATATTGTTTATTTACTTTTATTTAGAGATACAGCACAGAGGAGGCCCTTCTGGCCTTTCAAGCCATGCCACCCCAGCAACCCTTGACAACCCCGTGTTACGAACCCACAGGTTTCGTTTACTGTGGACTGTCACTTTAAGCGCCTGAGTGAGGCGGGACTATGATATCAGTCACAGGCTGCTGTGAAATTAAACATATACGAGAGAGAGAGAGAGAGTCTGGGAAAGCTGGTAGCTTCAGCTTGTTGCAGCTGGGGCTTGGAACTCTCCCATGCCCACAAGGCACGCAGTGCACAACAGAAAAGTGACTGTCACTTTGTATAATCCATAGGAGTGGATTTTGGAATATCCTGTGGGACCACTCATGTGTTAACCCTTGCCTGGTAACCACTCGAAGACTATATCCCTGTGACAGGTCGTTTTTGGTGATAATTTGGAACGATACGACAGACAAGGTCAATGGCGACTGTTAACCTGTTTCCAGCGTGGAACCAGTGGAATACTTCTCACTTACCTTTTCTCTCCATTACAACCTGGATTGGAAATATCTCTCTCCATCATTTATTTTGTGGATTATTGAACTTCCTGACTTTACCATCTCAAGACTCTTAAGCCTTGTTCCCCTCCCCCCAAGCTCAATATAGTTTGGGTGCTATATTACTTCTGTCTATCTTGGTTTAAGCTACTATATTATAAGTAGTTACTAATAAAGATAGTAGTTTTATCATCAAAACCAGACTCCATGTGTAATCTATTGCTGCTGGTTCATTTCTAAAACGTTACAGTTCATAACACCTGTTTAACCCCAACCATATCAAGGAGCAATTTACAATGACCAATTAACCTACCCGGAACACCTCCAGTGGGAGGAAACTGGAGCACCTGGGGAGACCCGTGCATTCCACAGGGAGGATGAACAGAGAGTCCATACAGAGGACGCTGGAACTGAACTCCAAACTCCGAAGGCACAATCTGTAACAGCGTCACGCTACCCAGGACGTAGTACTGTCTGTTACTAGGAGAGTTACTGCTATGGTCCCTCTCAAGAACCCTTCTGATTTCTAAAAGCAGTTGCCCCAAATCATAGTGAGAACTCAGTCTGTCTAGAACGGGGGTCGGCAACCCGCGGCTCCGGAGCCGCATGTGGCTCTTTTACGTCTGTGCTGCGGCTCCCTGTTGCTTTGGGAAATAATTGGTCAGTATTTAATTAAAATGTATTTTATGTTAGTTTGTTAGTTTTTGAAATGTAATTCTAAATTTGAAGATTATGGTGATCTTGTACAATCTAAATAAGAAGTTGTGGCGACATTGGAACCAGCTCACATTTAGCCAGCGTTCAGGCTAAGGGAGATAGCCTACGGGGGTTTGTGAGTACGTGTCTTTTGCAGCATCCACGCCCATGGGGGGGCGGGTTGAGGGAGGCTTAAAAGCAAGGCTGTTTAGTTCGAATAAAGCTATCTTTGACTGCAGTTTACTGACTGCGTGTAGCACACCGCTGCAACGTGTTTTTAATCGCTGGCTGTCCAGAGGGGAGGTGCTGAAACGCTTTGTCGCGTGTCTGGAAGAAGTGAAAACTTTCCTGGGCAGCAAAGGGCTCACCTTTCCTGAGCTGGAACAGCCAGAGTGGCTGGAAAAGCTACACTTCATGGTAGACATGAGAGCGCACCTGAACACGCTGAACACAGCTCTTCAACGGGGTAAGGACATACAGCCCTGCACATGTTGGAGGATGTTTTGGCATTCGAGCGCAAGTTGACAGTGCTTGCCAGAGATTTACAGAAAGGCACATTGTCTCACTTCCCCAATTTGAGAGAGTTCAAACAAGGTCACAACATGATAAATTCGGAGTATTTACATTCTGCAATCATCGCAATGCAAACATCGTTTGGGAAACGCTTGTGTGAGTTCAGAGAGGAAAAAAACACATTATCCTTCCCGGTCACTCCCTTAAGCATCGATCCATCCCTACTGAATACGACTGCATTGTCAGGTGTGAGTCAACCTGACCAAGTATGATAAATATTTTAATTGCTTATTATTTTACGTATATTCATATGTTTTCATTGTTCAGTGAAATAGTCCTTTTATTTTTCAGGTTGACAGCTGGCTGACGTTATTTTTGGTTTGCTGCTGGCGGCAAATTTAAGTTTGGCGTTTTTCATAAATACAAGAAGGACTCAAATAGACGTTGAGTATTTTACTTAAAAGTAACCTTCTACCCAACGTCTTTTTTTCGGAGTTCAAAATGTTTTTGTTGCGTGCAGAAATGTAATTTCGTTTTCTCTGCACGAGTTCATCAATTTCATAAATGCAACACATTATAGTTTGTTTATACATAGCATAAAGGCAAAAAAAACTTTGTATGCAGTGTTATTTCATTTTAAATGTCAAACGGGTTTTGCGGCTCCCAGTGTTTTCTTTTCTGTGGGAAACGGGTCCAAGTGGCTCTTTCAGTGGTAAAGGTTGCTGACCCCTGGTCTAGAACAACAATGGATTTGATCTTGTAACAACACAGAAGGCGATCCATACTGATTCCCAAGGAAGCATTCCCATTAGTCTCACTCCCCTTCACCTTCTTTCCCTGTATCTCACACAAACAACACTCAAGGTCAGGAATGAATCCAGGTTTCTTTTATATAAACACAAGAGTCTGTAGGTACGTACTGGAATCTGGAGCAACAAACTATCTGCTGGAGAATTTTAGTTGGTTAAGCAGTGGTAGTGGAGAAAGGAATAAATATTCATTACTTAAAAAAAATTTAATTTCAATTTCTCCCACCTGCTTATACCCACTGACATGTTTATTGTGTCATTAATTGTGAACATTTGTAAATATTTAATGTCACAGCCATATTCTCCTTTAAGATTGCCTCTGCAAATCTCTCAAAGGGACCCACATACTGTATGCTTTAGACTGCCTATCTATTTTTTTCTATCTTCATTCTCTTTATTTGACTGTATTTAGTCAAATAAATTTTCCCTAAGGAGAGGAAAATGTTAACACTAGAATAGCATTGCCATGAATGATATTACAGTACTGAAATGATTTGGTGCTATCTTCATTGATACTATAATGTCAATACTATTCTATTATTCTTCAAGAAATATTACACATCCTACATACGGAACCCTCAGGTTCTGTTGGCCGCTTAAGTCTAGGGAAGACAATCTTTGGCCCTGCCAAATGGGTGAGATTGAGAGGTGAGTCCACCCTGCAACCTCCATTTGTGTGGATGTTGCGTGATTTGTTACCCTGTTACAAATCAGTACCACAGGATAACAGACAGTACACTGCAAACAATTAAACGATTTAGCTTTATAATTTTTAATTTGACTACAGGGTTAGTGAAGGAAAAGCAAAAAAGAGAAAAGGGGCCATTTAAATGAAGCAGTCTAATGTGCACAAGTTGGAGCTCATGGTTTCCCCTTCACTGATCCTCCTTCGATCTCCCCGGCCTTCGTCAGCTCATGGCTCCATTCTGGTGTCTTCTCTCTTCAGCTCCCGCCAAACAAAAGACCCAGACCAGGCACACAGCACGAAAACACCCTCCCGTCATTAGACGGCTCACATTCCAAAGCACCCGTTATCTCTAACCATAACCCAAACACTGCTTTCACAGAAAGACTATTACACTGGCAGCAAAACCTTTCACAAAGTGTTACACATATATAAATGAAATGGCTGAAAATTAATGTGGGTCCCTCAGGTGCACAAGCAGAGGAAGTTCTAATAGAGAATAATGGTTAAAATATTCAGCATAATCACAAAACAGTATGCACATGCTGGAAATCCATGGCAATACACAAAAAAAGCTGGAGGAACTCAGCGATCCAAGGAGCATCTGTAGAAATTAATAAACTGTCGACATTTTGGGCTGAGACCCTTTTTCAGGACTGGAAAGGAGGGGGGGGGGGGGAAAGGCACCAGAATACATAATGTTTTGCACATCCCAAACATGAGAAAATCTGAAGATGCTGGAAATCCAAGTAACACACACAAAATGCTGGAGGAGTTCAGAAGGCCAGGCAGAATCTATGGAAAATTGCAAACAGTTGATGTTTTGGGCCAGGTCCCTTCATTAGGACTGGGAAAAAAAGATGAGAAGTCCGAGTAAGAAGGTGGGGGGGAGGGGGAGAAGAAGTATAAGGTGGTAGATGATAGGTGAAATCAGGAGGGGGGGGAGGGATGAAGTGAAGAGCTGGGAAGTAAATCTTTGAAGGAGATAGAGTGCTCCTCCACCTTCCCTTCCTTCCATGGCCTCTATCCTCTCCTATCAGATAAACCCTTCTCCAGCCTTTTATCTCTTTCACCAGTTGACCTCCCAACTCTCTACTTCACCCCTCCTCCACTTCTGATTTCACCTATTACCTACCATCTTCCTCCCCTCCTCCCTCCATCTTCAGACTCTGATTCATCATCCTTTTTTTCCAGTCCCAGTGAAGGGTCTCGGCCCAAAATGTTGACTGTTTACTCTTCCAGAGTGACTGCCCATCCTGCTCAGTTCCTCCAGCATTTTGTGTGCGTTGTAATGTTTTGCATATGATATCACAGCCAAAAACACAAAAATCATGCCAAGGACAGAAGTGAATATTCTTAAGGTAATGAATATTAACATATTGTAAATGTGAGTAAACTGAATGAACTGATGGCATAAGCATGTAGGGTTTTTTAAAAGTGCACCAAGGACTGGTGGAATATTCAAGTCCTTGAAGTGAGATTTTAATTCATAAACTCCACAAGAATACCACCCATTTCACAACTACAGGCAATACACATAAATTAAATCTTCAGTATCTGTTATATTTTGTCATAAAACACGTTTGCCAGGAAGTGATACTGCAATTTTATTTAATCAGAAATGGAACGGAAATATTGCCTCAAAGCAACTCATAACTAAATGAAATGTACCATGTTCCCCTTGAGCATTAATTTACTAGAAAGTTACAGATCATTTTTATAGGATTTTTAATTTTGTTTGAGTAATTTTTATAGTAATCTACTTGAGACAGATTTTATAAAACACATTTTTAATCTTATGGTAATTTTGTGTTCATTGTTTTTAATGCAAAAAAAAAGAGGTTGCTGCAATGAAACTGATAATCCCAGAACAAATATAATTGAAAAAGAAAACAACACCATCCTACGCTTTCTTTCCTTTCTATCTGGATTTCTGTAAAGGAGGTGTATCCAGAGATACCGGCCACGTGACAGATGCACTGCCTCCTGGCGGTCGGAGGACACACCACACTCTAATCAACATTTGGTCCCTCCCAACTAATCAATTCACACCTAAATTATTGGTCACCTTAATTGGATTATCTCTCCCAGCCCCATGCTATAAAAGGTGAGACTTGCCCTTAGCTAGCCCTCTCTTACAGGTCACCACATTGGAGGTAAGTGCATTGATTTATGCTTGGGAAGGTCTATCGTTTGTCCTGGTAAGGGAGCTGCAGCTATCCAAGGTCAAGGGGGGGTAGCTGTTGTAGTGCTTTTCCCTTGTTCTTTGTTTGTGTAACCGTACCCTGTCCCCACACCGCTTCCTGTATATTGTAGCTGCTTGTGTTGACCCGACTTCCCCTTGTAAATAAATTTCTTATTATTAAAACTGTGTGTGTCCAGGCCTCTACTGTTGAGACTCAAAGAACCAGTTATTTTCCATCACAACAGGAGGCTAAGGCAAGACTTAATTGAAATATGTGAAGTTATGTGAAGCAATGTATGTATATAGGGGGAATCTGTTTCCCTTAGTTGGAGGGGGGGGGGTAAAAAGGGGCATCAATTTAACATTCAAGATCTAGAAGGAAAATAAGCACAAAATAATTACTGAGAGTTTGGTGGAGATCTGGATGAAATGATGGTAGATGCTGATACCAATGCCACGTTTAAAAAGTTCCTGACTATGACTTGGAATGCCATGGCCTGCAGGAAAATAATTCAAGTGCTGAAGGTGGGACTGGGATGGGCAGTCCTTTTTCAAATAGCATAGACAAAGTCTCCTTCGAAAACTCTCTCTGATTCCATATGGAACATGATTTAGCTGGATATATCTCTGTCTCTCAGCCTGGTGATGAATCTTGTGAATCTCTGCTGGACCCTATCCAGGACCAGCACATCTTTCTTTAGATATTGTTGTGTATTGAATATTTTGGAAATATTTGAGTAATATTGTAAATATATTGCTTGATTAAGCATTCTTTGTTCATTTAAATAATTCATTATGGGTTATATGTAAAAGCACATGAATGGTTTATGTCATCACACCACCACATGGGCCTCACTAAAAGTAAAAACAAAACTAAGAGTCCTGTTTATCCCGGTCTCTCATGGTTTTCTTTTGATTCATTTCTAGAGTTATAGGACATAACAGTAGTGACAAGGGCGCTTTAAATAAACCCAAGACGACAGCCTAACCTGTTGAAGTGCAGCGAGACATTCAAGTTTTAAAAAAAAGCACAACACATGTGTTTCTTCTCAAGGGCAACAGAAAGACAATAGAGTTTTTAAAAGGTAGAAAACAGACACAATTCATGGGCTTATAAACAGTGAGGACCGAGTGATAACAATCATAAATTAAAAAAACCCAGAAATGGCTGGCTGCATCAGAAAGATAAACACATTTAACTGTACCTGAGATAACCGGATATCGTATACTGTTTGAATTGAAGCAACTGAAATAGCCAATGAAAAGTGAATGCCAGTTTTGCTGAGTGCATCCGGTTTAAATGCATACAGTTTGCTTAGGCCGGGGGTCGGCAACCTGCGGCTCCCGAGCCATTTGTGGCTCTTTCACCTCTGTGCTGCGGCTCCCTGTGGCTTTGGGAAATAATTGGTCAGTATTTAATTAAAATGTATTTTATGTTAGTTTGTTAGCTTTTGAAATGTAATTCTAAATTTGAAGATTATGGTGATCTTGTACAATCTAAGTGTGGCGACACATTTCCTCACAATTAGCCAGCATTCCGGCTAAGGGAGATAGCCTACGGGGGTTTGTGAGTACGCGTCTTTTGCAGCATCTGCGTCCATGGGGGCTGGGTTGAGGGAGGCTTAAAAGCAAGGCTGTTTAGTTCGAATAAAGCTATCTTTGACTGCAGTTTACTGACACCGCTACAACGTGTTTTTATCGCTGGCTGTCCAGACGGAAGGTGCTGAAACGCTTTGTCGTGTGTCTGGAAGAAGTGAAAACTTTCCTGGGCAGCAAATGGCTCACCTTTCCTGAGCTGGAACAGCCAGAGTGGCTGGAAAAGCTACACTTCATGGTAGACATGACAGCGCACCTGAACACGCTGAACACAGCTCTTCAGGGGAAAGGACGCACAGCCCTGCACATGTTGGAGGATGTTTTGGCATTCGAGCGCAAGTTGACGTTGCTTGCCAGAGATTTACAGAAAGGCACTTTGTCTCACTTCCCCAATTTGAGAGAGTTCAAACAAGGTCACGACATGATAATTTCGGAGTATTTACATTCTGCAATCATCGCAATGCAAACATCGTTTGGGAAACGCTTCTGTGAGTTCAGAGAGGAAAAAAACACATTATCCTTCCCGGTCACTCCCTTAAGCATCGATCCTTCCCTACTGAATACGACTGCATTGTCAGGTGTGAGTCAACCTGATCTTGAGATGGAACTGGCCGACATAGCCGACAAAGACATATGGGTGTCCAAGTTTAGACGCTTGACAGCAGACCTTGAAGATGTTGCCCGTCAGAAGGCCGTTCTTGCTCAGAAACACAAATGGAGTGATATTGAAAACCTTCTAAAACCGGACAAACTTGTGTTCGAAACATGGAATGCTATGCCCGACATTTATGTAAACATTAAAAAGTATGCGCTTTGAGTCCTGTCGATCTTTGGATCCACATATGTAAGTGAGCAGGTGTTCTCCAACATGAACTTTATTAAAAACAAACATCGCGCATGCCTCACAGATGACAGCTTGCGATCCTGTGTAAAGATGAAGGTGACGTCATACAGCCCTGATGTGCAGACGCTGTGCGCTGAGGTCCAGGAGCAGAAATCCCATTAACCAAGTATGATAAATATTTTAATTGCCTATTATTTTATGTATATTCATATTTTTTCATTGTTCAGTGAAATAGTCCTTTTATTTTTCAAGCTGACAGCTGGCTGATGTTATTTTTGGTTTGCTGCTGGCGGAAAATTTAAGTTCGGCGTTTTTCATAAATACAAGAAGGACTCAAATAGACATTGAGTATTTTACTTAAAAGTAACCTTCAACCCAACGTCTTTTTTTCGGAGTTCAAAATGTTTTTGTTGCATGCAGAAATGTAATTTCGTTTTCTCTGCAGGAGTTCATCAATTTCATAAATGCAACACATTATAGTTTGTTTATACATAGCATAAAGGCAAAAAAAACGTTGTATGCAGTGTTATTTCATTTTAAATGTCAAACGGGTTTTGCGGCTCCCAGTGTTTTCTTTTCTGTGGGAAACGGGTCCAAGTGGCTCTTTCAGTGGTAAAGGTTGCTGACCCCTGGCTTAGGCCATTGACTGCTCCAAGCAAACCAAATGAGCTCTTCAGATATTTCTGGAGTTATAGAACGTAACAGTAGTGACGAAACAAACGTGTTGCGCTTTTTATAAAACTTTAATGTCTCGCTGCACTTCAACAGGTTAGGTTGTCATCTTGGGTTTATTTGGTTTCAGATGTTTTTATTGTGAAGCAACATCCCTTAACCACAACAGACAATGTCCTAAAGTGCAGTGCTTCTCTTTTTCTTTTCTTTGTGATGTCAACATAATGAAAATCAAATGAATGTATGTATAGTAAACAAGGAAAAAGAAAAGGGCACCCGCCCACCCGTCTCCTTTCCCCTTCCCAGCACTTCCCTCCCGTATGTGCTGGTTAGGTCCTATCAACCCCCACACTTAGTTCAGCCGTCGGTTTCTACTAAATACAACAGTAATGGTTGCCAGGTTTTTGAGTCTGTCCTTCATAACGTATCTTATCTGCTCGAGGTGCTAAGTATCCATTAATGCAGCCAGTGATGGAGTTTCCTCCTTTTTCCAGAACATCAGTATGAGTTTCTTTTTATTAAGTATGCCACAGGTCAGGAGTTGTTGCAGTGTAGCCTGGAATTTATTTGACCTCAGAAGTTCCAAAAATTATTAAAATTGGATCTGGTATTATCTAAACCTATAGTACTTTCAATAGGACCTCAAATATTTGCTTCCAATACTCTTGTATCCTGGGACATAAAGCATAACTATGTAACAAATCTGCATTTCTCACACATTGGGGACACCTCCGGGAATATTTTAGGATTCCTTACTTTTGAGTAATGTAGTCTATGTAGGATTTTAAATTGTATTAAACAATACCTGGCATTGATGGAACCCAAGTTAACATACTCCAAAGCCTTATTCCATATAACCTCTAACTCTGTACCCAACTCCTTTTCCCACTAATTTTTAATATTATCCATTATTGTATGGCAATTGTTTTGCTTGGCATCATGCAAACAGGCGATGATGTGTTCTGTCCCTAAACATGATCTTAAATAATTATCTAATTTATCATGTTCTGCCTTCTCAAAACCAGAAAGATGTGATCTGATATAGTGTCTTAGCTGGAGATACCTGAAAAAATAACTCTTTTGCAGTCTGAATATGTCCTGGAGTTGCCAAAATGACGCAAAAATCCTTTATAAGTCTCCCACACTACGTATCCCTAATTCTCGCCATGTATCAAAGGCCCCATCTATACATGAAGGGATAAAAGAGGGATTTGCTGATATAGGTACAAGAAAAGATAGCATTCTAAGTTTCAAATGCTTCCCCATTTGTCTCCACATCTGTATGGTACTATGGATAATAGGGTTGCCTCTGTAACAGGCTTTATTTAACCGAATGGAGGACATAATTGCCCCTATGGAATATGGTAGGCAATCCTCGCGCTCCATCTTCCTCCATCCAGGAAGTACAACTGTATCATCTATCCAGTATGCTATACGGCTGACGTTGACAGCCCAGTAATAAAAAATAATGTTAGGTAGTGCCAACCCCCCCAAAAGCCTTACTCTTGCAGAGATGCTCTTTCCTAATTCGATGGGCTTTATAATTCCATATGAAAGGTAGAATTATCGAATCTAATCTTTTAAGAAAAGTTTTGGTAAGAAAGAGGGGCAGGTTCTGAAATGGATAGAGCAGTTGGGGAAGGAAGATCACCTTGTCTGCATTTACTCTACCCACTAAAGAAATATGGAGTGTCTTCCAGAATTCTATTTTCTTTTTAATCTTTTCAATTAGAGGGGTAAAATTCGCTTCAAATAGAGAACTATACTTTTTAGTTATTGCAATTCCAAGTTAAGTAAACTTCTCAAGGGTTGTTTTGAGTGGAAATTTTTTAAGCCCCTCCTGTTCTTCTACTCTGACCGGGAATAATTCACTCTTCCCCCAATTAATCTTATACCCCAAGAAAGTGCCAAATAAATTATTTCCAGCAAAAGTGGAATAGTAATATATGGTTTTGTTACAAACAACAAGACATCATCTGCATAAAGGGAAATCTTGTTGATAGTATATTCTGTGTTGTACCCATAGTTTTCAGGGTGAGAACGTATGGTCTCCACCAGAGGTTCCAGGGCCAATGCAAACAACAAGGGACTTGATGCACAGCCCTGATTTGTGCCCCTGTGCAAACTGAATGGTTCTGAGAGACACCAGGAAATCTGCAGATGCTGGAAATTCAAGCAACACACACAATGCTGGTGGAACACAGCAGGCCTGGCAGCATCTATAGGAAGAAGCACTGTGAACGTTTTGGGCCGAGACCCTTCGTCAGGACTAACTGAAAGGAAAGATGGTAAGAGATTTGAAAGTAGGAGGGGAGCAGGAAATGTGAAATGATAGGAGAAGACCGGAGGGGGTGGGGTGGAGCTGAGAGCCGGAAAGGTGATTGGCAAAAGGGATACAGAGCTGGAGAAGGGAAAGGATCATGGGATGGGAGGCCTATGGAGAAAGAAAGGGGGAGGAAGATGGAGCACCAGAGGGAGATGGAGAACAGGCAGAGTGATGGGCAGAGAGAGAGAGGGAAAAAAAGAGGAGGGGGAATAAACTAAATGTATCAGGGATGGGGTAAGAAGGGGAGGAGGGGCATTAATGGAAGTTAGAGAAGTCAATGTTCATGCCATCAGGTTGGAGGCTACCCAGCCGGTATATAAGGTGTTGTTCCTCCAACAAGAGGAACAGGAGAATGCATCCTACTTGCTCATGGCTCAACAGCGCCCGTACGTCTTGAGTTTATTTAAATGTTCCTCTATGCAGGAACATTTAGAACCAAAACCATTGTTGATTGCAGAACACTTTAGGTTTCATAAGCAGAATCAAAAGGAAGGGGAGTCCATTTCAGCATCCATGGCCGGAATGAAGAGATTGTATGAGCATTGTCAGTTCGGTGATGGGCTTAATGCACTGGGAGATTTTCAGTTTGTGGAATCTTAGAAGAAAGTATTCAAAATGGTTCCTATATGAAGCACATCTCACATTTAAAAGAGCAGTTGAAAATGCTGTATCAAAGGAAATGGCAGCAATTGAGTTGCATTCAGGAATGAAAATGAACATGAACAAAACTGCAACGTCTGAACAGAAGCCGGCCTGGCCAAACAGATTGTGTTAATGTTGTGACAGGGGCTCACATAACGCCAGACTAATGCTGGTTTAAAGACAAAACTTGCAGAAAATGCAACAAAATAGGACGCATGTCCAGAGAGCATATCGGACAGACAAAAATAAATGAACTGCACAGGGAAGGGATAAAGATAAAAAGTCAAGTTGCAGTTTCAGAAAGAGCACTAATCTGCATGCAGTTGATGAAAAATCTGATAAAGATGAGTGTGACACAGGACTGAATAGCCTTGAGATTTACAATGTGAAAACTCATAAGAGACCAGCAATATGGCTTACACCAGAAGTGAATGGCAAATTAATTAAAATAGAATTGGACACCGGCTCAGCAGCTTCAGTCATTCCAAAAGATGAGTCAGAATGGCATTTCAAAGATACTAAACTAAAGCCTGCAGAATTAAGAACTTGTACTAGAGTAACTCCTGTGATGAATGGCATCCGTAACAGTGAAATACAACAACCAACAAGCCACATCAGGCTTGTATGTAGCAAAGACAGGACGGTCAGCCTTGTGGGAAGGTGATTGGCTGAGAGAACTACAACTTGATTGGAGATCCATCCACCATTCGCCTGCCACATCCCCTGCAACAGAGTAAAATGAAAGCTGTTGGATGATGCCACAGCAATGTTCAAGGATGGCATTGGAAAACTCAAACACATCAGGGTAAAATAGTGTTAAATGAAAATGCCACAAACAAGTTTTACTAAAGCTGTCCGGCTCCTTATACCATCATGATATAATGGCCAGTGAGCTAGATCACATGGAGGCTGAAGGAATTCTTTCCAAGGGTGAGTGGAGCCTATCGGCAATGCCAATGATCCCGGTAGGCAATAAGGATGGGTCTGTCAGGATCTGAAGTGATTTTAAGGTCTCCAACCACCCAGTACTGAAAGTAATTTCTTTAATTCCTTCTGTCCAGAATAGCAGATATCTTTGCAAACCTTTCTGGAAGCAAACACTTCAGCAAAGTGATCTTAACTGAAGCCTACCTACAGATCAAAATGGACGAAGAATTCAAGCTGTCTCTCACAATAAACACTCACAAAAGGCTTTATCACTATAATAGGCTTATTGTTGGAGTAGCGTCTGCATCTGCATTCTGGCAGAAAGCCACGGACCAGGTGCTGCAAGGCTGCCCAGGCACTCAGTGTTACCCAGATCCCATTGTTACCATTAATGATGACAAGGAACCTTTCCAAAATCTCAAGGCTGTTTTAAAACGATTAGAAGATTATGGGCTCTGAGCATGAATTCTTTAAACCAAACATAACTCACCGCAGTCACACCAATGAAGCATAAGCATTACCTAAGTGTGCCGAGAAAATTCAAACAGTGGTGGATGCCCCAAGGCCAAAGGATGTGTTACAGTTGTGGCCCTTTAAGATTTGTCAATTAATATAATGGATTCCTGCTTAACCTAGTTATTGTGCTAAACACCATGAACTCATTACTACAGATCGGGAAGAAATGTCAATGGACAAAGCAGTGTGAGGCGGCTTTCAAAAGACAAAGAAAATGGTGACGTCAGACACTGCACTCACACATTATGATCCATGTCATCCGCTGAAGCTTGCCTGTGATACCTCGCCTCATGGTATAGGTGCAGTCCTATCGTGCGTAATGAGTGATGGAAATGAATGCCCCATAGCCTTTTCATCACTTTCTCTTACCACTGCAAAGGAAATTAATCGCAGATTGACAGAGAGGCCTTGAGTCTGGTTTGGAGTGTAAAAAGTTTTAACCAGTAGTTGTGTGGGAGAGTTTACCCGTTACTGATCATCAATCCCTTGTGTCCATTTTCAACCCACAGAAGGGTGTTCCACTAACAGCAGCAGCATGAATGCAGAGATGGGCTCTGTTTCATGGAGGACACATTTACAAAATCAAATTCAAGTGGACAACTAATCATGGAAATGCTGATGGATTGCCCTGTTTATCCTTGCCAAAGGAAATGCATGAAAAATTTACAAAAGGCACTCCTCATGATGTATTCTCCCGAATGCAAATCAAAGGTCTCCCCATTACAGCAGAGATGATCCAATGGGAAACCAGAAAAGACCCCTCACTATCTCAGGTTGGCATGGCCACCCACAATAGATGGAATGTACAGCAAAAGTTCCAGTCCCTTTATTTTTATAAGCACTGGGATGAACTGTTCTTGATGGGGGTTGCCTTATGTGGTGATTGAGAGCTGTTGTACCATTCAAGCTGAGAGCTGAGTGTTGGAGGAGCTGCGTGCCAGTCATCTAGGCGTGGTGTTGACTCAAAGCTTTGGCTAATGGCTTGGGATCAGCAGATCAAGCAGCTGGCCATGCACTGTTCAGGATATCAACACCTCCGGAAGATGCCAAGAGCAACACCTCTCCATCCCTGGGAACAGCCTGCACTGCCCTGGCAGAGGGTTGACGTGCATTTTGCCATTCCCTTCATGGGCACACATTTCTTGGTAGTTGTGAATGCAGCTACAAAATGGCCAGGAGTTTTCCCAGTATAGCCTTGCACACTGTTATATGTTGAGAAGTTTCTTCTCAAAGACTGGCATTTCAGAACACTGAGTCAGTGACAATGGACCACAGTTTGTTGCCGAACAGCTTCAGTCATTCCTGAAAATGAATAGATTAAGATATATTACATCCATACTGTGCCACCCAGCTACAAATGACTTGGCAGAAAGGCTCGTCCAGAATCTAAAGGACAGTCTGTGAGCAATGTCAATAGAACACACCAGACTGACACTGAATCAGAAGCTCACCAACTTCCTCCTTGCATATTGCAATTCAGCACACCCCACAGCTACAACTCATCAGCTCTACTGTTCTCGGCTCGTCCTTTCTGTTCACGCTTGAATCTCCTGAAACCCAACCTCAGGAGGAATCAGAATCAGGTTTATTATCACCAGCATGTGACATGAAATTTGTTAACTTAGCAGCAGCAGTACAATGCGATACATAGCAATAAAAATAGAATAAAAATAATAAGTATATCAATTACAGTATACGTATATTGAATAGATTAAAAACATGCAAAAAACAGAAATACTGTATATTAAAAAAAGTGAGGTAGTGTCCAAGGATTCAATGTCCATTTAGGAATCAGATGGCAGAGGGGAAGAAGCTGTTCCTGAGATGCTGAGTGTGCAGAACAAACAGCTCAGGCAACTTGAGGGTTCCTCAAACAAGGAAGTTTGATGTTTCATTCTTGGACAAGCAGTCCTGGTGAGGGACTATAGAAGTGATCAAAAGTGGGTACTTGGAAAGATTAAGGTCAGAATTGGGCCACTTTCCTACACAGTGGAGATTGCACACAATGTCATCTGAAGATGACACATAGATCAGCTAAGGAGAGCAGAGTCGACTGTTAGAGAAGAAAGGTGGCCAGAGGTGTCGGAGCCAGTTCTGCAGACCCCAAATCAACTCGTACAACCATCTCAGAGGAAGCCCCAGCACCTGAGATCGTTTCACAGCCACAAGTCTGACCTGCCAAGATTCCCCTCGTCACAGAAGGTGTTATCCCACAAGAGTCAAAAAATCCTACACGGCGATTAAATCTTTCGGCCTGAATGGGACAATATAAAATTTGCTATGCTGTGGATATCTATATTATACAGTATACTGGATATCAGAATCAGGTTTATTATCACTGGTACATTTCATGGAATTTGTTAACTTAGCAGCAGCAGTTCAATGCAGTACATAATATAGAAGAAAAAAAATAAATCAATTACAGTATATGTATATTGAATAGATTAAAAAATGTGCAAAAATCAGAAATATTGTATATTTTAAAAAAGTGAGGTGGTGTCAAAGGTTTCAATGTCCATTTAGGAATTGGATGGCAAAGGGGAAAGAAGCTGTTCCTGAATCACTGAGTGTGTGCCTTCAGGCTTCTGTACCTCCTTCCTGATGGTAACAATAAGAAAAGTGCATGCCCTGGGTGCTGGAGGTCCTTAATAATGGACACTGCCTTTCTGAGACACTGCTTCCTAAAGATGTCCTGGATACTTTGTAGGCTAGAACCCAAGATGAAGCTGACTAAGTTTACAACCCTTTGCAGCTTCTTTCGGTCCTGTACAGTAGCGACCCCACCCCCCCCCCCCCCATACCAGACAGTGATGCAGCCCGTCAGAATGCTCTCCATGGTACATCTATAGAAGTTTTTGAGTGTTTTTGTTGACATACCAAATCTCTTCAAACTTCTAATGAAGTATAGTTGCAGTACAGGATATACTATATGTATATAAGTTGAGATGCATTCTATAATAAGTTGGCATTTACAGCTAAGCAGAGGAATGTTGTATTTTTAATACTTAAGTAATATTTTAAAGTTATTGTTTGATTAAGCATTCTTTGTTTAAATAATTCATTACAGGTTATATGTGAAAGTACATGAATAGCTCCCTGTGGTGGTTCATTCCCTGGAAAATCACCCTCCTGATCTTTATATTTGTGGTTCTATCATTGCACTTGACACGTTTCTTACTGAAGATCCTCGGTGAATCCGTGTCAAGGCCCAGATTTGGGCTAGGATTTCCTTTCTTGCATTTAATGTACCGGAACACATACCACTTCAAGTATAAAGTCTCTATCTGTGGCTCCCAGGACAATCTCCTTTCTTACGTTTGCTATGCTGATTTCTCAAAATTCTTAGTTTCACTGGAAACTGTGATTTGGCCCCAGTCTACACAACCCCATCAATTTCCACTTGACATTATCCACCCACCCAGAGTTACATTGGAGGATTCAGGACAGGGATCTTGTTCCAAAGGCTGTGCATTGCTAAAGGAGCAGTCGAGCTTAAAAGAACCATTAGAATCCTAGAGGGATTTTAGTTTGAAGTTAGGTGCTTGCTTTGGTAAAGTGGTCAGGTGCAGCAGTACAGGCTATTCATTTGGAGCCAAAGGTGTAAGGGATTACAGGTTTTGGAGTCTGGTTTGGTGATCAATGTCAACAATAAATATGAAGAATCATGCACAAGGCTTTGAAGGTTCAAATTTAGGGAAAGCAGGTTAATGGAAAGCATGTAGGGATTATAAACAAGATAAAATCTGTAGATGCACATTTCGGGCCAAGATATTTGGGAATTATTGCAGGAAATACTTGCAGGTCAGGCAGTGTCTGTGGAGTTTTTAAAATTAGCATAGAGTGAAACAGACACCTCTTTTCTCCTTTTTAGGGAGAGAGAGCCTGTGGTATGTCAAATACCGGGTGAACAATTAGTCTTTGAGGTTCTGCAAGTCTGTGTCTTTACTGTTGCTTTGCTTCATGCTTGAGTGCTCGGTGCGAGCACCGATACATTTTTTTTTGCTGCTGGGGGAGGGGGGATCGTTGCTTCCTGCTGCTACGCGTGGGAGGGGGGAGTTGGTGGGGGCTGTGGAGTTCCAACATTTAACTATCATACATTCTTTGGGGCACTCCTCAGTTTTTGTGGATGGCTGCGAAGAAAAAGAATTTCAGGATATATATTGTATACATTTCTCTGATGTTAAATGTACATTTGAAATGTTTGAAACAAGATCAGAAAGCAGTCATTCATAGGGTTTCTTTCTGTGAGGAGGGCAATTTGAGTTTAAAGCAAGATTGAAAAGTATTCACATCTTGGAAAGTCATCTCACTGCTCAAAGGTTCAAAGTACATTTATTTATTATCAAAATATGTATGTAGTACACAGCCCTGGGACTTATCTTCTCTCAAACTGCCACAAAACAAAGAAAGAAAAGCCATGGGACCCTTTTAAAGAGAAAAAAAATTAAACCTCCTTCGCACAAAACGCGCAAACTGCAAAAAAAAACACATAAGCAAAAAACAAAGAAAATAAAACACCAACCACAAATCATTCAACCAGACCAGGTGTATTCAGTTCAGCTCAGTTTAGTTCAGTCTAGCTGTGTCATTCATTAAACTTAGGCTGCAGAGCTAGTCTGTCCCGATCAGAATGGCACAAAATACCAACAAAAAGGTGTGACCAGAAACACATAATAACATGAACTAGAGTCAAATCCACAAACCGCATCAATTAAACACATCTCCCCAACTTAGTTGTATGTCCCCTGACATCCAACAAATATCCATCAACCTCAGACCCAAAATCACACTTGGTGGTGTAGGCAAGAAATGGATTTTGCAGGTGGCATGCTAAGGAACCACAGAGTACTGGCAGTGGAGAAAACGAAACTGGGAGTGTGGATGGAAGGCTTTTTCTGCAGGCTGCATCATCCTGAATGGTCTTGAGCTTCTAGCTGAAGTGTCAAGTAGCGAGTCATAAAGGTATCCTGCAGTTAAGTGATACACTTCCTGTTATTCCAAAGACTTTCCACCATCTCCAGACAGTGATTGCTTGGGTGGATGCAACTCAAGCAGCTCAACCTCTCCCTCGTCTTGTGGCTCCCTCCCTCCCCAATAGTCTCTCATCTCTCAGGGCTTGGAAGAGGAAGAAGAGCAAAGCTTGCTTGGTGTGACTGCGATTGGGTAGTGGGAGAAGAGTCAGGGTGAGCAGTAGGCACATGAGAGGGCTGCTGTGAGCCAAGAGTTGGGGAATGGGTGGGGTCAACATGTTCAGGAGGTTCGGTGGGCAAAGGAGCTTGGAGGAAGTAAGAGAAATGGAGGGAAGGGAGGTCTATTGTGAGCACAATGGAAGAATGATGTGAATTGGGGTAAGGGTGAACAAGGGAGAGGGGAAAGAGGGTGATGACAGGAGATTGAGGAGAAAGATAGAGAAGTGAAAGAAGTGTAGGTAGGCAGAAGAAATGGAGGGTGGAAAGCTGTGTAGCATTTCACTTTTCAGGAATACCCCCAATGAACACTGTATTCATCAGAAGACGTCTAGTGAACAGCCTCCAGCCTCATTGCATGAAAGTCAGTCTAACATAAATTCAGAACATTAACAGATTTCCTATTTTTTATCTTTCAAATACTATACCGCCGGGCAGAGTGGCATCGGAGACGGCGTCATGAAAGGGCCCAAAAACATGCTGCCTTTATTGCCAACCCCTTCAAGTCTAGCAAGGAGTTGCTGGGGCAGAGGCGCAGTGGGAAACTGACCTGTTTGCAGGAAGACACCGACCAACATCTGAAGATTTACAATGATCCTGAAAGAGAGCAGGAGCTGGGGGAGTGCAACACCCCAACAGACTCCCCGATCCAGATGTGCAGTTCAACATGTCAGAGCTGCAGCTAAAGGAGGTCGGAGACATCGTCAGCAAAGCAAGGGTAAGCTCGGCTCCAGGATCAAGTAGCACCTCGTACAAAGTGTACTAGAACTGCCCCCAACTCCTGTTGTGTCTGTGGAAGATGCTGCAAATCTTCAGGAGAAGGGGGAAGATCCCAGAACAGTGGAGAGTGGCTGAAGGGGTGTGGATTCCGAAGGAGGAAAACAACACCCAGACAGACTAGTTCCATATCATTTCTCTGCTGTGTGTCGAGCTGAAGATCTTCTTCAGCACAGTTTCCACTCAGCCGTGCACCTACCTAGCAAAGAACACCTATATCGATACCTCAGTCCAGAGGGGTGGCATTTCAGGGATGCCAGGCTATCTGGAGCATACCAGAGTGGTGACACAGCTCATCAGGGAGAATAAGGGCAACCTGTCAGTGTTTTGGCTCGATCTGGCAAATGCATATGGCTCCATTCCGCACAAGCTGGTGCAGCTCACACTGACTAAACATCACGTCCCCAGCAGAATCAGAGACCTTATCGCTGATTATTACAGCAACTTCAGGATGAGGGTCTCTTCAGGAGCAATTACATCGAGCTGGCACAAGGTGGAGATCGGCATCATGACAGGGTGCACTATCTCAGTGACACTGTTCTCCCTAGACATGAACATGCTCACTCAGTCTGCTGAAACAGAGTGCAGAGAGCCCAGAATGAATTCCATTCAACAGCAACCACCCATCAGAGTATTCATGGATGACCTCACAGTCACCACAGAATCAGTCCCAGGCTGCCGGTGGATTCTGCAGGGGCTCGAAAAGCTGGTGGAGCGGGCCGGGATGTGTTTCAAACCAGCCAAATCAAGATCAATGGTGCCGAGGAAAGGGAAGGCGGGGGTTCCGGTTCAGCATTGCAGGCACAGCCATCCCATCACAGAAAAGCCAGTCAAGGGGTCAGGTAAGGTTTTTGACAGCTCTCTAAGGGACACGGCATCCATTCATGCCACCTGCACCAGATGGATGGCTGGCTGAAATCTGTGGACAAGTCTGGCCTACCTGGGAAGTTTAAAGCCTGGGTGTATCAACATAACATTCTTCCCAGAATCCTGTGAGCCTCTTCTCGTCTGTGCAGTTCCGATCTCGACAGTCGAAACCTTAAAGGGGAGGGTCAGTAAGCCCCTCAGGAGATGGCTGGGGCTGCCGAGGAGCCTGAGCAGCATCACACTCTATCGACACCACAACAAACTGCAAAGGCCCTTCAAATCCTTGGAGGAGGAATTCAAGGTAACAAGAGCCAGAGAAGTGGTACAGTACAGGGACTCAAGTGATCCGAAGCTGGCTCGAGCAGGGATCCAAGTGAGGACTGGCAGGAAATGGAGGGTGGAGGAAGCTGTTCAGGAAGCAGAGGAAAGGCTGCGTCACAGGAGGCTGGTGGGAGTGGTCACATGAGGCCCAGCTGGGCCAGGATCCTTTCCAGCTCCCCAAATGGACACCATCAGAGGGAAGGAAAGTTGTCGCCTAGTTCAGGAGGAGGTGAGAGCAGCAGTGGAAGAGATGAAAACCTGCAAGGCGGTAGAAATGAAGCTACAGGGTGCTTGGACAAGACAGGAGAATGTGGTGGAGAGGAAAGTGACCTGGGCTGAGCTTTGGAAAGTCGAACCATACCACATCCAATTTCTCACCCAGGCGGTGTACGATGTGCTTCCAAGCCCATCAAACCTGCACGCATGGGGCAGAGTCATCAGTGTGCCCGCTGTGCTCCAAGCGAGGAATCCCCAGCGGCTGCACAAGGGCACTTGGTGAGGGACGGTACCGTTGGAGGCATGATCAGGTCCTGAAGACCATCGCTGAAGCCATCAGCTCAGGAGTGGAGTGGGCGAAGCGGTCCCGACCCTCCAAGCAGACCATTGCCTTTGTCAGAGCTGGGAAAGAGGCCAATATCCACCAAAAGAACATCTGCAGACATCCTGACCTCTGCAAGGGACTGGCAGCTGTTGGTGGACCTTGAACGGCAGCTGAAGTTCCCCAACCATATTGCAGCCGCCACCCTGCAACTATACACTGTCATTGTGTCTGAGTCTACGAAGCGAATGGTGATGATGAAACTGACAGTCCCATGGGAAGATCACTTGGAAGAAGCCTTTGAAAGGAAAGTACGCAGGACTGGTCAGCAACTGCCTGCAGGCCGGATGGAGAGCGAGGTGTCGCCCAGTGGAGGTTGGATGTAGAGGATTCGCAGCCCGTTCCTTAGCCAGAGCCTTCAGCAATTTGGGCATTGAAGGAGAGAGGAAGAGGAGAGACATCCGCAGTACCACGGAAGTGGCAGAGAGGGCCTCAAGGTGGCTGTGGCTCAGAAGAGGGGAGCCATGGAGTCATAAGCAGCTAGCCATCTGGACACAAGCTGGGTTCTGATCAGCCCCGGCAGGGTCACCTGCAGGAGGGTGTATGATGTTGAAAGACCCGATGATTCCAGGAAAATCACTGAAGATGTGTCCAGAGGCGTCAGTAGATGTGTGTACACAGCACTGCATGTGAAATTATGATCATGATAAGATAAGTGCTCAAGCACAATTAAGCTGGCTTTTTATTTGATCTAATACTGTGCATCCTCTTCCTCACTGCTTCCTGGATGGAATGCTGAAAGCCATTTTGAATACACATCAGAAAGTCTCTACGTGAGGACTCTTGAGTTGTGCATGGAGTGAGTAGGTGCATGAGAGTGTGGCTCCCAATTTTTATTGAAAATCTAGCTGTTTATCTTTGCCGTATGCTCAAGATAACTGAAAATTCAACACTGTGAACAACCCGGGACATTGCTGGACACTGACATGGCAAATAAAATGCACCTTCGAAGGAAAACCGGGGAAAAAGATAGCAAAGCCTTGAGCAAGAAAGCTGATGTTATGGTAATGGCGCCGTTGCACAATGCTGGACCTGTGCTACCCGATGACCTGGAGAGGCTTCGCTTAGTACTTCTTACTGACATGACGCAAGTAGTGCATACTGCCCGAGAAAGAACTTGAAGATGCTTTGTCACCAGTGAATGCTGCCATGGAACAAATTATGTCTTAAGATTGCCTGAATGATTATAGTGACCGACTGGCGAGCACCGAAGCCGCCATTGCAGCGTTGCAGAGCGAAAACGCATTTCTGAAGGGAAAGCTACATGACCTCAAAAATTGGTTGCAGAGATCCAATTTGAGAGTGGTCAGCATTCCTGAAAATTTGGAAGGTTTAAATTTATGACCGAGTTTTTTGACGAAGGGCTGGGGACAAATTTCTTCCCAAGGCCTCCCGTACTTTCATGTGCTCATCAAGTCAGGCCTAAACCATCCGGTGTCTTTGAAGCCAAGCAAACGAGACCAAGAACGTTCTTGGTTCTCTTTCACTTCTTTCAAGATGAGCAACGCATCATCTGTAGACGGAAGCAGGAGCTGTATATCCACGGACATTGCGTTTTCTCATGAAGATTTTAGTGCAGAGCTGGGGAAAAAATGAGCAGCATTCAAGGAGGTGAAATCCCTGCTTTATGAGAAAGGGGTCAGGTTCAGCCTCATGTATCTGGCCCGGCTCCAGGTCATCCATGAAGGTAAAAAGCATTATTTCAGTATACCAGAGGTGGCCAAAGAGTATTACCATTTGCGCTGGGGAGAAGAATGAGAAGAGCAGTGACTTTTTTTAGGTTATTCATGCAGCATTGAAGGGATCTCCTGCCGAGGCAAACAGTTAATTTTTATGATTCACTTCTTTGTTCATTTTTTCCAGTTTAATTTGTGGAAGACGATTGGGTCGAACTGCTATGCTGCGGAATCTGATTAATAAAATCTTTCAACCAGCAAAATGTAAATATTTGGTATTTGTATCTCTGGCATTTAGTTTCCTAGTTTTTTTTTTGTTTTTAATGCTTTGTTTGACCTGTGTTATCTTTAGCCTATATATATTAAAAGTGTTGCTATAAATTTTAAGGAGGGGAGCCAGCCTAGATTAGATTAAAGTTTTGGTTGTATGGGGAACACTTTGGAAGTTTTTTGTTTGGTAATGCCTGTGGGGAGGTAGATCTAGGTTTGGGGGGGGGGGTGGTAATTGTTTTTGCTTGTTTGTGTAAAGGGGTGTTGGGGGAGTGTTTTGGGGGATCACCATGGCAGCTTATTCTTTTGTGTGTTACAGATTGGCCAGACTTTCTTTTCATTGTGTGTTATTGTGTATAGCTCGTGCCCTCGCACTGTTTTGGATTGTGGGCCCTGTGTGTCTCCTAATCTGGTTAACACGAGTGCTGCTGACGGAGGCCACCCTGTGAGGTTTATTTCTTGGAATGTAAAGGGGCTCAATGGTGCTGTTAAAAGAGCTAAAGTTTTCTCTCATCTGAAACAATTAAAAGCAGATATACTATTTCTACAAGAGACACATTTAAGAGTGGAAGACCATAATAGAATAAAAGCATGGATTAGTCGCGTTTTCCATTCCAGATTTAATAGTAGGTCCGGGGGGTGGCAATATTAATCACCAAAAGAATGCAGTTTACACCATCTGATGTAATCAGTGACCCTAATGGTCGCTTTATTATAGTCTCTGGATCTCTCTTTCAGATACCTGTCATTTTGGTAAGTGTTTATGCCCCTAATTGGGATGACATCCACTTTGCAAATAAGGTTTTGTCATTAATACCGAACCTGAATACACACCAGCTGATCTTTTCAGGAGATTTGAACTGTGCTATTGACCCACAGCTTGATAGGTCTACCTCTAGGAGAACATTTTATGGTATGGCAAAGGCCTTCGCGATGTTTATGCAACAAAATGGTTATATGATACTTGGAGCGTTCTGAATCCATTAGTTAGGCAATTCTTTCTTTTCTCATGTTCACCACTCCTATTCCAGGCTAGACTATTTCTTTATAGATAGTTCCTTGATACCAATGATTAGACAAGTTGAGTACACTGCTATAATTATATCTGATCACTCGCCTGTGAAACTGAACCTATGTTTTCCTTTAAACATCAGAGAAGGGCCTCTGTGGAGACTTAACCCCCTTTTGCTTTCCAATGAGAAATTCTGTAGTTATATATTGGCTAACATTGACACATTCTTCGAGGCTAACAAAACTGAGTCGTTATCACACTCTTTGGGAAACTTTAAAAGTTTACTTGAGGGGTCAAATAATATCTTGTACTTCACATGCCAATAAAGAGCATAGGAAGGAAATGCAAGTGTTATTGCAATCTATTTTGGATCTGGACAGGTAATATTCTGAGGCACCCACTGCGGAATTATATAAAAGCCGGGTTGATTTGCAAGCAAACTTTAATCTTCTATCTACAAACCTATCAGAACAATTAATTCTTGAGCCTCTATTATGAATATGGTAACAGGGCGAGCTGGCTTATGGCTTATCAGTTGAAGCGTCAAGCTGCATCACAACTTATTCCCCAGATAAGAGACACGCACCAAAACTTGACAAGCAATCCAAAAGAGATTAATAACATCTTTGCAACTTTCTATTCCTCTCTGTATACCTCAGAGATAACAAATATGGAACAATTTTTAGATAATTTGGAAATACCAGCTCCTGAACCAGAGGAGGTGGAGAATTTAGATCAGACTCTTGGGCAGGAAGAGATTAATAATGCCATTATGGCTATGCAGAGTGGTAAGTCCCCAGGTCCTGATGGTTCTCTGATAGAATTTTATAAGAAATTTAAGGATAAGCTCATACTGGTTCTTCTAGAAGTGTTTCAGGAATCTTTGGAGGATGGTTCCTTACCCTCTACTCTTTCACAGGATGTGTTTCACTTCTCTGGCTAAATTCTGGCTAAAGTGTTTGCGTGCCGTTTAGAAAACCCCCTTCCCAAGATAATCTCAGATGATCAAACAGGCTTTTATTAAAACTTGCCATTCTTTTTTTAATATCCGTTGACTGGCTGATGTGGTTTATTCACCCTGTGATTCTCCAAGTCCGGAGGTTGTTGTCTCCTTGGACGTGGAGAAGGCATTTGATAGTGGAGTGGGTATCTTTGTTTAGTGTTTTGGAGAAATTTGGATTTGGCAGAGTATTTGTAGCCTGGGTTAAGCTATTATATCACTCCCCTTTAGCGTATATACAGAAGAATTATTTTCGATCTGACTATTTCCCATTAACACGTGGCACTCACCAAGGCTGCCCATTGTCCCCGCTTCTTTTTGCAATTGCTTTTGAGCCTCTTTCTATTGCATTTAAGTCAACTACATTATTTCAAGGCGTTAGGAGAGGGGACATGGAACACCGTGTATCCCTGTATGCGGATGACCTCTTACTTTATGTTAACGACCCTGTAGGTAGCAATCCTGCCATTATGTCATTTTCAGGGCAATTTGGAGCTTTCTCTGGCTATAAACTGAACTTTCAAAAAAGCAAATGCTTTCCCATTAATAACTTGGCCCTACGGATCCAACAGGAATCTTTGCCTTTTCCTTTATCTCAAGGATTTTGTATACCTAGGAATACACGTTACTTGCTCTTTTACATCTCTGCAGCTAACTACAGGCCTCGGGTTAGCTAAATGAAGGCTGATTTTGAGAGATGGCGCAGTTTACCCCTTACTATAGCTGGGAGAATAAAATCAGTGAAAATGACTGTACTTCCCAGATTTCTTTATTTGTTCCAGTGCTTGCCAGTTTTCTTACCCAAGTTATTTTTCAAATCAATCAACCAAGCTATAACCACCTTTATTTGGGGAAAATAAGGGCCTAAATTAATAAGTGCATTCTCCAAAGAGGTCGTGATGTAGGTGGAATGGGCCTTCCTAGTTTTAATCATTATTACTGAGCATCAAACATTCAAAAGGTATTATTTTGGCTCCACTGGACAGATATAAACTGGTGCCTGCTTGAGACATGGTCTTGCCACACCTCGTCTCTCCCAGCTTTCGTGTATTCTTCCTTGCCATTGAAATCCTCTCAATTCACATCTAACCCGGTCGTGTTCTCCACCCTCAATTTTTAAACAATTTCGCTGCCACAGTAAGTTCATATCGGCTTCAGTTTTGGGTCCCATTCATAGAAACCATCTATTTCTCCCCTCTACACTCGATTCAATTTTTAGACAATGGGGTTTGAAGGATTTGTACACTGATAACATATTTGATAGTTTTGATAACCTGTGCAGTAAATATGGCCTTCTGCATAATAATTTTTTTTAAATACCTGCAGATTCACCACTTTGTCAAGGAAAAATTTCCCTCTTTTCCTGATCTACCACCTGTTATGTTGTGGGAGAAACTCACTCTTCGCTTTAATAATAAAGGGCTGATCTCTGCACTGTGCTCTCAGCTGATGTCTTTGGGAGTTCAAGATCTAAACAAAACTAAGACTAGGTGGGAGGATGACCTTGGTATGGATCTGGCTGAGGAATATTGGACAAAAGCAACAAAAGCATTGAATAAGGTTCATTCCTCGTTATCATGTGCTAGACTGGGGCTCATACAATTTAAAGTTTTACACAGGGTACATTCAAGTAAAGCCTGGCTTGCTGACATATATCCCCGGACAGATGCTGGCTGTGACAGGTGTTCCTTCTCTCCAACTGGTTTAGTGCATGGAATTTGGTCTTACCCTCGGCTTGATGGCTAGTGGGCACTGGTTTTTAAAATTATCAGTGAGGTTTTGGGGGTGACACTGAGACCTTGCCCGCTTATAGCTGTATTTGGTATGGCGGATTAAAGTCACTCTGCTTTTTTGCACACTTGCCTAGACTTTGCACTTATGTATTCTACTATTCAAACAATATACACTGCACCATTTCTTGAAAAGTACACACCCTAGAAATACACATATCATCCATATTAATTCCAGTCAAGGAACTATTCATCCTAGTACATCCAATATGTAAATGTGCAAGTACAATTTCTTCCCTCCTGTTATAACCATCTCCCAGTTGACTTCCTACCATCCTTTGAATTTTACATAAATGTCCTTTCTTTTCCTTATCCCAACTTTGTTGTCACAGTGATCAAATAGATCCTTTAATTAGGGCTTTCACCTCCCCTTCACGAAAAGGCACCACTCACTTACATCGTTAATTTTAAGTGATTGCTTGTCTGCCATTTCATTTCCTTCGACCCCTACATGAACAAAGACCCATATGAAATGGATATACAGCCTAGACCAGGGGTCGGCAACCCGCGGCTCCGGAGCCGCATGTGGCTCTTTCATCTCCGTGCTGCGGCTCCCTATGGAAAATAAATATTTAATTAAAATGTATTTTATGTTTGTTAGTTTTTGAAATGTAATTCTAAATTTGAAGATTATGGTGATCTTGTACAATCTAAATAAAACGTGTTTTTTGTCGCTATTAATATTCGTCGCCAATGCCTGACACCCACCAGTGCGCGATTTCTTTAACTTTTCGATCCAAGGCAGGCTAACTATGGAGAATTCTAAAAAAAGAAAAGTGACTGAAGAAAATAGAACGTTTAATGATAAGTGGGCAGATTCATTTGCTTTCACTGCTGACGAGACTGGTTTACCGGTATGCTTAATATGCAATGAGAAGCTAGCAAACAACAAAAAGTCAAAAGTCGCAAGACATTTCCAGAATAAACACGCAGCCTTTGCTCAAAAATATCCGGATGGAGATGAGAGAAAAAAAGCCGTTTCAGGACTGATGCGGAAGGTTGATCTGAGCAAAAATCATTTCAAGAAGTGGATGATGTCTGGAAAATCAACGACATATGCTAGTTTTGATGCCACTCAGGAAATAGTCAGGCACGGGAAGCAGTTTACAGATGGTGAATATATAAAAGAATCTTTCATTAAGATTTCAGAACATCTATTCACGGACTTGAAAAACAAGAGTGAAATTGCGCAGAAAATCAGGGATATGCCCCTCTCTGCAAAGACTGTCAAAGACAGAACCATAAAAATGGCAGAAGACATCAGAAGACAGTAAATTAAAGACATCAATTCAGCTGTGGCCTACTCGATTGCCTGTAACGAGTCTAAAGACAAAGGTGATATTGAACAAATAGCGCTGTTCTGCCGGTATGTAAACTCTGCCGGGCCACAGGAAGAAATGATTGAGTTGATACCTCTAAGAGTCCAAACACGGGGAGAGGACATCTGTGAGGCTGTCTTGAATTGTTTAAGAGCCAAAGTAATAAAGACCACACACCTGGTGTCAGTAGCTACTGATGGGGCACCAAGTATGACAGGAGCGCACAAGGGATTTGTGGTTTTACTGCAGAAGTCGCTGGACAGAAAGCTGCTGACTTTTCACTGCATCTTGCACCAAGAGGCACTGTGCACTCAAACATTTCCTCCGGAATGCACAGAAGTAATGGATGTTGTCATTCAGATTGTCAAGAAAATAATGGCAAAAAGTTTAAATCACCGTCAATTCTGTTTGTTACTGGACGAGCTGGAAAGCGCATATTCTGATCTCCTGCTGCACAAAAAAGTCTGGTGGCTGTCAAGAGGGGAGGTGCTGAAACGCTTGGTCGCGTGTCTGGAATAAGTGAAAACTTTCCTGGGCAGCAAAGGGCTCACCTTTCCTGAGCTGGAACAGCCAGAGTGGCTGGAAAAGCTACACTTCATGGTAGACATGACAGCGCACCTGAACACGCTGAACACAGCTCTTCAGGGGAAAGGACGTACAGCCCTGCACATGTTGGAGGATGTTTTGGCATTCCAGCGCAAGTTGACAGTGCTTGCCAGAGATTTACAGAAAGGCACATTGTCTCACTTCCCCAATTTGAGAGAGTTCAAACAAGCTCACGATATGATAAATTCAGAGTATTTACATTCTGCAATCATCGCAATGCAAACATCGTTTGTGAAACGCTTCTGTGAGTTCAGAGAGATAAAAAACACATTATCCTTCCCGGTCACTCCCCTAAGCATCTATCCATCCCTACTGAATACGACTGCATTGGCAGGTGTGAGTCAACCTGATATTGAGATGGAACTGGCCGACATAGCCGACAAAGACATATGGGTGTCCAAGCTTAGACTCTTGACAGCAGACCTTGAAGATGTTGCCCGTCAGAAGGCCGTTCTTGCTCAAAATCACAAATGGAGTGATATTGAAAACCTCCCTAAACCGGACAAACTTGTGTTTGAAACATGGAATGCTATCCCCGACATTTATGTAAACATTAAAAAGTATGCACTTGGAGTCCTGTCGATCTTTGGATCCACATATGTATGTGAGCAGGTGTTCTCCAACATGAACTTTATTAAAAACAAACATCGCGCACGCCTCACAGATGACAGCTTGCGATCCTGTGTAAAGGTGAAGGTGACATCATACAACCCTGATGTGCAGACGCTGTGCGCTGAGGTCCAGGAGCAGAAATCCCATTAACCAAATATGATAAATATTTTAATTGCCTATTATTTTACGTATATTCATATTTTTTCATTGTTCAGTGAAATAGTCCTTTTATTTTGCAGGTTGACAGCTGGCTGATGTTACTTTTGGTTTGCTGCTGGCGGACAATTTAAGTTCGGCGTTTTTCATAAATACAAGAAGCACTCAAATAGACACTGAGTATTTTACTTAAAAGTAACCTTCAACCCAACGTCTTTTTTTCAGAATTCAAAATGTTTTTGTTGCATGCAGAAATGTAATTTCATTTTCTCTGCAGGAGTTCATCGATTTCATAAATGCAACACATTATAGTTTGTTTATACATAGCATAAAGGCAAAAAAAAAACATAGTATGCAGTGTTATTTCATTTTAAATGTCAAACGGGGTTTGTGGCTCCCAGTGTTTTCTTTTCTGTGGGAGATGGGTCCAAATGGCTCTTTCAGTGGTAAAGGTTGCCCACCCCTGGACTACACCCTGCAGCCTCAACAGATGTTGTCCAATCTCAAGAAGAATGTGAAAACTAAGAACATAATTAGGGCGTACTTCTTTGACCCATTTCAACGTGACAGCAACTATCTCAGACATGAGTACTGTTGGCAACATCAAATTGAGTGTAAAAATGATTTAACTCGGCTGGGAGAGAGGCAGTGATGTTGGAAACTCCACTGCATTTAGCTTTGAAGCCTGCGAAGGTGTGCAGACCTTGCCATAAGCTGCGTGTGTTGTTGGTGGAAAGTTGTATCTGGATCTTGTCCCTGTATTATCGTTTCGCTACCTTGATGACTTTGCGCAGATCGCAGCTGCGTTTCGTGAGCTCTTGCTAATTACCGGCAATGTAAGCTCTGTGTTGAATGGTAAGTGCTGCTCACACGGAAGTGTTGATCCAGGGTTTCTGGTTTGGATAGACCCTGACCAGTTTCTGAGTGGACAACATCACTGCTGCACTTCCAGATGAAACCTGTGACCCAATCCATGAACTTGGAGAGATCCACATCATGGAGTACAGGACAGTCCTGCAGCATGGATGCTGATTGGCTGGACCAACAGTGGGCAGTTGTAACTATGGCCGCCTCTGATTTCAACTTCTGTCTGTATTTTGGCAGCAGCAAGATGGAGGAGTGATCCGATTTTCCAAATGGAGGGGTGAAGGAGCACTTTTGAAAGAGTTGCGGAAGGGTAAGTAGCAGTGGTTGAGTATGCTATCTCCCCGTGTGCTCACCTAGATGTGTTGACGAAGCTTCGGGGAGACTTTAGTCAGCTGATGCGACCCGCAGCTTAGTCACCTCTGAGGCCGAAGTACGAAGGTGTTTCCAACAAGTGGACAGTCTCAAGGCTGCGGGACCGGACGGCATCCCAGGGCGGGTACTCAGGACGTGCATGGCACAAATGGCAGGTGTGTTTACAGACATTTTTAATCTCTCCCTCTCCCAGTGTAGAGTGCCCTCCTGCTTCAAAACATCCACCATTGATACTGTACCTAAAAAGACCAAGGCAACATGTCTGTATGACTGATGTCCTCAATAATAAGCATGAGAGACGTGTCAAGGACAACATATGCAGCATACTACCACACACACTGGACCCCCTACAACTGATCGACAGATGGCTCTGTAGCCACTGCTCTCTACACTGTCTTTACACATCTGGAGAAGGATGCTTATGTGAGAATGCTGTTCTTGGACTACAGTTCAGCATTCAACACCATAATTCCCTCCAGGCTCGACAAGAAGCTCAGAGACCTCGGCCTTCACCCTGCCTTGTGCAGCTGGATCCTGGACTTCCTGTCAGATCACTGGCAGTTTGTAAGAGTGAGCTCCCTCACCTCTGCCCCTCTGACCCTCAATGCAGGTGCCCCTCAGGGCTGCGTACTAAGCCCCCTCCTTTACTCTCTGTATACCCATGACTGTGTCACCACCCACCACTCCAATCTAGTAATTAAATTTGTTGACGACACTACACTGATTGGCCTAATCTCAAATAATAATGAGGCAGCCTACAGAGAAGTCATCACCCTGACACAGTGGTATCAAGAAAGCAACCTCTCCCTCAACATCGCAAAAACAAAACAGCTAATTGTGGACTACAGGAGGAATGGAGACAAGCTACATTCCTATTGACATCAATGGATCTGGGGTTGAGAGGGTGAACAGCTTTAAGTTCCTTGGCATACACGTCACTGAGGATCTCATGTGCTCTACACACCAGCTGTGTGGTGAAAAGGGCACAACAGCACAAGATGATTGCAGAAGTTTGGTATGGGCCCCCAAATCATAAGAACCTTCTGTAGGGGCACAATTGAGAGCATCCTGACTGGCTGCATCGCTGCCTGGTATGGGAACTGTACTTTCCTCAATCACAGGACTCTGCAGAGAGCGGTGCGGACAGCCCAGTGCATCTGTAGATGTGAACTTCCCACTATTCAGGTCATTTACAAAGACAGGTGTGAAAAAAGGGCCCGAAGGATCATTGGAGACCCGAGTCACCCCAACCACAAACTGTTCCAGCTGCTACCATCCGGGAAATGGTACCACAGCATAAAAGCCAGGACCAACAGGCTCCAGGACAGCTTCTTCCACCAGGCCATCAGACTGATTAACTCATGCTGATACAGCTGCATATTTCTATGTTATATTGACTATCCTGTTTTACATACTATTTATTATAAATTACTATAAATTGCACATTGCACATTTAGACGGAGGCGTAACACAAAAGATTTTTACTCCTCATGTATATGAAGAATGTAAGTAATAAAGTCAATTCAATAATCTTTTCTTAATAGTCATCTGAAATTTTGGGGCATAAGCAGAAACACCTGAACAACCTGTCACTGGATCTTTGAACCATCTATATAGATACATAAGAAACCATAGTATCTGCCTTGCATATGTTGCTAAAGTACACTGATACACAATCAATCTTCAGCTTGATCTTTTCCTGAACGCTTAAATCAACCACTGGTAAAAGGAAAACCCAGAAAGGGGTATACTGGGACCATATTCCACATTAAACAACCCAAGATTTTGTACCATTCATTTCACATACCTAAAACTGAAGACCTTATGATTGAAGTGTTCTCAACACTCTACTAATGTTGACAATATTGGATGCAATTTTATGTCCTCTTATGTTAATCCAATAAACCATTGCTGCCAGTAATCCGCATAGATATAAATGTAATGCACCAGCAATGCTGAACATGGGGAGGATTTTGACAGCACCACCACATAACCTTGAGCTTTATCTATGGGCTCTAAAACCAGTGGTGAGGCTAACAATCAAATACAGATCTGATTTATGTGACCTCCTACTCACACCCCAATGGAGCCAAGGTCCTTGAGGCAGTCATACTTCTAAAAAAAGCAACCAATATGCTAGCTTCCAGCCAACTTCCCTTCATTGATTTAAATGCTACTGACAAGTTAACAGCAATTATCAGTAAACCCTGTAGGCTTTATTTCCCACACCAGTTCATGCACCTGTTCACACACCTGGGTTTCCATCTAATAAATGACATTCAAAATGCTGCCACTATCTTAAAGTGATTCTACTGGACCCCTGTCCACAATGATTCCACCTAACCACAGGTTCAGTAATGATGTAAAAGGAGTGGCAAGGCCACGATGTGCCAGAGTACAGGGATTGAGCCAAAGAACTCTGCTTCATATCTGGCTCATCAAAGTTACTCCAACCATAGCTGGAACTTAGCCAGAATTTGATCAGCTCTGATGTTACGATGTGGCAGGCACGCCTGAAATGTCCTACTCTTGTTCCGAACGCTTTCATTCATATGTACAAATCTTTTCTTTTTCTTTTATGCTGTAATTAAATGTATATTTATGTTCGTAATTAGTTACTGGCAGTTTTGTATTTTGAAATCAGCATTTTCTATTTTTCATTATTTAAATCCCCCCCCCCCATTTCTAACTATCTCTGCTCATTATGAGACAATGAAAAGATGTTTCACCACAAGCTATCCGATGGATATCAAGGTGCTGCATTAGGCATGGTCTTACTCTCTGCAGATTGTGGTCTCATCAACACCGTTTCTCCCGGGAATGCATTGAGGTAGCAATATAGAAACCTCGGGAGTCTTGTAGCCATAATAAATTTAGTTTATCCGTGCACAAGTGTGGGTTGTATCTGTGTATCAGGATCAGCTCAATCAAACCCACTGATCGCCAAAAGTCAGCACTGATGGTCAATTCTACAAAAACACCAGGGTTTATTTCTAAATCTGTAGCATTGAAAACATGGGAACGCATGCTTTAACAAAAGCAAATACTGTAGATCCTGGAAGTACAGAACAAGAGCAGAAAAAGCTGGAGATACTGTGTTGAGGGAAGATGAGTTAATGCTTCACCAGAATTCGGAAAAGCAAGCAGAGAACGGTGGGAAGCAAAGTTTGGCAGGGAAGAGAGTGAAATAACAAAAGGAGTAAGAGCACAAGGTGAAATAGGGCAAGGCAGTGCCTTACTTAGGCAATTCCTTCTCTTCCATAGATGCTGCTCAACCTGTTGAGTTCTTCCAGCAGATTACTGTTCAAATAGGGCAAGGGTGGAGTTGTAAACTCAGATCAATTGTCCAAAATTACCAGAGTGAAATGGAGGAAGTTCTGGAGATCTTAAATAAAAAATAGAAATGCTGATTATTGTCTGAAATTGTTGAACCCCAAGGATAAATCCAAAAGGCTGCAATAAGAAGTGGTATTCCTCAAACTCACATAGAAAGAACTCTATTACAACGATGTAGGAAGCAATGAGAGATTTCTGAAAGTTTGAGTAACTAACTCTCATAGCCATCTTGAAGACATTTCTTTCTAACTTGTTTCTTCTAAGACTCCATTCCACTAGTCAATTCTCCTTCATAACACTGCTTTTTATGTCTTATTTTCTCAACTGTGCACTCCATCAACCGCAGATGATAGGACCCTCAACCGTGACTGCTCCAATTTCCACACTTTTGTACTCAATGCTTCTAAAATAAGGATAGGATTTCCTTGTCCTCACTTCTCATCCCACCAGCTTTTACATCCAAAGAGCCTTCACACCCTGCCCTCATCCTCCACAGCTTCCTGTACCTCAGGATGCTACCACCAGGCAGATATTTCTTTACTGAAAATCCAATTTCACCTCAGCTGTTTTCTTTTGAGGACAGGAGAGGAAGGAGATAGGATTAGAGAAATATCAAATGTCAAATTGGAGGAGTTTCAAATTTTGTGTGAGGAAATGTTCCCTGACAGCACAATTTCACCGTTAAGATTTGCGCTTTTTTGTGAACTAAATTACCCTGGGAAATATTTCCACCCTTTTGCATTGGTCGTTTCTAATACCTCTATTATCTCTGCTCCTAATCTTCTGAAATATGAATATTAAGAAAGGCAATGATAGAGCGGACAGCCAGAGACTTTTTCCCAGGGTGGAAATGGCTAATACTTTTAAGGTGATTGGAGAAAAGTACAGAGGGGCATGTCACAATTAAGTTCTTTATACAGAGAATGGTGAGTGCCTAGAATGTGCTGCCGAGAATGGTGATAGAGGCAGATACTAGATAGGCACGTGGATGAGAGAAAAATGAAGGGCTATCTTGCAGGGAGGGATCAGATTGATCTCAGGGTGGGTTAAAAAGTCTGTACAACATCGTGGGCTGAAGGGCCTCAACTCTGCTGTAATGTGTTACAGTATGTTCTATATTCTCTGCAGCAGGTTGTATCATGATTTGGACATGCAATGCACCCTCAATAGTCAAAGACAGAGTGCATATCTCTTACAGAAAATCATAGTTAAGTTTATCAAGTTGAGCATATTGCCCTTTCCTATTTTAATATTAAAAAAAAGGTAAATTCACTGATTACCTGAGCCATCAGTTTGTTGGCCAAGGCCAACGGAGGCTAGAGTGCAAGACTGCAAAAAGGTAAAGATTCAAGTGATTACAGAATAATTAAAGGGCACGTACTCCAAACCTCCCTCAGCATTGTTTGAATCCTCTGAGGCAGTTCCCCTGTGATTATGGTTCCATTCCTTTTGTGTTGCTTGGTTTCCCTTGGGCTGCAGTATTTCTAGGTGAGAGGGCAGACCTGCTTAACATGTTGTCTGCCGGACAAGTTATGCTGAGTTCTAAAACGTGTTTTGAACACTCCTCCACCTGATTCCTCCTACCTTTCAGGATGTGAGAATCTGCAGCATTGTCACACTCATTCTGCTGAGCCAAGTTAATATTCACAACTTAAAACTCTGACTTGTTGGAATTTTCTTATTCCAAAACAGTCCATAAATATAAACCCATGGACCCTGTCTCTCAAAGTAAATACTTTGTATCCCAAAGGTGTTACCTGGCTCGCTGACAACTGCAGCAGTGAATCTGTCAAAGAGCATACTGTACATTGAATTACACACCGCATTTCATTATTTCCCGAAGACACACTGTTGCATAACTTGATGAATTCAGGCTGAATGACAAAGAAAGAGCTTTGCCTGTTTTTGGCAGCAGCTTGGATTCGCCAATAGCAAAGTCTTCCATTGCACAGAGCGCCTCTTCACTTTCCAACCACTGATACACAAGTTCATGAGGCCGTGCCAGGAGTGACCGATAACATCCTGGAATGTTCAGTTGCAGCGCGGGAATTCGAAATCTGCTCGTCTCCAGCCCATCTCGCGCCAAAGCTTCTTGGTACCATGAAGATAGTTTGTTGCAGGGATACTGGACGCTGTAGCCAGGCATGGGGAGAACAACCTTCAGTTAAAAAAAATAAACACCAGATAATTTCCACTGAAAGACAACCTCTTAATTCGCTCAGCATTTAACAGCATCATTCCCACAATCCTGATTGAGAAGTTATAGAACCTGGGCCTCTGTACCTCCCTCTGCAGTTGGATCCTCGACTTCCTAACCGGAAGACCACAATCTGTGCGGATTGGTGATAACATCTCCTCCTCGCTGACGATCAACACTGGTGCACCTCAGGAATGTGTGCTTAGCCCACTGCCCTACTCTCTATATACACTTGACTGTGTGGCTAGGCATAGCTCAAATACCATGTACAAATATGCTGATGATACAACCATTGTTGGTAGAATCTCAGGTGGTGACGAGAGGGCGTACAGGAGTGAGATATGCCAACTGGTGGAATGGTGCCGCAGCAACAACCTGGCACTCAGCATCAGTAAGACAAAAGAGCTGATTGTGGACCTCAGGAAGGGTAAGACGAAGGAACAGACACCAATCCTCATAGAGGGATCAGAAGTGGAGAGAGTAAGCAGTTTCAAGTTCCTGGGTGTCAAGATCTCCGAAGACCTAACCTGGTCCCAACACATTGATGTAGTTATAAAGAAGGCAAGACAGCAACTATACTTCATTGGGAGTTTGAAGAGATTTGGTATGTCAGCAAATACACTCAAAAACTTTTATAGATGTACCATGGAGAGCATTCTGACAGGCTGCATCACTGTCTGGTATGGTGGGGGGGGGGGGGCACTACCACACAGGACTGAAAGAAGCTGCAGAGGGTCATAAATTTAGTTGACTCCATCTTGGGTACTAGCCTACAAAGTAGCCAGGACATCTTCAGGGAGCAGTATCTCAGAAAGCCAGCGTCCATTATTAAGGACCCCCAGCACCCAGGGCATGCTCTTTTCTCACCGTTGCCATCAGGTAGGAGGTGCAGAAGCCCGAAGGCACACACTCAGCGATTCAGAAACAGCTTCTTCCCCTCTGCCATCCGATTCCTAAATGGCACTGAACCCGTGAACATTATCTTATTTTTTCAACATATATGTTTTTGCACTATTTTTAATCTCCAATATATATACACTGTAATTGATTTTCTTATTTATTTTTTCTTCTATATTAGGTATTGGATTGAACTAGGGCTGCTAAGTTAACAGATTTCACAGCACATGCCTGACAATAAACCTGATTCTGATTCTGTCTGCTGACTATATTCTGGGCACACTCAACCTGTTTAAGTAGCACGAAGCTGCGAATGATTCCATAGGCAGTGTCTGCCTATCCGAATATCTCTCACTGAATGAGGTTCCCCGATCTGCCTGATCAGCTGACACACCATCAGTTATCTTAGCTAAGAATAATTGTTGACATTACATTGCCAGTAATTTCTTTGAGTAAACCTGCAGCATTTTCTGGTCTGCCCGAAGGTGCAGAAATGGTCTGAATACCTGAACTAAATTAGGCGCACAGATGCGGAAATTAGCTCGAGCACACCACTTACAACTGTCCAATTTAAATGGGGGACTGAATCAAGTTATACCAAAAATAGTTTTAGAATTTCAGAAGAATACTACCTTGACTCAGCCATTACAATTCTGAACATCCAAAATAAGGCATCTTATTTACTTCTCCATTTTCCAAACACCAATTAACCACCTTCTTTCAATAATGATCCATTATTACTTCCACATAAGACTGTGAAGACCACAGGAATACATGTGTAATGTTCTCCAAAATGCCCTTCAGTGATGGAGGCATAGGCTTAAGATAAATGACCTACCTGGTCAATGGAGTACGTGCTTGATTCCACATCTTTGGCTGTCACCACATGCACCTGCTGGTGGGAAATAATTCAAATGTAGATTACTTTTCCAAAGATGTCTGTTGAAAATTTACAGTAACAATGGACACTTTTTCTTCAAAAAATCAACTTAGTAAAACCTAATTTTCCCTCTTACTGGAGGAGATAATATTGATTGAACATTACCTGGCAACATTGGGGCTGAGAAAATTTAAATCAAACCCAATAAAAAAATTATTCATGGTTCTGATATCTTTGCCAAGGAAGACATCATCTCTGCATTTGTACTGGCAAGCTCTGTAAAAATTTTGCATATTTCAGTAAGATCATCTCTCTTTCTTCTAAACTCAGCTGAACAGAGGCCCAATATTATGAGGTATCACAGATGTCAATAGATATGAAACCAAAGTTTCAGTCATGTTTTTCATTCCAACCAGAATAGATGTCAGAATGAGCCACTATTGCAGAAAGCAACAGCTTAGACTAAAATGACCAATTTTACTACAGAAGGAATCATCTACAAACTGTAATTCTGTTTAAAATAAATGAGAAATAAAGAAAAACAAGAATTATTATTTCTTCAAATTCTTGGCAGAGCGGTAAAAAGAACCTTCCTTTTGCCACTGTGAGAATTGCAGCCTTTAATGGATTCACACCAGGAAATAACCTTGTAAAGGGAGTGTATTCACAGTGCAAATTGAAAGGGAATTGTGTCTGGTGAATAGCAATATATATTGTTCATAAAAAGCTAAATATCCTTTTGCTCATTCAACAGTGGAAAGAAGTGGATGCTTGGCCGTTCACAAAGGATTCTTGATTTCTTCTGCAGTACATCCATAATGGTCTTATAATCTTATGGTCACGAGGCAGCACAACAATTTACATGAAAAATTCAAAATCGAACACAACACTATTTTTTAAAATCGTTAATTGAACTTACAAGGCTATTTTGAGATGAGTCATCTTGCTCCAGTCTATCACAGGTGACCAGGTCCCCCTCCACAACGTTCATGCGATAGGTTTTCAAGCGGAAGGATGCAGCTTTGTTCCAGATCTTACTGCAATACGAGTGGACGTACAAAATGCGCATGTTGTGTGGCAAACTTAGCCAAGCCCGCGTACAGCCTTCGTGACCATTGCCATAGCGATTCAATGCACGCAGCACCAGTCGCTCTCTTGTTTTGTACTCAGGCATCAGGCCAAGAGTTGCTTTGGCATCCTCTGAAGAAAAGAAAACACTACAGATTCATTGACTCTGCAGCGCCTGAAGGGAGGGAGGAGACTCTAGTGGTAGTTAAACTTTTATGCAGGAAATTCCTCCCATTCTTGTAGAGCTCACACTGCTAAATGCCCATTTCTGCAGAATTAGATTTTGCTTCAAATTAACAGTCAGCAATGAATAAAAGCCTTTTTGTTTGGACATCCCAAAGCACTATATAGACAATGAAGATTAATAGTCCTTAAAACACGGCATATGGCATCAATCTTCCCCTAACCATTATGATCTGACCCACAGGTAGTCTATTTAATGACATCATTGAAGTGATTAATTTGGGTGAGGACAGTGTGGAGAACTTCCCTGCTGTTTCCCAAAACAAGGCCAAGGAACCACATTTCCCCAGGAGGACAAACAGGGCCTTGGTTTAATCTTAAACAGGAGAAATTCTGCAGCTGCTGGAAATCGTCCAGCGTTTTGTGTGTGTTGTGTTGGCTTAATCTGAACGTTTTGTACACCCAAGGCATGTATTTGAAAAAGACAATGAGGCAACAATGAAAATACCTTATTCAAATGTTCATAAATCAAGGAACACTGGTAAAATTATAAATACAATTTGGCTACACATAGATCATTTGTGTGGAGTAAGTTCACTGAGTTACTGTGTCATGGGTGGAGGTGGTAGAGGGGGGAGGAAAGATTGCCTAACTTTATTTTGGTTCCAAAGTGATGAGCATTTTAGGTAAAATAGCTTCAGCTGCAGGAGGCATTTTGACATCTTAAGTGAAAATTCACATCAATATATTTAGAACTGGGCAAAAAGCTATTTCCATGGATGGTGCTTCTGGAATGAAATCATTAACTGCTTTAAAAATTGGTAAAATAAAACATTTTGAAATCTGGAACCAAAGTAGAAACATACAGCTAATTGTTCTTAAAACTCTGAGAAGATTTGTGTGGTGTTCTTGAGAAACAGCCTAATTCAGTGTAGGCCAATTTGAATACTTAAGTGGGTGCACGAGCAGAATCTGTGCAGTGAAATTCTCAACCTCACTAGTAAAAGGAATAGTTCATACCCACAAAATCCTGCAGCTTCTCTGGTGCTGTGCTATGTAAAGGACCTTCATTCATACGGCATTCCTTGTCCTGAATGAGGTCAGTCGCCTCCTATTTCATCAAGTATGTCACGTGTGCCTTGTCTGCTTTGCACACTGGGCCACTTCTAGCCAGTCCTAAGACCCTTCCAGGCAGCCACTGATCTCTCTCGTATCCCAAAGTTTGCTACTCACTGCTCCAAATCCCAACTCCACAGACAAAGAGAGACGCCATCTACTTTTCCTTCCTCATTACAGGGGCAATCAGAGTCAGCAAGGGCATTTGCAAGGCAGGGGCTCTCAAAGTGAAGGCTTTCGTCAATTGCGCTCAAAGCCTTCGTGCCTCACAACCTCCAATCAGGAGCACTTACAGTAGGGTTAATCCCAGGGACCCCACACAAAGAATGCGACTTCAGCAGGTGCAACACCGACCTGCCCAGTTCCTCACACCCCCTCTCATCACTGTCTTGCTCATCCCCTCAGAAGATGGAATGTGTTGTTTGTCCCTTTAAGAGTTGGCCGCAAAGATCGCATCTGCTGGGCTGCTGATAAATGTGAGAACGTGCAACACATCAACAGGCAACTCCACACTGAAACTATTTAGCATCAGCTTCAGTGTGGTATTGCAGAGATGACGGACAGTGCTTTTACTGGTGAACTTCACAACCAGATCTTTATCTGAGTTTGCAGAATAAAAAGGGTTCCGTCTCTTGCAACACCAAAGAGGTGGCATAGAACAGCCCAATCTCGGGGAAACTTGCAGTGAATCTGTCAGCAGAGGTAATGGCGGGGAGGACACAACCCTTTCTCAAATTCCTGGCGCAAGCGCTGAGACCACATTGATTTCAATAGGGATTCCAAGAAGCCAAGGTCCAGCGAACTCAACCCATTGCATCCACTCAGGACATGAGGCTGAGATTGGTGATTCCAGGTGAGAGGCAGCAAGAAAGCCATTGAACAGTGAGAGTAAGCCATTAGTTGGTGAGGTTTGAATTATACTGAATAGCTGAGACACCAGAAGAATCCATGTTCATCCACTTCAACAGTAATCCACTATATTTAAAGCATAAACCAGAAAGCATAGATTTAAGGCCAAAAAAAACAGGTTTTTGAGCGATATCAAATCAAGTTCAATACCAACTTTCACAAAACAAACTGGAAATAATGCTGGGACTACTGAAATTGCCCCTTTTGATAAATGAGATCAGTACAGCATGCAAGAAGACCAAACACATTTTGTTTGCTTAATAAGAAGCAAGCAAAATCTAAAATTAAAATGAATCCTTTGGATTGTGGCTATTGACACTTACCAGTATGAATAAAATGCCTTTTGGCCTTATTAACAGGGTCATTTCCTTCTTCTGGTGTAAAGAATAAATGCAGAGCTTTCACCTAGGTGCAGATGTAAAGGACCAGAAAACAATTCAATAAACAATTACTGCAGCAATAGCATTTCAAATCATCTCGGGTGCTTCTCAGAAATGTAAGATGACATTAATCAAAAAGAAAGACATCAGGATGGGTAACTAAACACTTGGAAATAACTAAAATGAAAGTATGACTAAGGAATTGGAGAGTACTGGAGAGGCATGGAGGGAATTCCAAGCTGAGGGATCTCAAGAGCTGAAAGGATCTGTGCAGCAATAATACTGAGAAACCCAGAGACAGCAACCCAGGAGGAATTTAAAGACAAAACAAGGAATTTTAAAAGGGAATCCAATCAGCAAACACAGAGCTGACTGATGAACAGAATTTGGTGTAGTTAAGGCAGCAGACCTTAGGTGAGTTACCACTTTAAATGTTTGGCTTTTAAGCTTAAAAAGGATGATGCCCAATATGGCCGGAAGTATTTTTTTTAAATAGAAGTAATGTTGAGGTGAACAACAATATTTTGCATGCGAGGTAACATTATAGTAACTCAACTAAACCAAGTGTTTTCCAAAACTGTGTATAGTGGTCTTGTTAAAGGACACTTGTACAAGAAACCTGATTGCAGTTTCAACCCAGATGCATTTTCCAATGATCAGTTATCCACTGCGCAGAAAACTGTTATAACATAACCAGAATTAAACTCTGCTCCATACAAAACAATGGGAATTAAACAAGTCTACCTGTTGCCTTAAAAGTCAATAAAATAAACTTCAAAGGCTGAACTATTAAAACAACAGGTCGTCCACATAATCATTTTAGATAGAATTTTTTTAAAATTCAGTCCTCATACAAGGAGAACATTTGTTGTCCTTCCTAGTATTCATAAGAATTAAGAAATAGGAGCCGGAGTTGGCCATCTGGCCCATCAAGCCTGCCCCGCCATTCAATAAGGTCATGGCTGATCTATTCGTAAACTCAGCTCCATCTACCTGTCTTTTCACCATAACCCTTAATTCCCCTACTATGTAAAATCTATCTAACTGTATCTTAAATATATTTAGATACTAACTATCTTTTAGATCTTAAAAAGATCTTCCCTGGGCAGAGAATTCCACAGATTCACCACTCTCTGGGAAGAATAGTTTCTCCTCATCTCCGTCCTAAATCTTCTCCCCGGAATCTTTAGGCAATGTCCCCTAGTTCTAGTCTCACTTGCCAAAGGAAACAACTTTCCTACTTCTATCTTATCTATCCCTTTCAAAATTTTGTGTTTCTGTCAGATCCCCTCTTATTCTTCTGAATTCCAGAGAGTACAGTCCCAGGTGACTCAATCTCTCCTCATAAGCTAACCCCTTCATCTCTGGAATCAAACTGGTAAACCTCCTCTGCACTGCCTCCAAAGCCAGTATATCCTTTCTCAAGTATGGAGACCAGAACCGCACACAGTACTCCAGGTGCAGCCTCACCAGTACCCTGGTGATTAGAAATTTAAAACTTAACCAACATTCCTGGGAAAAATCTCTCACTCCTATTTCCAGTGCCTCTTATGATCACTGTGTTGGCACATGCCCTAGTGGGCAAGGTGTCAGACTAGTAACCTGAAGGTCACTGGTTCGAGCCTCAGCTGAGGCAGTGTGTTTGTGTCCTTGAGCAAGGCACTTAACAACACATTGCTCTGCGACGTCACCGGTGCCAAGCTGCATGGGTCCTAGTGCCCTTCCCTTGGACATCGGTGGCGTGGAGAGGGGAAGGCCTGCGGCTTGCAACTGCCGGTCTCCCATACAACCCTGCCCAGGCCTACGCCCTGGAAAACTCCGAGACCGACGGATGCCACCACTATGATCACTGCCTTCCATATTTGCCTCTGTCATTAGAATGAATCAACATCTCAGGAACTGAAAAAAACATTGAATAAATGGAAACTTTCTTTAACTTCTACGCCAACTACAAGATTGGGCACCACAGTCAGTGTAGCTGTCTCACAACTCCAGAGATCTAGGTGTGGTTCTCAATCGTGTGAAGTTTGCGCATTCTCCTTGTGACCATGTGGATCTCCTCTGGGTGCTCTAGTTTCCTTCCACAACCCAGACACCTAGACATTAGGTTTACAGGCTTAAGTAAAATTAAGCCCTATACGGGTGGCAGGTGGGAGAATCAAGGGGTACTAATAGTCATGTGTGAGAGAAAGGCTTAAAAGGAATTCAATTTGATAAATGGGATTAGTCAGGGAGACAACATAGACTCAAAGGGCCAAACAGCCTTCTGCATAGTAAGGAAACATGAACATTTATAATTTGGTAACATTTGCTTCAACATTAAGTGGTGGAAGAATCAAGTATTCATGAAATAAATGGTTGCATCTCTAGTAAAGAAATCCTAGGTTTGTGATTCTGAGCATTACTGTTTGTCTCAAAGCTCCTTCACTCAATTTCAATCTCCATATAAAATAACAAGATTATTCAAAGCCAAGCGACACTGCAAGAAGCACCGCCCAGGCGAAAAAGTATATAGCTTAAATACTCAAATGCTCCAAACCGATCTATACTCAGCAGGTCAAGCAGCATCTATGGTAATGAAAAAACAGTCGACATTTCGGGGCTGAGACCCTGCTTCAGGTCCTGACGAAGGGTCTTAACCCAAGGTATCAACCGTTTATTTATTTCTATAGATGCTGCCTGACCTGCTGAGCTCTCAATATTTAGCCCCAGTTTTAGGCCAACTTTTGCTGCTATGAAATGGTATTGATAACAGCCCGATGTTCTTAAGCCTCAGTCCTCTGAAAGATTACTTCAGCATGCCTGTACTCCGGAAAGTCTTAAAGCACTCACGTTGTACAAGGTCTTACCAAGTTCTGCTTGAGGAGAGCTAAACCGATCTGATCTGTTTGAACGTTCTGTCCCAGGCCAAACCTCTGAGGCCCGTAGTAGTTCACAAATCCTTTCTCCTGCAGCAGAAAGAATTTACTCCCCATTTAACAGGAATACATTACCGTCAGTACTAATGAGAGATTATTAATAGGAATGAGGCGAATAAAAATTATCCATGTAATAATTTGTCATTAAGATAAACGAACATGTCATTCTTATCACTGAACAGCTGTAACCAAGAACCAAGCATTTAAGATCTGTATCTCCACTAGAATAGAGGAACTAAATGAACTTTTATTAAATTAACTTTTTTAAAAATATAGATTGCCCATGTCCATGTTAAAGGATAATAAACAATGCTATATCCAGTGTAAATAGGGCACTTTGTAAGGTTTGGTGGAACAGTACCTCATCATCTATTGACTCCAGGCTATCCTTTCCAGCCCATCTCATGGAGATAATAAAGGGATGGGCACCTTCAAGCATTGCTAAAACTCCAGACCCAAACAGAGCATCGCAGCCAATTCAGGCCAGTCAAGAGATGAACAGCACAAGCTCTGTATTAAAATTGCTCGTATGCTGCCTGACCACAGGCATTATGCCAGAGGACCGAAACGCTGCCAATGTGGTCCTACTGCCAAAGCCCGAAGGTACAAACTCAGCGAATCAGGAACAGCTTCTTCTACCCTACCATCCGATTCCTAAATGGACTCTTCCTCACTTCTATTATTTCTGTTTTTGCACTACTTTTAATTTAACTAATTTCATATACATACATATATACATACAGACACACATTATATATAATATATACATACACACACACACATATACATACACTTACTGTAATTGATTTATATTTTTTCCATATGATCATCTATCTCATTGTACTGCTGCCACTAAGTTAACAAATTTCATGCCATGTGCCGGTGATATTAAACCCAATTCTGATTCTGCTAGGAAAAATAGATAGGCCAAATAATCTATTGTTAAGAACAGGCCAATTAATCTGACATTGACAGTGTAAGTTTGTTGAAAAGGAATGCTGAAGGATCGTGTAAATGAGGATTAAGATCCTGGCCCATCAAGGGTAGTCAGCATACGTTTGTTAAAGGGAGGTCAGGGTCTGACTAACAACTTTATTGATGAGCTAACAAGAAATGTCAATGAGGATGGCGCCAGTAAACAACAATTCCTCAGGAGACATCTTCCAGATACACAACCTCTTTAATTATTTCACTTTTTCTATGCGTCCTGCTTGTTCTTTTTGCCTTAATTCTGTTTTGGAGACTGTTGGAGCCTGTGACATGCAGTTTGGAGTTCGATCAGGTGATCTGGCACTCTGCTGTCCCTGGAGAGGACCGCGAGCACTGGGTGCCTCGTGCAGAAGACCAGAGACTGGGTGCGGGGCCACGATCAACACCATTTCAAAATGTCAAGGAAGATTGAAGCATCAAGGTGAATGCGGAGGTCAGTGGTTGTTCTCCACTGAGGCCATGGGTCAGTGGAGTTCAGAAGGCCATGGGTCAGCGGAGTTCAGAAGATCATGGGTCAACACAGCTCAGAAGGCCATGGGTCAACGGTGTTCGGAAGGCCATGGGCCAACAGAGTTCGGAAGGCCATGGGCCAACAGCGTTCGGAAAGCCATGGGTCAACAGCGTTCGGAAGGCCATGGGCCAACAGCGTTCGGAAGGCCATGGGTCAACAGCGTTCAGAAGGCCATGGGTCAACGGCGTTCGGAAGGCCATGGGTCAACAGAGTTCGGAAGGCCATGGGTCAACAGAGTTCAGAAGGCCATGGGTCAACGGCGTTCGGAAGGCCATGGGTCAACAGAGTTCGGAAGGCCATGGGTCAACAGAGTTCAGAAGGCCATGGGTCAACGGCGTTCGGAAGGCCATGGGTCAACAGAGTTCGGAAGGCCATGGGTCAATAGCATTCAGAAGGCCATGGGTCAACGGTGTTTGGAAGGCCATGGGTCAACGGTGTTCAGAAGGCCATGGGTCAACAGCGTTCAGAAGGCCATGGGCCAACAGCGTTCGGAAGGCCATGGGTCAGCGGAGTTCAGAAGATCATGGGTCAACAGTGTTTGGAAGGTCATGGGTCAACAGAGTTCAGAAGGCCATGGGTCAACAGCGTTCGGAAGGCCATGGGTCAACAGCGTTCAGAAGGCCATGGGTCAACAGTGTTCGGAAGCCCATGGGTCAACGGTGTTCGTAAGGTCATGGGTCGGCAGTGTGACAGTTGGAAGGCTGCAGGTCGACGTCGCAACTATTGTTCTTCACAAAAGGACTGAGCTTGAGTGGCCATTCTGGCAGGCGGATGTCTCAAAATTCTGAGATTTATGTGATTATTGATATACTGTAGTTAATATTGCGCTCCTTCAGTTTTCTGTGTTTTTCTTGTTGTCATTGGTGATTTGGGGTTCGGATGGGTGATTTCTGGGGCTTTTTGTGCGAGGAAGGGGTGAAGGTTTGTTTGGAAGTTTTGTTTTTCCTTTTTGTGCAGGGGTGGGTTTGATGTCTTTTCTTTCAGCAACCCCCCCCCCCCCCCATGGCTTTTCTGTAGTTCATGGCTATCTGGAGAAGACGAATGTCAGAGTTACACATGCATACTTTGACAATAAAATGTACCCATAGATCTTGGCAAGATGCTTGTGGATTAATCTACCTTGTAGGATTTTGTCAGCGAGAAAACCCTTCGGACTCAAAGGAAAGGAGAAGAGTTGACAGGAAGACTCATTCAGTGGCAGAAATCAAAGGGTAATCTGGTGCCAGAATGTGTGGCCCCCAGCACACCCTCAGCTGTATTGTTAACACAAATGATGGATTTCACTGTATTTTTTGTACAATAAACTTGATCCTTGTTAAGAATTCTTGTGACAGAGCTGCTGTACTTGTGGCTTTTACACAGCTCAGTGCAGAGATCCTTGTTTTTGTGGTCTAACATAATGCGGATTTAAATAACTAAAACACTTGCTGATGGTAATTAATTGGTGGCATTGTCCTAGATTAGAGGAAGATGTTGGTGGACTGATTGGATGGACATGAGGTTGTCAAATGAGTTTCATCTAGGCAGACAATGCTTTTGGGAAGGGTAAATAAGACAAGGAATTAGGAGAGACAGGCAAGAAGGAAAAGGAGGTGGGGTGGCTATGTTAATAAAGCAAGAAATCGCTGCAATAAAGCGAAATGATACAGGCTCAAAGGATCAGGATAATGAAACAATTTGGGTAGAAATAAGAAATAGTAAAGGGAAAAAAGCCGTGGTGGGAGTAGTCTATAGGCCTCCAAACAGCTGCAACTCAGTTGGTCGGAGCATAAATCAGGAAATAGTTGGGGCTTGTAATAAGGGAACAGCTATAATTATGGGGGATTTTAACTTTCATATTGACTGGACTAATCAAGTCGGACACGGCAGCCTTGAAGAAGAGTTTATTCAGGATGGGTTCCTTGAACAATACGTTACTGAGCCGACAAGGGGGCAAGCAGTCTTAGATCTGGTCCTGTGTAATGAGTCAGGACTAATAAAAAATGTCCTAGTGAAGGATCCCCTTGGAATGAGTGACCATAAAATGGTCGAATTCCATATTCAATTAGAGGATGAGATGGTTGGATCTCAAACAAGCGGACTGAGCTTAAATAAAGGAGACTATGATGGTATGAGAGCGGAATTGCTTAAGATGGATTGGGAAAATAGATTAAAGGGTAGATCGGTACTTGATCAGTGGTGTATATTTAAGGAGTTATTTTACAACTATCAAGAAGAATATATTCCACTGAAGAAAAAAGGGTGTAAAAGAAAAAATAGTTATCCGTGGCTAAGTAAATAAATAAAGCAAAGTATACGACTAAAAAGAAAGTTATATAAGGTAGCTAAATCTAGTGGGAAGATTGAAGATCGAGAAGCTTTTAAAGATCAGCAGCAAATAACAAAAAGATTGATTAAGAAGGGGAAGATAGATAATGAAAGTAAATTGGCGAAAAACATAAAAGTAGATAGTAAGAGTTTTTATAGTTACATAAAAAGAAAAAGGGTGGCTAAAGCAAATGTTGGTCCCCTAGAAGATGAGACCAGGAAATTAATGGTAGGGGACATGAAGATGGCGGAAACGCTGAACAAATATTTTGTATCAGTTTTTACAGTAGAGGACACTCAAAATATCCCAACACTGGATAAACAGGGGGCTCTAGGGGGAGAGAAGCTAACTACGATTCAAATCACCAAGGAAATGGTACTTGATAAATTAATGGGACTGAAGGTGGATAAATCCCCTGGACCGGATGGCTTGCATCCTAGGGTCTTAAGGGAAGTGGCGGTCGGGATTGTGGATGCATTAGTGATAATTTTTCAAAACTCGCTGGACTCGGCAATGGTCCCGGCAGATTGGAAAAATGCTAATGTAACTCCTTTATTTAAAAAGGGCAATAGACAGAAGGCTGGGAATTATAGGCCAGTTAGCCTAACATCTGTGGTTGGCAAAATGTTGGAATCGATAATTAAGGAAACAGTAACAGGGCATTTGGATAAATATAGCTTAATAGGACAAAGTCAGCATGGCTTTACAAAAGGGAAGTCATGTTTGACAAATTTGTTGGAGTTCTTTGAGGACATAACATATAGGGTAGATAAAGGGGAACCAGTGGATGTGGTCTATTTGGACTTCCAAAAGGCCATTTGACAAGGTGCCACACCAAAGATTATTACTTAAAGTAAAAATCATGGGATTGGGGATAATATTCTGGCATGGGTGGAGGATTGGCTTTCTAACAGAAAACGGAGAGTTGGGATAAATGGTTTATTCTCAGACTGGCAGTTGGTGACTAGTGGTGTTCCGCAGGGGTCGGTGTTGGGACCCCAACTCTTTACAATCTATATTAATGATTTGGAGAAAGGGACTAAGTGCAACGTCTCGAAGTTTGCTGATGACACAAAGATGGGAGGGAGTGTAATGAGTGTGGAGGACATTGAAACCCTGCAGGGGGACATAGATAGGCTGAGTGATTGGGCAGACATTTGGCAGATGAAATATAATACTGACAAGTGTGAGGTCTTGCACTTTGGCAGGAAAAATAATAGAGCAAGTTATTATCTAAATGGAGAGAAACTGGAAAGTGCTTCTGTGCAAAGGGATCTGGGGGTCCTGGTGCAGGAAACACAAAAAGTTAGTATGCAAGTGCAGCAGGTGGTCAAGAAGGCCAATGGAATGCTGGCTTTTATTGCTAGGAGGATGGAGTATAAGAACAGGGAGGTTTTACTGCAGTTGTACCAGGTATTGGTGAGACCACACCTGGAGTACTGCGTGCAGTTCTGGTGTCCATATTTAAGAAAGGACTTACTGGCTCTCGAGGCAGTGCAGAGAAGGTTCACTAGGTTAATTCCGGGGATGGGTGGGTTGATGTATGATGAGAGGTTGAGTAGAGTGGGACTCTACTCATTGGAGTTCCGAAGAATGAGAGGCGATCTTATTGAAACATATAAGATTGTGAAGGGGCTTGATCGGGTGGATGCGGGGAGAATGTTCCCAATGATGGGTGAAACTAGGACTGGGGGGCATAATCTTAAAATAAGGGGATGCCATTCCAGGACTGAGATGAGGAGAAATTTCTTCACTCAGAGAGTAGTGGGGCTGTGGAATTGACTGCCCCAGAGAGCTGTGAAAGCTACTACACTCAATAAATTCAAAACAGAGATAGACATTTTCCTGGATAAAAATGGCATTAGGGGATACGGTGAGCGAGCAGGTAAGTGGACGTGAGGCTAGGTTTAGATCAGCCATGTGATCTCCTGGGCCAGTTTTCGATAGCCTGGATGGTTCGGAGAGGAATTTTCCAGATTTTTTCTCCTCAATTGGCAAATCATTTTTTTTCCCTCAGGTGATCACATGGGTTTGGGCGGGATGAATAATAAAATAAAATGGGCGGCATGGTGCCCTGTTGGTTGACACTGTTGCCTTGTGGGATTCGGTGAAAACTAGAGTTAAGATTGGATCAGCTATGATCTTGTTGAATGGCGGAGCAGGCTTGAGGGGCCGATTGGCCTACTCCTGCTCCTATCTCTTATGTTCTTATGTTGAAATATACAACGAACAGGAGAATACTAACATTTGTAAAGGGCCAAAGACACCTTGGGACTGCACATGTGCAGATCTGTGAAAACAACAGGAGAGGTAAATAAGGTTGTTAAAATGTACAGGGACACTTGATCTTTCTTGGTTGTGTTACAACATGGGAGCAGGGAGTCAAAGCTTTAGCTAAGCCACAGTCTGAGCATTGGACAGAGCGTGGTCACCACACTACAGGAAGGACACAAGATTAATGTGGAGTGAAGAAGAAATCTGCACATGTTGTTGGGCTGGAGAATTGTTGTTAAGAAGAGCAACATGAAGATTGGGGCCATTCTTTGGAGCAAGGGAGAATGAGAGGAAATTTAACTAAACTTTGTAATATCAGGTGGTCCTAGACACTGAGGATCCATTTCCCTCAGTAGAGATTTCAGTAATTAGTGGAAATTAGACTAAAATCAATTGGACACCAATTACAGCTGAGGTGAGGATTGATCACCTCAGTGAGTAATGGGAATATGAAATTCAGTGCCTGGTTAGCGGAGACAGAAGCTCTCATATTTTTTGAAAAAATACCTGAGTGATCGCTTGAAGAGCCATTATCTGCAAAGCTATGAAATAGTAGCTGATCAGTTGATTTAACTTTGACAATGGTGGGCATGGACAGGATGAGCCGAATAGCCTCCCTCTGCACTGAAACTTCAACAATTCCATGTGTTGTATCAATTGGGAAGTCAGATTCATCACTATCAGTCAACCAAGCCCACCCAAGGACAAAGGGCAGAAGATTACACATTTACCAAACATTTGCTTACACACATTTCCGGACTGAGTCAATACGCCAATCTCCCCTTTCTCTTCTCTGTGTTTACCCTCAGTGCAATAAAGGCTACACCTTTCAAAGGGACCTTACCTTGATATTCTCAATGGCATCAAACACCCTTTCAGTCAGACTTGCTTCAGGATCATCTTCCAGGTACTTGCTGACATTTCTTATGATGATACTAAAATGGTTTCCTTTCAACTGCCCAACTTGCAAGTGCTGGGTTGCAGGGTGCAGGTTATATATTTTCAAATCTTTGTTTTGGATCGATGACTGAACTGCTTTTAACCTTGACAATAAACAAAAATGGGTGTATAAGGCTAAAGAGGATCAAGCTACAAGTGAGAACATTCATCTTTATTTTCTACACAAAAAGTTGGAAAACTTTAAGTAACAGAAGTTCAACCACTGGCTTCTGGTAGGGTTTCCTCACTTCCTTGTCTAAAGCTAAATGTCCACAAACAAATGAGGCACTCTACCATGAAGAGAACAAAGATACAGAGACAAAGTAGCTTTAGCAGTTTTAGTTGTGTGACCTCAAGAGCTAGGTTACTGTAAATTTCTATCTATTGAGTCAGAAGCTTTCTAGGAATGTCTCATTCCAGGAACTTGAACAGATAACCCAGACAAAATGCTGGAGGAACGTCGACTGTCCTCTTTTCCCTGATACTGAGTTCCTTCAGCAGTTTGTGTGTGTTGCTCAGATTTCCAGCAACTGCAGATTTTCTCTTCATTTGTGAAATAATCCAGATGACAGTACTGAGGAGTACTGCAATGAGGTGTGGTCAGCAATACCCTTGCCTCAGATGAGCCGTTAAACCACATAATCTGGTCAATTATCCCACTGATCATAAAACCCATTTGGCTGCAGTTCAATCCTCTAGAGTTTTGTAAAACTAGGAAAAACTGTGATTTGCACACTTCAGTGCACAAGAGGCAACATATGACACAGAATGGCCCTTCAAAGTTACAAACATTTTCTTTAAATACCAGTAACTCAAGCTGTAGGGAAATGAGGGAACCAGGCTCTGCACTTGAACAGCAGGTGATGCTACTTTATTTTAAACAGATACTTCTCAGTTCATCAGATGCAATTTGCGATAACACACCAACAGCTGCACAGAGTATGAGCTAATCAAGTTTCAAATTTACTGCTTCTCTTATGAATCAACCTACTCTCCGGGTACAGAGGGGTAGGTCCAGCCTCCCCTACAACTGTCCAATTTTAAGTTAAAAGTTTAAAATACAAGATAACAACAGTATCCAGTCCCTATCTGTCTAAGTTACTGTTTCACGGTATCTCATGCCGTACATTAATTAAAAGGGAAAATTAGATATGGGTTTGTTTGTTGCAGGAAGCTCTGAGTATGAGTGTATAATGACTGATGAAATTTCAAATCTGATTTCAACCAGATACAACATTTCAGCATCAATTTGATTTGACATTGAATAACTTACCAGAGTGCCTTACACAATGAATAACCCAATTAATTCCCAGTGACAGCCTGATCCAAATTCCATACAACAGAGACCAAATGCTCACTGCATGTTTTTTTCAATACTGACATCACCACAGATTCAAAAATAGCAGGCAAAACTTTGCCTTTGACTACTGGAAATACCTAACAGGTCGGGCTGCATCTGAGCCGGGAGATAAAAGGTTAACATTTCAGGTCATTGGACTAATTTCAAAGCAGCAGAGTAGGAAGAGAGACATGGGGGGGGGGGGGGGGGGTGACTGTGAGATAGAGCTACAGCAGGAGGATGTAAATAACATTAATGATGGTGACAGCAGTTCAGCAAGGGTAATGAAGGCCTGTTAATCACTAGCATGTTCCCAGAAGAAAGACACAAGGGAGAGAAACAAACACAATATGCCAAAACAGTTAAACACTGCAGATACTAGAGATAACAAATAAAATTTAAAATGGTGGCATCCGTTAGTCTCGAGAGACCATGGATCTGCACCTGGAATGTCTCCAGGATGCAGGCCTGGGCAAGGTTGTATGGGAGAACAGCAGTCGCCCATGCTGCAAGTCTCCCCTCTCCACACCACCGATGTAGTCCAAGGGAAGGGTCAGGGCCGATACAGCTTGGCACCAGTGTCGTCGCAGGAGTTGCCAGAGTGAGGTTGAAGGCAACGCCGGACTGCCTTAGGGACTCCAGCTCCGGATTTGTCCTCAAGGTTTACTCCCAAAGCCTTTCCCATGAGTGGGTATGGCCGCAAGGCAGCGGAGGTTTAAAATCAGAGTTTTCCCTCTCTTAGATGGACTGCCTTCCCAGGCTGACGAGCTCCATCTACCCAATTAAGAATACAGGCCTCACTTGGAAATCACAAGTACAGTTAATATTGCAACTGAATGGCTTTTCATCAGAGCTGGCCAGACGGACACAGTCCAGAAAAGTTGGTTATCTGAAATAGTTGACTTCTTTGTTCAAGTCCTTAAGGTGCAAATCTGAAAAATGACACGCTGTTCCTTGAACTTAATTCAGCTTTCATTGGAAGACCATGGGAGGCTAAAGAGTGGGAGAGCAGAATTGACAACACACAACACACAGCAGGACAGGCAGCATCTATGGAAAAGAGCACAGTTGACGTTTCGGGCCAAGACTCTTCACCAGGACTGGAGAAAGAAAAGCTGAGGAGTAGATTTAAAGGTGGGTGTAAGGGAAAGAGAAACACAAGGTGATAGGTGAAACCTAAAGGGGGGGGGATGAAGTAAAGAGCTGGGAAGTTGATTGGTGAAAGAGATACAGGGCTGGAGAAGGGGGATTCTGAAAGGAGAGGACAGAAGGCCATGGGATAAAGGAAAAGGGGGGAGCACCAGATGGAGGTGATGGGCGGGCATGGAGATGAGGTGGGAGAGGGAAAGGGGTTGGGAAGTGGTAAGGGGGGGGGGGTGCATTACCAGGCGTTTGAGAAATCGATGCTCATGCCATCAAATTGGAGGCTACCCAGATGGAATATAAGGTCTTGTTCCTTCAACATGAGTAAGGCCTCATTGTGACAATGGAGGAGGTCATGAATTGATATATCAGAATAGGAATGGGAAATGGAATTAGAATGGGTGGCCACTAGGAGATCCGACTTTTCTGGTGGACAGAGTGTAGGTGCTCAGTCAAGCGATCTCCCAATCTACTCTGGGTCTCACTGATATACAGGAGACCACACTGGGAGCACCAGACACAGTATATGACCCCAACAGACTCACAAGTGAAGTGGCACCTCACCTGGAAGGACCGTTTCGGGCCCTGAATGGTAGTGAGGGAGGAGGTTCATGGGCACTTCTTCCACTTGCAAGGGTAAGTGCCAGAGGGAGATCAGTGGGGAGGGACAAATGGACAAGAGAGTCGCATAAGGAGCAAACCTTGCGGAAAGCAGAAAGTGAGGGGGGGAAGGAAAGATGTGCTTGGTGGTGGGATTCCATTGGAGATGGCGGAAGTTGCGGAGAATTACGTGCTGGACACGGAGGGTGGTGGGGTGGTAGGTGAGGATAAGAGGAACCCTATCCCTGGTAGGGTGGCAGGCAGAAGGACGTGGGTGAAAGCAGATGTGCGTGAGATGGAAGAGATGCGGTTGAGGGCAGTGTTGCAGGTGGAGGAAGTGAAGCCCCTTTCTTTGAAAATGAGAATGGAATGGAGGATAAAATGTTGGGGCATTGCAGGGGACTGTACAGTGGTTTTCTGCAAAGCAGCCACTTGATCTCCATTTAGTTTCTCCTCTGTAGAGGTGACTATAAACTGCAATAAACAAATCACTTCACACGTGCGGTAAGTTTTTAGTCAGTTAATTCTCTACCACTTGCATTCTGACCAACCTTGGCCTTTCACCTGTTTACACTGTTGCAAAAAAAAGCCCAAAGTAAACTTAAAGAACAGCATTTCAGATTCTGAACGGATTAGCTGATCCTTCAGGGCAACATTCAATTAAGCAGTTTCAGAGATCCAGCCTATTCCGGATTTCATCAGAACTCACCAGCACAGAATAAATAATTCTGATTTATTGATGATTCAATAAATCATCAATCTTCAATAATTCAGTCAGGCCAGCACAGCAGAACTCAGCTGCTTGCAAAACTTATTTTCTCAACAGTCTCTTGGCCACCCCCCTGAGTAATTCCTTCATTACCTCAGTGTTTTTTTCCTCTAATTCTGTTTTTTTCAAACAATTTTACCAAGTCTCAGATTGAATATATTTATGCTATTTACATCAATTACATACTGTGGCAGCAAGTTGTACATCTCTCAGTGCACCCAGGCAGAAGTTTCCCCAAGTTCATAACTGGATTTAAACAAGATTTCTGTTTACTCCATTACTGCCTTGTTCTATAGTCGCTATTCTTTAAATGGTTCAGACTGCACTTGGTTTTGAATTTTCTTTGCCGAACGTCGGCCATACTGGGGGTACGCTTTGCTAACATGTACCGAGGATGCCCGGCAATGCCAATCCCATGCCAGCGCTGTCAATTTATACATTGATGATCCAGCATCACAAACAAGAGACTACTTCCTGTCACAAGAAAGAGAAAATCTGCAGATGCTGGAAATCCAATCAACACCTACAACATGCTGGTGGAAGTCAGCAGGCCAGGCAGCATCTATGGAAAAGAGTATTGTTGACATTTCAGGCTGAAACTGTTCGGCAGGATTACTACACTCCAAAGTCTCTTCCAGCGATGCCTACCCTGAAAAAATCTAAATCATCCCTTCGATGGGAGTTCAGTGAAACCCTCTCTCACTGATCCCCCTCTGTGATCCCTGCAGTCCTGCCGAAAGATCTCAGCCCAAAACATCAACAATACCCTTTTCAATAGATGCTGCCCAACCAGCTGAGTTCCTCCAACATTTTGAGTGCGTTGTTTGGATTTCCAGTATTTGCAGGTTTTCTCTTATTTCTAGTGGAAAGTATCCTGACTGGTTGCATCAAAGTTCAAAGATTCAAAGTAAATTTATTATCAAAGTACATATATGTCACCATATACAACCCTGAGATTCATTTGCTTGCGGGCATACTCAATAAATCCATACTAGAATAATAACCATAATAGAATCAATGAAAGACCACACCTATTCAACCAGTGTGCAAAAGACAGCAAACTGTGGAAATTCAAAAGAAAGGAAATAATAATCATAAATAAATAAGCAATAAGTATTGAGAACATGAGATGAAGAGTCCTTGAAAGTGAGTCCATATGTTGTGGGAACATTTCGATAGCGGAGCAAGTGAAGTTATCCCTTTTGGTTCAAGAGCCTGATGGGTGAGGGGTAATAACTGTACCTGAACGAGGTGGTGTGAGTCCTGAGGCTCCTGTACCTTCTTCCTGATTTCAGTAGCGAGAAGACAGCACGTTCTGGGTGGTGGGGGATCCTGGTGATAAATGCTGCTTTCCTGGGATTACATTTCTTGTAGACGTGCTCAATGGTGGGGAGGGCTTTGCCCATGATAGAATGGGCCATGTCCATTTTTTGTAGGATTTTCTGTTCAAGGGCATTGGTTTTCACACAGGCAGTGGTGCAGCCTGTCAGTATACTCTCCACCATGTATCTTTAGGACTTTGTCAAAGTTTTATGTGGAATCTTTGGAAACCCCGGAGGAAGTAGAGGTGCTGCTCTGCTCTCTTCATAATTGCACTTACACATTGGGCCCAGGACAGATCCCCAAGATAATAACACCATGGAATTTGAAGTTGCCGACCCTCTCCATCTCTGATCCTCCAGTGAGGACTGACTCATGGACCTCGACTTTCCTCCTCCTGAAGGCAATAATCAGCTCCTTGGTCTTGCTGACATTGAATAAGAGGTTGTTGTTATGGCACCATTCAGCCAGATTTTCAATTTCCCTCCTGTATGTCGATTTGTCACTGCCTTTGATTCAGCCTACGACAGTGGTGTCGTCAGCAAACTTGAATAAGGCATTGGAGATGTGCTGAACCGCACGTCCATAATTGTGAAGCAAGTACAGCAGGGGCTAAACACACACAGCCTCGTGGTGCTCCTGTGTGATGGGAGATCGTGGAATGATGTTTTTGCCAATCCAAACTGATTGGGGTCTGCAGGTGAGGAAATCAAGGATCCAATTGCACAAGGAGGTATTGAGTTCAAGATCTTGAAGCCTATTGATTAGTTTTGAGGCAATGATGGCATTGAATACTGAGCTACTTTGTTACAGAGCATCCTGATGTTTGCATCTTTGCTGTCCAGATGTTTCAGGGTTGAGTGAAGAGCCAATGAGATGGCATCTGCTGTGGACCTGTTGTTCCAGTAGACAAACTGGAGCAGATCAAAGTTACTTCTTAGGTAGGCTTCTCATGGCCTGGTATGGAAAGTCCCATGCCCAAGAACGGAAAAACCTACAAAAAGTGGTGTCTACAGACCAGTCCTTACAGGAAAAGCCCTATTCACCACTGAGCACATCTACAAGGAGTGCTGTCACAAGAAAGCAGCACCCATCATCAAGGACCACCACCATCAAGGCCATAATCGCTTCTTGCTCCTGTGATAGGGAATGAGGTATTGGATCCTTGGGTCCCACGTCATCAATTATTACCCCTCAACCAACAGGCTCTGAAGCAGCAGGCGCTGTAAAGCAACACGCTGACCGCTACTCTAATACGCTGCCACAAAATAGGACAGAAAGAGACAAAGAACAACAGGATAAAGTCTCAGCAACACGTACAACACGCTGGAGGAACTCAGCAGGACGGGCAGCATCCGTGGAAACGAGCAGTCAGCACTTCGGGCCGAGACCCTTCGTCAGGACGCTTTGACCACAGCATCTGCTGTGTACTTTGTGTTTAGGATAAAGTCTCAGCCTACTTCTAAAATCATTAACCTCTGTAAATATGTGGGGAGAAGCGATGGTCACTAAAAATATGCCCACTAATAATATCAAACTTGTAGACTACAATCGGCTAATAAATGTATTTAACAATGGCTAATTACAAGAATCAAAGGGATGTTTGCATATGATGGACCCGAAGGTCTCAACTCTGGTTAGTCAAAAAATAATAGTTATACACTTCATGGTTAGTCAAGGAAATGCTCATCTATGAAGTGTAAAATTAGAATTCAGTGACATGAGTCATGTGTAATGATGCTCAGTTATATAATAATCACCACAGAATTTCTATTTTAAGTCTTCCTGGACCTCTGTACTTGAATACTTTACATATGTTTGAATAAACCAGTGAGCAAGGACACCTGAGTATTAACTCATTATTGCAGTCGTGTCGAGCAGATAACTCTCACAACTCTAAAAACAAAGCATGAGACCATTCATCCCTTTCAACCTATGCTGACTCCCAGAGCAATCCTACTCTCTCATTTATTTTCTTGTCATCTATTCTCTTCCAAATGCTCATTAATTAGACCAGAGATTATCCTGCAACCCTAATGAAATCACAATAGCCAATTAGCCTACAACCAGTCTGTTTCTGGGATGTGGAAGGGTCGGGGGGAGGGGGTCGTCCATACAGTCACACAGAGAACTTGCAAACACCAAACAGACTCCAAAGGTTGGCATCACATCCTGGAGCCATGAGGCAGCAGTACGACCTGCCATGCCACGGCATTCCCCACCAAAAGGAGGAAAAACATGCCCCCCAATACCAACTAGTACTGTACACGATCTGCAACTGCTTGCTGGTTCAAGGAGATTTGGCTGCAGATGTTGGCAGTTTTCGAAGAGCACGAGGAGATTTTGCAGTACTAAGTCAGCCTGGAAGCCCCTTGTCATATTCAGCAGAGCGGATCTCCCAATAATGGAGCACAATGCAAAATTACCACTCAGCTGGCAAGAATGTAAACTCTAGCCCTGCCAGCATCGATACAGTAGAAGTTAGGAGGCCACAGCTAAAGACCACTTGGCTAATACAAGATCAATTCACATTTCAACAGGCACAATCCCAGCTCCCAGCAGAGTTCCCTTCTCATCTTTCCCCATGGTTAAACGTAGCAATGTCCGCATGAACGGAACGGCAGACCTGGCTGAGAGACGCTGGAGCGCACAGAGTTCTTCAAGAGTGTGTGAATGGAGAAGGCATGGATGGGGAGGGATCTGTACACAGTACAATATTTTAAAGCGAGGACTTTGACCGAGCTGGAGCAGATGTCTGTTGAAGGATAAGCTGCTTGAGGTCAAGTCGAAATGGTTGAATCAACTAGATTACTGAGTGCCACACCACCAGGTTCAGGAACAGTTACTGCCCTACAAATATCAGGCTCCTGAACTGGCATGGATAACATCACTCACTTCATCACAGAACTGGCTCGACAACTTACAGACTCTCACATTCACTTCTTCAACTCAGCATTAAATATTTACTTTTCAGCTTATTTGCACAATTTTCCTTTTGTAATCATTGGTTGTCAGTCTGTTATTTATAGTTTTTTGTAATTTCTATAGTCTGACTTTATTTTCCTGTAAATGCCTGCAAGAAAACAAACTTCAAAGTAATATATAGAGACATATATTTACTTTGATAATAAACTTACCTTGATGCTCTGATCTGAGAAGTTAAGCCATTGACTGCCCCTGTTTTGGTCTCGACAGTCTTGGCTGGCCCCACCAGCTGATAAGAGAGCCACTTCTATTGCCTCATCATCTGCTTGTGGCAACAAAAGAAGGGCATTCATTCTAACAGCTACAGTTTGACAGAGGAACTTTGAAAAGTTCTTTGATCTTACCTGCTGATTGTCACATCCTTCACCACCATGGTCTGGGAAGTTACAGCTTTCTTGTCTTTGATGCCTGCGTAGCTGAAGTCCGACGGTACCACACCAAGTTCAGAGGCCAGGCAAGCAACAGCATCCAGAGTTTCCATGTTCACCTTGCACAGGGTGAATGCTTCAAAATACATCCAGATATGCTTTAAAGCCCAACTACATTGAGAATAGCTAAGAGCCCCAGGTACCATTAAACCCTTTTATTTATTTAGAGATACATTGTGGAATGGCTTTTCTGGGCCAATGAGCCACACTGCCAAGCAACCCACATATTTTACACTAATCAGAAGATGATTTACAATGACCAATTAACCTACTAACTGGTACGTCTTTGCACAGTGGAAGGAAACCATGTAAGGGTTACGCACTACGCCTTGGTGCCCACGGTTTTCTCTCCTGGACGACTGCCTATTGCAGATAAATAGCATTGAGTCGATTAATTGTTAACTCAGAACATTCACATTGCAAACAGGCAGAGAACTGGTCTTACGGGACGTGGCATCACCATCCTCTGTTAGCCATTACTCAATCAGCCAATGTTTCCATTCTGGATTCCTATTCCTATTCCCATTAAATACATTCCAACCGCAATTACACTTCAAAGATATTCCACTGACTGTTAAAAAAGGTTATAGTGCATGAGAGGGTGTTGAAACACTTCTTCATATTAGGCTGCACAGAAACAAGCCACTGAACCCAAGAAGTCCCTCCTCGTCTTTCCAGGCTTCACAGCAGCTTCCCATACCACATCAGACTAGCCTCTTATCTAACTGTTTAAGGAACGACACCTGCCATGCTAATCTGTCAATGAAAGTTAAATATTGCCTCCATTCAGGCTTTGCACTAGGGTATCAATTAGAAACCACTGTAATGCACTGGGAAAGGTTTCACTACTAACGTAATGGTCTTTCTGTAGAAGCAGTGTTTGGGTTATGGTGAGAGATAACGGCTGCTTTGGAATGTGAGCCGTCCAATCAGGGGAGCAGAATTGTTTCATGTGCCTAGCACTGGTGTGAGCTGGGGTCTTTGTTCCACACGAGATGAAGAGAGATGACACTGGAGAGAGCCGTTCGTAGGATTCGACCCGGAGGAGACCGTGATTCAATGGAGCAAGGTGCCGAGGTCTACTGTGGATCGGTGAATATGACTTTTGGAAGATTTGAGCTCCAACTTGTGCACCTTACAATGGGCCCTTTTTGTTTTTGTTTTCTTTCTTTTCTTTACTACCTCTTTGGTTAAGTTAAAGTTCATAAATATAATTCCTCTAAATGTTTGTAGTGTGCTGCCTGTTGCTTCTTGACCCTGAGTTGTAACAGTGTAACAAGTTACACAGCATCTGCACAAACCGGGGTTTGGGCTGGTAGAGCCGCCTCAGTCTCACGGGCTTGGCAGGGCCGGAGTGCGAGTCCCCTAGACTTACGCAGCCGAGGTAGCTGGGGGTTTTGCTAGAATCCATATTTCAGTAATAGCTTTGTTGGAGACAATGGCAGCCTCAGGAAGCTATTCACCACTTTACCATCAGGCCAACTTCACTCTATTCGCACATTCTCTAATACTCCAATCCTTAAGAAAAATAAATCTCTGTTTAGCCTTGCCTCACCTCCCAAACGTTCACAAAAATATATTAACATTAAATCTCATCAATTCCCCGCACCTCCCAAAAACTGTGACCCATTATTGAAAAGTAAGAAGCATTGTTGATACCTGTGTAAAGTGCTTGGCATTCATCAGTTCTTTTCCTGCCACTGATCGTTTTGCCTCGAAACCTCACAGTGATCACTGCATCACCCTGGCTTCCATTAACTTGCTCCAAAAAGCTTTTAGTTTCCAGCAGCTTCCCAAAATACCGGCTTACAAAATGGTGGACAGCCTTCCGATGTTCCTTGTTTCCATCAGGCTGAAAAGAAAACTTGGAAGTTCGGTCCTTCGAATCCAAGAAGCGGAAAAAGCCATCCGCCTCCTTCTCAGACACCAGCTGACAGAGCTCGGCGTACAGAGGGTCAAGCCTGACTCGAATCTCGGTGCCGCTGGTAACAGTCCTTAGGAAGGGAAATCTTTTCCGTACAGCTAAGTGGACAGCTGCTCGCTGGCTTTTCTCTTGGAAAGTCCCAAGTGAAAATGTCGCCTCACTCTCCCCCTTTGAGGGCTGGTTTTCTTTAGCTGAAATTGCAAACTGCTCTAACAACGTGGCTGTCGAGCTGCCCAGAAGCGCCTCTACAGTACTTCCTCCCATTTCTGCCGGGGAGGAATTAAGTGCAGGCTCTGACAATCCACAACTAGCCGTCTGGCTGATTTTGCTGCCTACAACAGTGAAATCCTCAGATTTATCAATGTTTGTCTGTTCATCATCACTTTCCGCTGTATTTTCCCATTTCTTTAGCCTTTTGCTGGGTGTTGGATGGGATCTAAACTGCTTGTAGTTAATGGGACACGTGTCCAGGGCACCATCACCTCGAATGTCACTGACCAGCCTTCCACGTGTGTCAATCTCCGTCACCACAAAATCACCGGCAGAGTTCTTGATCGTACCGCAGAAGCCAACGTGATCGCCTACCCAGCACCAGGCTGCCTCCATGTCAACACTCCTGAGAAAAAAACGAGCACAACATCAAAAAAGGCCCAAGAGAAACGGCAAGGTAGCCAGAATTATGTCATGAGAACACATATGTACGGGAGATGTACACGTATGTATGGAATGCACAAGATCCGCTGGGGGGAAATGGTGCAATGTTTTGTGTGTTGAGAGCCCTGTGGGGCTGGTCACATGTTCACATGTGGCCCTGAAAAAAACACCGTCTGAGCTCTCTCGTGAGAACAGCTTTGCGTCATCAGTGGGGACGAGAGAGGTTCCAGAGGACTGGAGGGTTGTGGATGTTGTTCCCTTGTTCAAGAAAGGGAGTAGAGACAGCCCAGGAAATTATAGACCAGTGAGTCTTACTTCAGTGGCTGGTAAGTTGATGGAGAAGATCCTGAGAAGCAGGATTTATGAACATTTGGAGAGGCAGAATATGATTAGGAATGGTCAGTATGACTTTGTCAAGGGCAGGTCATGCCTTACGAGCCTGATTGATTTTGTTGAGGATGTGACTAAATACACTGATGAAGGAAGAGCAGTAGATGTAGTGTATTTTGATTTCAGCTAGGCATTTGATAAGGTGCCCCATGCAAGGCTTATTGACAAAGTAAGGAGGCATGGGATCCAGGGGTCATTGCTTTGTGGATCCAGAACTGGCTTGCCCACAGAAGGCAAAGAGTGGTTGCAGATGGGTCATATTCTGCATGGAGGTCGGTGACCAGTGGTAAATATTCTTTAAAGCTACCCAAGTCTCCCAGTCCAATTGTATGTGTAAATTTTCATGACAAGGACATTTGAACTAAAGAATTAAACAGAGTTATTAGCATGTTCCTCTTTTATTCCAGTTGCACTCCAATTATCATGAATTGTTGCAAGCATTTTCAACTTCTGATGTGACCAAAAGTGGCTTAGTCTCAATGGAAGAGCTCCAAACAATTTTCAACAATGTTTTATTTTCAATGAGTAAAGAAGTCTTTGATCACATAATGGGCAGGTAAGACATAAGTGTACTTGATACTATTCATTCAATTTAAAATATTTTGTCTGAACATTTTAAACAATTTCTTGTTTATTATATAAGATAAAAAATACCTATTAGTACTAATCATTGAGGGAGAAAGATAACATGCAGAAATCTAAATTGGATTTTACCACAGTCCTGGGGAAAAAAAGACAGAATCAGTACAGCAAACACAAGGAAATCTGCAGATGCTGGAAATTCAAGCAACACGCACAAAATGCTGGAGGAACGCAGCAAGCCAGGCAGCATCTATAGGGAGAAGTACTGTTGACATTTTGGGCCGAGACCCTTCGTCATGTTTATTTATTCTAGCAGTATTTCTGGCTCCGTCTCTACCTCTGAGTTACGCAAAAGTTGCCAAGTTCCATGCAACTCTTTAAAACTGAAATCATCCACTCTCTTTAAACCATTACTCTCTCAAGTCTTAATTCGACAAGACAGTTTAAGTCATTTTAAAACTGAAAGCATCCAGTCCATAATCCATTTCTCTCTCAAGTCTTAAATGGACAAGGCAGCTTAAGACAATTTGACAGACTTTACGGAGATGTTAGAGGGAAAGGCAGTGAACAAGGTTCAGGGAGAAGAGGAGAGATGGATGAACAAGTGTCCCAGACTCCTTTTTATCTGTTGCTTATTTTAATCTCTATGTCTTGCTGCACATCCTTTCATATATTTATAAGCAAAGTTGAAAACCCTCAATCTATGGCTCTCTGTTTCATTAGAAACGCACTCACTTTCATCCTATCCAAATTTACTCTTTTATCCACTCTTCGTTGATGTAAATCATTTACTGAGGCTGTTTTGAACAAAGCGGATGAGCTTATAGTGTGGATCAGTACCTGGAGCTATGATGTTGCCTCCATTACAGAGACTTGGATGGTTCAGGGGCAGGAATGGTTACTTCAAGTGCCAGGCTTTAGATGTTTCAGAAAGGACAGGGAGGGAGGCAAAAGAGGTGGGGACATGGCACTGTTGATTAGGGATAGTGTCATGGCTGCAGAAAAGGAGGAAGTTATGGAGGGATTGTTTACGTAGTCTCTGTGGGTGGAAGTTAGGAACAGGGAGGGGTCAGTAACTTTCCTGGGTGCTTTTTATACACCACTCAATAGTAACAGGAACATCAAGGAGCAGATAGGGAGACAGATTCTGGAAAGGTGAATTAATAACAGGATTGTTGTGGTGGGAGATTTCAATTCCCCAAATATCAATTGGGATCTTCCTAGAGCAAGGGGTTTAGATAGGGTAGAGTTTGTTACGTGTGTTCAGGAAGGTTTCTTAACACTATATGCAGATAAGCATGCAAGAGGAGAGGCTGTACTTGAGTTGATATTGGGAAATGAACCTGGTCAGGTGTCAGATCTCTCAGTGGGAGAGCATTTCGGAGATAGTGATCACAATTCTATCTCCTTTACCATAGCAGTGCAGAGGGATAGGAACAGACAAGTTAGGAAAACACCTAATTGGAGTAAGGGGAAATATGAGGCTATCAGACAGGAACTTGGAAGCATAAATTGGAAACAGATGTTCTTGGGGAAATGTATGAAAGAAATGTGGCGAATGTTTTGGGAATATTTAAGTGGGGTTCTGCATATGTACGTTCCAATGAGACAGGGAAAGGATGGTAGGGTACAGGAACTGTGGTGTACAAAGGCAGTGGTGAATCTAGTCAAGAGGAAAAGAAGAGCTTACAAAAGGTTCAAAAAACTAGGTAATGATAGAGATCTAGAAGATTATAAGGCCAGCAGGAAGGAGCTTAAGAATGAAATTAGAAGAGCCGGACGGGGCCATGAGAAGGCCTTGGCATACAGGATTAAGGAAAATCCCCAAGGGATTCTACAAGTATGTGAAGAGCAAGAGGATAAGATGTGAGAGAATAGGACCAATCAAGTGTGACAGTGAAGAAGTGTGTATGGAACCGGACGAGATAACAGAGGTACCTAACTCCTGATGAATGGTTTCGGTCTGAAATGTCGTCACTACCTCCTCCCATAGATGCTGTCTGGTCTGCTGAGTTCTGCCAGCATTTTGTGTTTTTACTTAATGAATACTTTGCTTCAGTATTCACTATGGAAAAGGATCTTGGCAATTGTAGGGATGACTTACAGTGGATTGAAAAGCTTGAGCATGTAGATTTTAAGGAAGAGGATGTGCTGGAGCTTTTGGAAAGCATCAAGTTGGGTAAGTCACTGAGACCGGATGAGATGTCCCCCAGGCTACTATGGGAGGCGGGAGCAGGAGATTGCTGAGCCTCTGGTGATGATCCTTGCATCATCAATGGGGACGGGAGAGTTTCCAGAGGATTCTGAGTTGCGGATGTTGTTCCCTTATTCAAGAAAGGGAGTAGAGATAGCCCAGGATTTTATAGACCAGTGAGTCTTACTTAAGTGGTTGGTAAGTTGATAAAGATCCTGAGAGGCAGGATTTATGAACATTTGGAGAGGCATAATATGATTAGGAATAGTCAGCATGGCTTTGTTAAAGGCAGGTCGTGCCTTACGAGCCTGATTGAATTTTTTGAGGATGTGACTAAACACATTGATGAAGGTAGAGCAGTAGATGTAGTGTATATGGATTTCAGCAAGGCATTTGATAAGGTACCCCATGCAAGGCTTATTGAGAAAGTAAGGAGGCATGGGATCCAAGGGACATTGCTTTGTGGATCCAGAACTGGCTTGCCCACAGAAGGCAAAGAGTGGTTGTAGACGGGTCATATTCTGCATGGAGGTTGGTGACCAGTGGTGTGCCTCAGGGATATTTCTGGGACCCCTACTCTTCGTGATTTTTATAAATGACCTGAATGATGAAGTGGAGGGATGGGTTAATAAGTTTGCTGATGACACAAAGGTTGGAGGTGTTGTGGATAGTGTGGAGGGCTATCAGAGGTTACAGCAGGATATTGGTAGGATGCAAAACTGGGCTGAGAAGTGGCAGATGGAGTTCAACCCAGATAAGTGTGAAGTGATTCAGTTTGGTAGGTCAAATATGATGGCAGAATATAGTATTAATGGTAAGACTCTTGGCAGTGTGGAGGATCAGAGGGATCTTGGGGTTCAAGTCCATAGGACACTCAAAGCAGCTGCGCAGGTTGACTCTGTGGTTAAGAAGGCATATGGTGTATTGGCCTTCATCAATCGTGGAATTGAGTTTAGGAGCCGAAAGGTAATGTTGCAGCTATATAGGACCCTGATCAGACCCCACTTGGAGTACTGTGCTCAATTCTGGTTGCCTCACTATAGGAAGGATGTGGAAACTATAGAAAGGGTGCAGAGGAGATCTACTAGGATGTTGCCTGGATTGGGGAGCATGCCTTATGAGAATAGGTTGAGTGAACTTGGCCTTTTCTCCTTGGAGTGATGGAGGATGAGAGATAACCTGATAGAGGTGTACAAGATGATGAGAGGCATTGATCATGTTGATAGTCAGAGGCTTTTTCCCAGGGCTGAAATGGCTGCCACAAGAGGGCACAGGTTTAAGGTGCTGGGGAGTAGGTACAGAGGAGATGTCAGGGGTGTTTTTTATGCAGAGAGTTGTGAGTGCATAGAATGGGCTGCAGGCAACAGTGATGGAGGCGGATATGATAGAGTCTTTTAAGAGACTCCTGGATGGCTACATGGAAAAATAGAGGGTTATGGGTAACCCTTGGTAATTTCTAAAGTAAGTGCACAGCTTTGTGGGCCGGAAGGTCTGTATTGTGCTGTAGGTTTTCTATGCTTCTATGTCACCACCTGGTTTGGAAAAGGATTCAGGGAGGTACAGATTACCACCTGGTTAAGAAAAACATTCAGGAAAGTGCTCACAGCCTCCCTGATGAAGTGCAACTTCCCCACTAACTCTTGGGAATTCCTAGCCGGTGACTATGAGGTGGAGAAGAGGCTTTCAGGTTGGCACTGAAGAGCTTATTGAGATTTGGAATGTCACCAAATACTGGAATGAAACTCAACAGATCAACTACTGGAGGCATCCCTGCTGACTAGATCAGCAGTTCCGAAGCACACAATCACAAAAAGCTGCAGAGCACAGTGGACACAGCCTGGTCCATTATGGGCACAGCCTTTCCCATTATTGACTACATCTACAGGAGGTACTGCCTCAGGAAGTTGGCACTTAACATCCATAACATTCTCTCTTCTTGCTGATATCATCAAGCAAGAGGTACTGAAGCCTGAAGCCCAACATCACCAGGTTCAGGAACAGCTCCTTTCCTACAGCCATCAGGTTCTTGAACCGACCCGCACAATACTAATCCTACTTCAGCAATGGAACACCACAACCATCCTCCTGCACCACCATGGACTTGCCTGACTTGTGGGGCTTTTTGCACTATTGTCTTCCACAAACATTTTTACACTGTCTTGTACAAATGATGTACAATTTATGGCCCATGGTACTGCTGCAGGCAAAATTCTTATTGTACTTCTACCTTGCCAGACTTATGCACAGAATAATAAATGCAGTTTGACTTTAGTGCAGAGGAGATTTACAAGGATGTTGCCTGGATTGGAGGATGTACCTTATGAGAAAAGGTTGAGTCCACTTGGCCTTTTCTCCCTGGAATGACAGAGGATGAGAGGTGACTTGATGGAGGTGTATAAGATGATGAGAGGCATTGATCATGTGGATAATCAGAGGCTTTTTCCCAGGGCTGAAATGACTAACATGAGGGGGCACAGTTTCAGGTGTTTGGAAGTAGGTACAAGGGGGTTGTCAGAGATAAGTTTTTCACACAGAAGAGTGGTGGGAGCGTGGAATGCATTGCTGGCGATGGTGGTGAAGGTGGATACGATAGGGTCTTTTAAGAGACTCTTAGATAGGTACATGGAGCTCAGAAAAATAGAGGGCTATGCGGTAGGGAAATTCTAGGCAGTTTCTAGAGGAGGTTACTGCGACGACACCGGTGCCAAGCTGTATCGGCCTAGTGCCCTTCCCTTGGACAACATCGGTGGCATGGAGAGGGGAGACCTGCAGTTTGTCAACTGCCGGTCTTCCATATAACCTTGCCCAGGCCTCAGTCATCATCGAAATTGATAGACAGCCGAAGAATAACAAGAAGAGCACATAGAAGCTCAGTGTAAACAGCAGAAGGAACACATCAACATGCAATATATCCACCTGCCTGTTCCATCAGACACCACCTTCCCTGCCTATGGGGGAGTCTGGGAGTCTGCAGGTTCCATTTGCCACGGGGAAATGGAAGGGGTGAAGCAGGTGAACCTCAATGGTGAAGAGAAGGTGGACCCGAGAGCTTGTTGTGACCCGCCACCTTGTGTGCAAAGAATTAACGCAACAACCATTTTGTTTCATTGTTCATTACCATGTTGAACTCAAACATTTTAGGTAACACCTATCAGCTCGTCCTCTGATTCACTGCATAAAACACTGAAATCAACAGTCAACAAAAGTAGCAGCACCCAAGTGAATGTACTTAACTACTGCTTGAACAATAAAACCTAATAATCATTATTCACAGGTCACAGCTAATACAGTACTCGAAGGTACTCTTCCAGGTTGAAGAAGAGGGCGGGCAACATCATAAAGGACTCCTCCCATCCTGCGCACGGACTGTTTGAACTACTTCCGTCTGGTAGGCACTTCAGATCCCTCCAGACTAAGACTAATAGGCACTGGAGAAGTTTTTTCCCTACTGCGGTCACTCTGCTGAACAGTTAACTGCCGGTTAACTGTCGGCTAACTATTACCTGGATTGCACTACTTGTATGTATAATCTATATTTTCATTTATATTTATCATTATTATTGTTATGAGCAGAGAGACAACATCTGCCAGAAGTAAATTCCTTGTATGTGCACAGGTACTTGGCGATTAAAGTCTGATTCTGATTCTGATTCTGATTCTGATTCTGAAGGCACAGAAAGCCACAGAGCAAGCGTTGGTGAATAGGATTAGTGCAGATAACACACACACACACACAATGGGTTAAAGGATGTGTTTCTGTGCTCTGTGACCTCCAATCCCAAATTAAAGGCATGCCAGCTTGGCTCAGCGTCTGCCAAATCAGAAGATAGTAGGTTTTAATTACTCAGATCAAAGGTTTGATGATTTACAACTTAGGCTGGTCAAAGGACTTTGTTATATAGATATTCATTGTAAAGTCTATTGTCTGTATGTATTCAGAAGCTTAGCCCTGAGTGCGTGCATACATCAGGTGGCGTTCCTTTCTCACAGCTCAACGATGAAAACTGCAGGGACTTTAGCTCTAGAGAGGAAATGAAAATCAAGCCGTAGATTATTTGCTTTCCAGTGAAAACCCCACCAGAGGCAAAGATAAAAACCACTGCGTTCAAAGTACGAGGGAATCTGCAGATGCTGGAAATTCAAGCAACACACACAAAATGCTGGTGGGGCACAGCAGGCCAGGCAGCATCTATAGGGAGAAGCACTGTTGACATTTTGGGCCGGGACCCTTCGTCAGGACAAACTGAAAGAAGAGATAGTAAGAGATTTGAAAGTGGGAGGGGGAGGGAGAAATCCGAGATGATAGGAGAAGACAAGAGGACGAAGGGTGAAGCTAAAAGTGCAAAAGTTGATTGGCAAAAGAGATACACAACTGGAGAAGGGAGAGGATCATGGGATGGGAGGCCGAGGGAGAAAGAACAGGGGAGAGGAGCACCAGCAGGAAATGAAGAGCAGGCAAGGAGTGATTGTGAGAGGGACAGAGAGAGAAAAGAGACAGGGAAAAATGGGGTGGGAGGTGGGGAATAATAAATAAATAAATAAATAAATAAATAAGGGATGGGGTAAGAAGGGGAGGAGGGGCATTAATGGAAGTCAGAGAAATCAATGTTCGTGCCATCAGGTTGGAGGCTACCCAGATGGAATATAAGGTGTTGTTCCTCCAACCTGAGTGTGGCTTCATCTTGACAGTAGAGGAGGTCATGGATAGACATATCAGAATGGGAATGGGACGGGGAATTGCAATGTGTGGCCACTGGGAGATCCTGCTTTCTCTGGCGGACAGAGCGTAGGCCAACATATTTAACTTTCCTGGACAATGTATATTCTCCCCTTCCCCCCCCCCCCCCCCCCACTGTGACTTGTAGCTGGAACTCTGTAACCACTTCAGAGGCATAATCAGGCAAAACTGTACTGATGTAAGGGTGAAGAATGAACACACAACAAGTAGTACTGAGGATTATAGGAAGAGAAGTGACGGAAGGAGAGAATTATTCGAGAGTAGAATCCAGTTAGTCGAAGGAACAGATGCAACGGTGGAGCAAACACTGATTTGAGATCCTTGGTCAGAAATGGGAAAGGAAGAAAACAAATTGGTTTTCGGTAACAGAATGTGGAGAAGAAATGAGGAGAGCAAAGGGACTATCTCTGATAGGCTGAGACTAAATAGTTACCAGCTCATTAAGGGACTTTGTGTGATGTGCTGTAAGTACTGAGATTCTGGCACAGGCCCAGCAAGTCTGACTGAGAAAAAAAGCTGAGCAAAAATGACAATAGGCCTGTGGGGGTGGGGGTGTGCCTTATTCTGGTCAGATGGGGAGTGGGAGATCCCACATGTCCTATAAAGAAATGCTTTAGCTGGGGTTCCGGAGGAGCAGGCAAACAGGGTCTCTGTCCTCATCCTCTATGCAATGTAGAAATACTGTCCGGGGAGCAAAAAAGGGAGACTGTTAGGGGGAAAGGTCATTCTTCAAGTCCTCTGCAGATCAGGGTTCCTTCTGTCCTCTCCAGATTCCTCACATTCCATTCAGGGTTCCCTGCAAAGGATATCGGCCTACATTGGCCAGCAGTGGGGCGGTTAGTGCCTCATTGTTGTAGGGAGGGGGGAATCTTTCCTGTAAACAGAGTGTGAATGATTTGAATGCAGAGAAATATGAATTGCAGCCAAACGTGCGTGCGTGCATGTGTGTGTGTGTCAGTGTACTTTGCCTTTCGTAGGCTCTGTGAATGTGCTGGGCCTCCGCACAGTTGCTTTTTACTTATCAGTTCTCTGATAAGAAAAAAGAAAAAAAAAACTTGCAGATGCTGGAGATCCAACACACACAAATGCTGGAGGAACTCAGCAAGACAGGCAGCATCTATAAAAAGGCATACAGCCAAGGCCCTTCACCAGGACCAGAGGGAAAAGGCTAAAGAGTAGATTTAAAAGATGAGGGAGGGGAGAGAGAAACACCAGGTGGTGGGTGAGACCTGAAGGGGGAGGGATGAAGTAAAGCGCTGGGAAGTAAATTAGTAAAACAGACAGAAAGGTCATGGAAGAAAGAAAAGGGGGGAGGAGCACCAGAGAGAGGCGATGGACAGGCAGGGAGATGAGGTGAGAGGAGAGAGGGGATGGGAAATGATGAAGGGGAGGGCATTACCGAAGGTTCAAGAAATCGATCTTTGTGCCATCAGGTTGGAGGCTACCCAGACGGAATATAAGGTGTTGTTCTTCCAACCTGAATGTGGCCTCATCACGACAGTGGAGGAGGCCATGGATAGACAGATCAGAAAGGGAGTGGGAAGCGGAATTAAAATGGGTGGCTGCTGGGAAATTCCGCTTTTTCTGGCAGACAGAGCATAGGCGCTCGACAAAGCTGTCTCTAAATCTACATCAGGTCTCATTGACATACAGGAGGCCACACTGGGAGCACTGGACACAGTATATGGCCCCAGCAGACTCACAGGTAAAGTGTCGCCTCACCTGGGAAGACTGTTTGGGGCCCTGAATGGTAGTGAGGGAGGAGCTGTAGGGGGGCAGATGTATCACTTGTTTAACTTGCAAGGATAAGTGCCAGGAGGGAGATCAGTAGAGAGGGATGAATGGATAAGGGAGTTGTGTTGGGAGCAATTCCTGCAGAAAGCAGAAAGTTGGGGGGGGGGGTGGTGAGATTAAGAAAGGGGAGGGAGGTGTCGGAAATGGACTAGGTAAATTTCAGGACAGTGTGAAGTTGGAGGCCATGTGGATGAGGTCAAAGAGTTCAGCGTGGGTTCACGAGGCAGCATCCATGCTGTCATTGATGTCGGAAAAGTGCAGGACGGTCACCAGTGTAGGCTTGGAACATAGACTTTTCCACATAGCACACAAACAGGCAGGCATAGCTGGGACCCATGTTACACCTTTAGTTTGAAGGAACTGGGAGGAGCCAAAGGAGAAATTATTTAGAGTGAGGACAAGTTCTGCTAGGCAGAAGAGTGGTAGGTTGTCCAGAAGAAAACGGGGAGCTCTGAGGCCTTCCTGATGGGGGATACAGGTACAGAGGGACTGGACATCCATAGCGAAAATAAGATGATGGGGGCCAGGGAACTTGAAATCATTGAAAAGATCCAGAGTATGTGAGGTGTCACAGATGTAGGTAGGAAGGGACTGAACCAGCGGAATAAAACAGAAATTAACCACAATTATTGCAGTTCCAATTAAAGTTTTAAAGAGGAGTGCAGCCTGGACTTTGTGATTTCTGTTTGATTGTTACTTTGTTTCTTGTTTTGGTTCAGTCAATTACTTTTGTTTCTTGTTTTCTAAATCTGTAAATTTGTGCCTTAATCTGTTACTTTGACTTCCTTCCCCATATAATTGGTTTTGGGATGACTCATTTTACACTGGCCAAATGAAATTTGAGTAGAAATTTGGGCAACTTTATTCTGGATACGAGAATGCCCACATTTCAGAGGGAATTGAGCATTTGGGGAGCAGTTCTATTGTTTTTGTGTTTTCTAAATATCCAGTGACTAATCAGGAGCAAGTGCATTTGTATCTCCCTGCATTACGGAATGACAAAGTGGTGGAAGATCCTGTGATACATTCCTGGGGATGGGGTTTGAATTTGCACACTGGACCAATGGGTCAGATTGCTGAGTTTGTATGAAGACTCCTTACTACATCACAGAAGGGACGCCACTGATACCGAGCCCTTTGCCCACAAAGACGACTGTTGGGGGAAATTATCAGTCCTCTTGGGTTTTGACATTCTGTTTTGGGGGTGTTGGTGGTGGGGGGGGGGGGGGGTAGCCTATTCCAGCCAACCTCAACCTTAAGGTAACAGCCTTAAGGGACTTGAGCCTTAATAGTCCCTATGAAGTCAGTGCTATAAGGGGTGGTAGTTGCTTATGTACCATTTATATACTTGGAAAGCCCCCAGCTGTCAGAGTGTTGGGATAGGTGGTATGTTGAGCACAAGTACAAGGTGCAAGGTGTATTCAAGTGTGAACAGGAGGTATCCTGGGACGGCTGTGGGCACTTGTTAGATGCTGAATGGCACTTACTGGATATGCAGTTCCTAGGTCTCCCCACGGTTTCCACAGGATGGTCCGGTTGATATGTGGTGCCCTATGAATGCCACCCCAGTGCCCCGGATGAGCACCTCGCCCATGCTGGTCGGTAAGAGGGCAATAAGAGGGTAAGAGGCAATGATTGCCTTTCTCAGCATGGCGTGGCCAGACTGTCCCAGGAACTGATGCCTTGGGTTACCTGCTCACAGGTACTGTTATTGGTCAAGAGAGCTGCACCTACATTCCTGACGGGTCAAGTAAAATCACTCACATGGATGATCCTACCTGAGAGTCAGTGTGTAAGATTAAGTGGGGGACCAGCTCATGAGCTATTACACTCTGGAGTGGGGCTGGTGGCCTTTTGGGACAAAGGGAAGCTGGTGGACTGCTATGGTAGACTGGGAGGTGACGACTGGGTTTACAGTACCTGGTATTGTACTCTTGTGTTTTATGTACAGGAGGTCTCCATTTTTCACATGTTCACTTTACGACAACTCGCTGTTACAAAAAGACCTACAAGAGTACCTGTTTTCGCTAACCAAAGAGGATTTTAACTTTTACGAGAAAAAGACGCCCACTTTATACGTGTGTTTACCATGAGAAGGACTACTATGACCATGAAGCCTTGTGCGGGCAGTTGTTTGCGCATGTGTGTACGTGCCAATTTTTTTCTCCAAATCGATTTTGGCTCACTGTCTTCCCGATTCTGATAAGTGGAACTACACTGTACATACCATATTTCTATTTTATATAGGCTGTATATTTATCATATCATTCCTGCTTTTACTATATGTTCGTATTATTTTAGGGTTTATGTGTTATTTGGTATGATTTGGTAGATTATTTTTTGGGCCTGGGAACGTTCAAAAATTTTTCCCATATAAATTAATGGTAATTACTTCTTCACTTTACGACATTTCTGCTTACAAACAGTTCCATAGGAACGCTCTACCTTCGGATAGCGGGGGAAGCCTGTATAACTTAGTTGGCAATTTGTCAGAGTCATACTAGTCAGAGAGTTGGATTATCATGTTTGCAACTTTCGAGGAGTAGGCGTCCTGTGGGGGCGTGCCTTATTCTAATTGTCAAAAGTCACTGGCATTGTGATTGGTTAGTTTAGAAGCTGCAGCTACTTTTCCCATTGGATAACTGCCTGGTGTCCAGTTTCAAATAAAATGGGTATAAACTAGCAGGTGGAAGGGGCTTGCTCTCCCTTCCTTTGTTTAAGGCGAGGGTGCACATGGTGACTGAGAAGGTATGCTCTAATGCACTTTTAACTAAGTACGTATGTCTGTTGTATATTCAGCTTTGTAGTGTCTGTAACTTGCGGAACATGAATGTTTTGTCAAATTTTTACTGTTTGTAAATAAACGACTAATGTATATATTTGCAAAGAGTGCTTCCTGTATCACTTGCCAGACACACAAACCTGATAGAACATTACAGGCCAAAATGGCAGGTTCTGACAGACGGACAGACAGACAAAAAAAACGTTACCTCAGTCTGTGAATTTACTATTTAGTCCAGATTCCACGTGCCCAGATGTTAGATGAGATGTCACTCCTCAAGCTTGTATTGGGTCTCACTGCTTTCTGCACTGTTCCAAAAAAAAACAGAAATATCGAAATGGCACCAGGAAGAAGAATTAAAAGTTGGAAGCAACTGCAAGCTCAGGGTCACTCCTACCGACCAAACATCAGTGCTCTGCAAAGCTGTTTGGTTTCTCTCACGTTTGGGAGGGGAAATACACAAGGACATTTTGCAGATCTTTTAGAAGCATTGAAGAACAGAGAGGTTTTGGGGTGGAAGTCTGTAGCTATCTGAAAATGGCAACAGGAAGTAGACAGGCTGGTAAAGAAAGGTGTCTGGCATGCTTGCCTTTGTCACAGTCTTTGGAATGTGGGAGGAAAGCCACACGGTCACAGGGAGAATGTACAAACTCCTTACAGACAATGGCAGAATTTGAACCCAGGTCACTTGCACTGTGAAGTGTTACACTAACCGTGCTCCCTTCTGCACCTTTGGAGCACTGTGTATAATTGTGATCACCATCTTACAGGAAGAATTCAGATTCAGATTTATCAAGTGCATTGAAATGCACATTGTTGGCATAACAACCAACACGCCCAAGAATGCGTTGGGGCAGCCCGCAAATGTCGCCACACTTCCCAAAGCCCCTATAGCATGCCAAAGCTTTGGAGATGGTACAAAGGAGATTCTCCTGATGCTGTCTGGATTAGTGAGTATTAGCTGTAACAAGTGGCTGGATAAAATGGGGTTGTTTTCTCTCAAGAGTCCAAAGCTGAGGTGTATAAAATTAAAGGAGACCATTGATAGAATAAACAATCAAGTTTCTTCTTCCAAAAGTAGAAATATCAAATAGTAGAGGACATAGGTTTAAGGTTACATGGGATAAAGTTTAGAAGAGTTACAAGAAGGGTATTTATTTAAATGGTACCTACAATCTGCTGCAGGGGAAGTGGTGAAACCAGATGCAACAGCAATGTCCAAATGTCATTCAGACTGATATTTAAACAGGCAGGAAATGGAGGGACACACTCAAACTGCTGGAGAAACAGGCCAGGCAGTATCTATGGAGAAAAGTACAGTCCACATTTTGGGACGAAACCCTTCAGCAGGACTGGAGGAAAAATGATGACAAGTAGGAGTTAGAAGGTGGGGAGAGGGGAAGAAGAAGACAAGGTGATTGGTGAAACCAGGAGGAGGAAGGGTGAAGTAGAGATCTGGGAATTTGACTAGTAAAAGAGGTATTGGGGCTGGAGAAGGAAGAATATAATAGGAGAGGACAGAAGGCCACGGAAGAAAGAAAAGGGGGGAGGAGCACCAGAGGGAGGTGATGGGCAGGCAAGGAGATAAGGTGAGGGACAGAACATGGGATAGGGAATGGTGGGGGGGGGGGGGGGGTCTTTTACCAGAAGTTCGAGAAACTGATGTTCATGCCATCAGGTTGGATGCTAACCGCTGCAGAATGACCATTCATGATCTTGCAGCTGGATCTGTGGTTAAGAAGAGGGATGCCTCATGTCTTAATAAGCTGGTAAGAAAGGCAGGCTCTGTCGTGGGCACAGAACTGGAGAGTATGACATCGGTGGCAGAGCGGAGGGCGCTGAGTAGGCTACGGTCAATCATGGAATACCCTGAACATCCTCTGCACAGAGACAGAGAAGCAGCTTCAGCGGCAGGTTGCTGTCAATGCAATGCTCCTCAGACAGGATGAAGAGATCATTACTCCCCAATGCCATTCAGCTCTACAATTCAACCACCAGGGGCAAGACATGTTAAAGTGCCGGGGTTAGGACTGAGCTTAAGTTACCACTCAATGCACTTTAGTAAACAATTTAAGAACTTTTTAAAAGCTATTTATTAATGCTTTTTGGGAGGGTGATTTTAGATGCATATCATATTTATGGGACACTGGAAAAATGTTGAATTTCCCCTTGGGGATGAATAAAGTATCTATCTATCTATCCACTGGGCCTGGCCCTGAGGCTCAGTAAGGAAGGGTGAAGGGAGGTAGTGAAAGGAGCAGACAGGCAGTTCTGTGGCCACAAAAGGGTCTCCAAGATGGTTTGTTGCCTCGCCAGTGCCAGGATTGAGGATGTCTCTGGTTGCAGAACATTTTCCAGAGGGTCATTTTGCACATTGGCATGAATGACACAGGTATAAAATCAATCCTTGGATTACTCCCCGTGCATATGCTTGTGAGAATAAACACAGAAGGATATGGAAGATGAATGCATGGCTGAAGAGTCGGTACACTGGCCAGGGATTCAGATTTGTGGACAATTGGGATTTCTTCTGGAACAGTGGTGACCTGCACAAGAGAGGCAGGTTGCACCTGAACTGTAGAGACATCAATACCCTGGCAGGCAAATTTATTAGCGCTACTAAGGAGATTAGCATGGGGGTTGGCACCCAGATCAGGAGCGAGGCAGATGGGACAGAACTCAGTGACAGTGAAGTCAGGAGACAAGACAGGCAACGTCATAGTAGGAAGCGAGTAAAGTCTGGTGGATTAAATTACATTATTTTCAATGCAAAAGGCCTGACGGGGAAGGCAGATGAACTCAGTCTGTGGACGGCTACAGTATGTAGGACTGCGATAAAATAGCCATTGCAGAAACACGGCTGAGGGAGGGACACGACTGGCAGCAAAATGTTCCAGAAAACTGGCAGGAAAGCGAGGAAGAGGGGAGTTGCATTTCTGATTAAGGAGAGCATCACGGCAGTAGACCAAAATGAAATTACTGAAGGAATGTCCAGTAAGGCTTTGAGTGGAGCTGAGAAATAAGAAGGGGATGGTCAGTTTGCTGGGATTGCTCTAAAGGACCAATAGTCAAAAGGAATTAGATGAATAAATTTGCAGGGAGAATGTAGAAAGTTGCAAGAATAATAGGGTTGTCAAAATGGGGATTTTAATTTTCCTAACAAAGACTGGGACTGCGGCTATGGGAAGGGCTTAGATGGGGTGGAATTCCTTCAGGCTGTTCTGGAAAATTTCATTATGTAATATAAAAAAGGCCCTCATCAGGTCAGGCAGCGTCAAAGGAGAGGAATGAATGTTCTATGTTTGAGGGCAGGATGCTTCATCGGGTACCGGAAGGTCTTAGCCCAAAATGTCAACTGCTTATTCCTCTCCATAGATGCTGCCTGAGTCCCTTCAGCATTTTGTGTGGATTACTCTGGATTTCCAGCATCTTCAGAATCTCTTATGCTTACAAAAGGTCCAACTAGAGAGAGGGCAAATCTGCCCTACCCTTGGGAAATAGGGCAGGACAAGTGAGAAAGGGAGAGCACTTTGGGACCAATGACCATAGCTCTTTTAGCTTAAAAGTAGTTTTGAGTTTTGAAGTAACCAAGTCAACCAGAGCATGGTGGTAGACAGTCTATATGGACCAGAAATGCCTTTGATAAGGTTCACCTGGAGTCACAGGTAGACAGGGTTGTGAAGAAAGCTTTTGGCACACTTCATCAATCAGGGCACCGAGTACTGTACATAAGTTGGATGTTACATTACAGACATACAAGACGTTGGTAAGGGTGCTTTTGTTATTTTTTGTTTGCAGTGCTTTGGAAAAATGACATTAATCTGGAATGGGAGCAGAGGAGATTTACAAGGATGTTTCCATGACTCAAGAACTTTGGTTATAGAGATAGGTTAAACAGGTTGAGAGTGTTTTCACCTGAATGATGGAGAATGAGATGTAATCTCATTGAGTGTATAGAACCAGGACTATTTAATCTTTATCCCATGGCTGGGAATCAAAAACGATAAGACCTACACTCAGTGGCCACGTTGTTAATGCTAATCTCTAATCTAATCCACTACATCTGTGGCAGCAACTCAGTGCATAAAAGCATGCAGGCATGGTCAGGAGGTTCAGTTGTTGTTCAGGCCAAACATCAGGATGGGGAAGAAATGTGATACAACTGAATTGATTGATGGGGGAGTTTGAGTACTTCAGAAACCGTGAGCAGCAGCTCTGTGGGCTGTTAATGAGTGAGGTCAGAGGAGAGTCGGTTTAAGCAGGAAGCTCATAGAGGGGTAACTTTTTCCACGCAGTACTTGTAGTCAGTATATGGAATGAGCTGCCAAAGGAGTGGTTAAAATGGATGCATACTGATGTTTAAAAGGTACACATGGTTATAAAATATCTAGCGGAATAGGTCCCTACCACGGGCAAATGGGGCCATCTTAGATTTCAATCTAGGTCTGCATGGACCGGCTGGGCCTGTTTCGGCGCTGCATTTCTGACTTCCCGAAACACGGAATCAACAATATCGCGGTTCAAGCACGGGTCCTTTAATCACATTTAAAAACATGTTTCGGTGGAGGGCATTGGAAGTGAAGTAGTTGTGCCTTCGCTCTCGGTACCCCTGAGTGAAGCAAGGCATATTGTCAAAATGTTTGTCGGTGAACTGTCCCAGAAGACAGAGCTACGTGACTTACATGAGACGCCCAGTAGCTGTAATGACCGCCTGAGCTATGAGAACTCCCTCCTCCGACTGAAGTCAGTCAAAGCCCTCCCTTCCGCGCACGTTGTATCCCTCCCGCTTCCTCGTCGTTTCATTGGCTGAGATTGAGCGAATCCCACGCTGGAGCGTCATTCTTTGGAAGTGCGGCAATGTGCTTGTTAACTCTGTAACTGCAGCGTTTGGAAACGGGGCTGAAGGCGAGAGAAAGGTTTGCGCTCCCCTCGCACACACACACACAGCTTCAACTCAGGATTTCCCCCCAGAAAGATCCTGCTTCTCTGGCCCGGATACACACCCAGCCGCCGGTCTGCTCATTGCCGAGCTCCGACAGACAGCTTTGTAGCTCTCAACTCCTTCGCTGTAAGATACCAACTCAGCATGGGGAAATCGAGCAACAAGCAAATTTGACTTTTCGAAAATCAACACATTCTTTTGGACAAATGATTTCCATTTTGGGGCATGTGCTGCCGACTCGCTTGATGTTTAGTGGTCTCCATAACCATTTGCTTTAATACAACATACAGGTATTTAATATAGAAGAAAATCCCTACGTTCTGAGAGGAGGAACATCAAAATTCAGTCAAAGCAGGAATTATGAACCTTACATTTTTAACCGAATCGGGACACTTTACAGACAATGAAGAGCTTTTGAAGTACAATAGCCCGAAACCACTCAATTATTGTAGTAGCGTGGAAGAACACACGAGTGGACCCAGTCCTGTTGGTTTAAGTGAACGTAAAAGAATACGACTTGAAGTAAACGTAATTTTACAGCTAGCAAGTAGGCTTAATGTCAAATAACGGGGTTTCCCACGGTGTTCTGTGAGCAGCCAGTTAATGCATAAACAGTGACAAGCAAATTTCCAGATTTGGCAACAACAAACTGCTTAGTCTTTAGATCAGCTCAGCCTCTGATTATCACTCAATAACAAACATTGCAATTCAAAAGGACTTCCTCATCTGGTGGATATCTTGCTGTCATAAAAGGTACCAAACTAATTACAGCAGATTCTCGTTAATTGGGACCAATACATTTTGGCCCAGTTAGCTTCTGCACCAATTAGCCAAGGTTTCATGGAAATAATTAAAAAGGTATAAAAGTGACAAACTACCATTTAACTGAATAAGAATTTATGTATTTAATGAAATACAGAACAAATTAAGAATACTACCAATTCTACTACAGTATTATGGAACTTTGTATTAGTTCCTGATAGCTGTCGACAGACAAATTCATCCAATGTACACTGCTGAGTTCCCTTGATTGATTAAATGAACAAAATTAGTGCAGGTGCCTTTTGCAGATAATGGACTGTCTTCATACAATGTTTTTAAGATAGTTTATTGACCCCAAAGGAAATTACAGTGTCACAGTAGCATTACAAGTGCACAGATGTATACATACTAGAAGTAGAAAGAATAAAAAATAAGTTTCCTCAAACAGACTAACAAGAGGGGTTTATCACTTCCCTGGCTATAGGTTGACTCGATTATAGAACCTAATGGCCAAGGGTAGGAATGACCCCATATAGCGCTCTTGGGAGCAGCAAAGTTGTCTTGGTCTATTTCTAAAGGGTACTCCTCTCTTCAGCCAAGGTGGCATGCAGAGGGTGAGAAACATTGTCCAGAATTGCCAGAATTTTCCGTAGGATCCTTTGTTCTACTACAGCCTCCAGTCTGTCCAGTTTGACTCCTATAACAGAGCCAGTCCTTCTAATCAGTTTATTGAGCCTTTAGGCATCACCCATGCTGATGCCATTGTTCCAGCACAACACTGCACGTACTGGCAACAACAG